>NC_133653.1:117953308-118310088 GCF_009905375.1 Apium graveolens
TTTAACCTCGTGATACTTGATTTTTGTGAGTTGCATGCCATGTTTCTTTTTATAAAATGCTAGTTTAGAATGTATATGATGATAGGAGCTTAAGTTCAGTAGGTGTGATGATGTTATCATGCATGTTTACTTCGAATTTGTTTTTTGCTTTTAAATGCTAAGTGATGGTTTGTCTTGTGATGTGTTACTTTGCTTGTCCTTATAATTGATTGCATGCTAAAACTATTGTAAATGAACCTTATATATTGTTAGTCAGTAGGTATTAGTGTATGTTAGGACTTTCCTTGGTTGTTTGTTGTTTGGTTTGGTGTAATGAAGGGAGTTAAGGTGGAAGGAGTTGTATTGGTTATAATTGGACATATTTGTGTACTAGAAGTTTGGGTCATTTTAGGTGAGTTTTAGCAAGGCCTTGGTAGGCCTGAGTTCAAGAGAGTTGGTACTTGGTTCATACTTGAGTCCAATAGCTTTATATTGCATAAAAAATTACATTTGGTTAGGCACACATACATAAACCCGAGAGCAACTTAGAACAGGGCAGATTTGAGAAAGCTTGACTTTTGGTTGATTATTATCATGTCATAGGTTAGTCCTTCATGGGGACTTGGTCTAAATAGATAGAATTAAGTCTTAGGATGCTTAAAAAGTCATTAAAACCAGTAATTGAACTAGATAAATGACTTTTAACTTGGTAAAAATAGGACAGTTTGGAAATCAGAGAAGGCAGTTTTGTGTCAACTTCCACTCAAGGCCTAGGGAGGCCTGAGTGAGGCCTTTGAGTCATTCTAAATTTGAGAGTCATTTTAGAGTCTTAATAACGTTTGAAAGTTGGTTTAGAGTGAAGGCCCAATGTGGAGATATCTTATTTACACCAAAGCACCTGAGAGTCACCATTAGAGTTGCCTTTGGGGACATCAGAAAAGTGCATTGCATTTGTGTGTCTTTTAAGTGAGGCCTTGATGTCAAACTAATTGATAAAGTTATATTAAGGTCATAAGAAGTCATAGGAGTCATATTATAGCAAAGGCCCAAGGTATAAGTTCATAATTTTGCCAAGGCACACAATTGGTGCCAAGGTATGCATTCGGGTAAGCTAAGTAAGGTGCATTGCATTTGTAAGTCTTGTGACGTGAGGCACAAGTGTTCCTTACTAAATCTAGGTTGTGTTGAGGTCTGTAAAGGAGGATTAGGATTAATAGTCTTGATAATTATTTGTTAAATGGATAATTGCTTGAGTGATTATGATCTAAGTGTAGTATTTCCATGCCATTCCTTGCTATGTGTTATGTGGATTATGTGAAACATATATTAATTGAAATTAATTATGTTTAAATGTATATATATATATATGTATATATATAGTATACGCAAAAGGGTAGTTAGAAAGAATTGTGATGGGGATACTATTTATTATAGGTTCAAGTAGGAGGCCAGGAAAGGAGCCCTTAGACGATTCAATTCAAGTACTCGATAAGCATAGTCCAGGAAAGTGAACTCTCAACTTACCTATATAATTCTATTGCTTGTGGTTAAAAACCCTGTGAATGCATGATTACAGTTTCAATAAGATTAATTATCCCTGAAATCACCCAATGATTAAGTCTTGAATCTAGTTAGTCTCTTTCATACTTGAATTGATTCCTTTTCCTCACATATTACCTCATATCCATGTGAATACCCTACAATAGTTCCTTAATAAATCATGTGAATCCTAATACCCTCAAAACCTAGAATCATTTCCTTTGGAAACCCAAACACTAGTATCGTTTCCTTCATTTGAAGTTTGATAATACCAACCCTTGTTATCTTGTCCTTGATCAAGAACCCTTTTAAAATTAAAATGAATTGATTAGAAGGAATTGGATGGTATATTTTGATAAGACTGAGGCGCCAGTCACTGTTAAAACCTCATAGCAAGGAGCCTGATGGTTTTTATATAGCCAATGTATGACGAGGATCCTCAAAGGTTGTGAATCACTTGTTATGTGGTTCGGAGCTTTGATGTGGGCTGATCACCCCTCATTTCTCATAGCGCTATGTGATTTCCAATTCTATTCACTTATTATAACTTGATCTTCTATTTGAGATTTCATATTGCTGATTTATCTTCTGTTATCATTTTATCACAGTTATGATGCATTTTTATTTACTGTTATTCACTTGATGAGCATTTTGCTCATTAATATTGTTATTTATGTTATCCCTTCAGTGAAACCCGAAGATGGTTCGTTTCAAGCAAACCGCGCGTAAGACTTCTGGGGACTCAGGGTTTAAAAGTTGGTAGTAATTTGGCTTAAGATGTTTTTGGTCTGTAATAATTAAGATGTTAGATATTGTTCAAACTCATTCCTGTGGATTCGGGGATTGTGGTTAAGGGTTGTAGCCTTAATAATATATCTTTTGTAGTACTTTACTATTTAATCTATTATGCATATTTCTTCTAGTTAATATTGTGGGTTCGTCACAGGTTAGTATCAGAGCCACATGTTTGAGTCACTGAACAACATAGGATAAATGAATTTAAGATAGGAATTTAGAGAATAGGATGAACTTAGATCATTTGGGTTTTGGGGTGTCAGAATCTATAGGTTTTCTGACCCTTTTATTTATAACCGCATATATATATATATAATTGTTGACAGGCATCATCCCCATCGACTCCCGGATTCCCTTTTACTGTGCCATTCCCTCTGTACGAGCAGATGGTTTTGACGTTTGATCGACTGGAGGGCGAGAACGCGAATCTTAGACGTAGGGTGGACCAGTTGTACCGCGAGAACTCGTATGACGAGCCAGACCGACCCCGACTGATAGCTAGGCTTGAGGAGATCATCTAGATGGCTGAGCTGGTAGATTGCAATCCTTAAAACAGAGATATGGTTTCTTTCTAAACCATCATTCAGTCTTATTACCCTAGGATGAGAAGAATCTTCATTGTAGCACATACATTTCTCATTTAGTAACACTTCAAGCTTAGCAGAATCCTTCTTCATTGAAGTTTCACTTCCATCATTTTCAACAATACTAGGAATGAATTATGTAACTCTTGAACCAAAAATTCTCGCTTTATCTCTGATGGTCTTCAATATGAAGTTTGACCATGTCCTAGTAATATCAGACTTTACCTCTAAAAGGTAATGAAAGAATTGAAGTTCTTTCAATGATTTATTCAGCACATCTGATTCTGACATCTGATATGTCCTTCCATCTTCAAGAAATAGAATCAGATTTTCCTTGACATTGTGCTTGTCATGAGCATCCTGCACCACTTGAACAGAGATAACGTTATCAAGGTGTTTCCGTGTAACATCTTTAAGAGGTCTGTCAGTCAATAAAAATGGATCTCTAGTAGTAACTTCAACTCTTGTTTTGATCTTTGCTTCATCAAAACCTAGTCCAGCCCTGTCTCTTGGTTCTCTAGCATTTAACCCAATAGTCATGAAGGTAGACAGCAATTGGCTTTTCTTTGGATCTGATGGTTTGACATTTTTCCACAGAAGTTTCTTTTTATCAGCTACTTCCATCTTAACTAAATCAACTTGAGCACTGTCAGAGGTTGACTTAATGACTTTATCAGAACTTGTTGTTTCTGTTATAGCTTGTTGTTCTTGACTCTGAACAACTTGAGCCTTATCAGAGGTTGTCTTTGATTCTTCAGAAATCTTCCTTCTTTTCAGAGTTTGAACATCTTTGTCTTCAGCAAGATTATCATCAGTAACTTGAACCATTTTGCACACTGGTTTTATCAGAATTTGAGAATTTTCATCTCTAGTGGCTTGGTTGGTTCATCAACTTTTCCTTTCCCTTTGTCTTCGGGATCAATCTCAAATTGTGATCTTGTTTTAGGCTTTGATGCCTCAGTATGAGACTTCTCCTTGATCACAATGCCTTTTACCTTAGGCCTTGGAGGTTTCTTTGCAACAGAAACTTTTGGCTTTAGATTTTTCTTTTCAGCTTTAAATCTAGCTTCTTCCTCCTTGAGATTTTCTAAATCTAATCATGGATTATGTTTCAGAAATAATCTTCTAGAAATTTCCTCATCAAGTTTCTGAATCTTGGGATCTTTGTAGTAGACAGTAGTCTGCTTTCCCTTGAGCTTCAGAGTTTGCATAAACTTTTGAGAATCTTGACTTCCACCTTGTATCAGAACATCAGGATTTGTCATCAGATTTTTCTCATCAGAACTCGATATCAGATTTTGAGTTTAGTATTTGCTATCAGATTTTGAGTTTGAGCAGCTTCAGAACTTGTCTTCTTTTGACTAGAATATTTGCTTGTATTAGTAATTAGTTTCCTTGAAGAAACCTTTCTACTCTGCCCTTTACTTTGAACTTGACCTCTACTCTTGCTAGGGTTTCCCTGGTCATCAACTTCATCATCTTTCTTCTTAGAATTTGATCATTAGAGCATTTGGACTTAACTATCTTCTCCCCCTTTTTGGCATCATTTGATAGTAGTAGTGAGAGAAGAAGTTCAACTGAAGATTGGATCTCATCCAATTGAGCCTGTTGAGAAGCTTGATTAGCCAGGACCTCAGAGATTTGGGCCTGTTGCTTCTCTTGAGCTTTCTCAATTACTTCCACTTTCTCAGAAATAGGCCTGATAAACCTCTTTTTATCAAGCTTGGTCTCCATATCCAGCTTTTCAGCCTTTTCTAGAAGTTTGTCAACCTTTTCTTGAGTAACACAGTGTAGACCTTGAATTTTTTTGGTAGACAGAGCTGTGACTTTGAGTTGTCTCTTGAAATCAACATTAGTGAGCAACTCATCAGCTTTACCAATATGGTCTATCAGTACTTTGGAGCTTGGAATGAAATCAGTGTCATTCCACTTCTTGGTCCACTCCATACCTCTGTGAGTATCTTCCCAAGGAATAGGAGCAGCTTGCTCAACAAAACTTCTTAATTAGTGCCTCCTTTCCTAGAATGGGTGCAGGAGTATCAATAAAAACACTGTCTTCTGAACTTGAGGAAGACTCATTATCTTCTGACAGTACTAGAGTGTGTGAAGCAACTGGAGATTCTGGAACAATCTCATCTAAATTCTGAGCATCAGAATTTATCTCCAGAATAGGTGTTGTTGGATTAGATGGTATCTCAGCGTCAGCATTTAAAATTGGAGAATGAGTTGGAGATGTCTGAGCTGCTGTAGGAGTTTCCAAATACAGAATAGTAGGAGTGTGCATCCTGTTGATGTCAATTTCAGGACTTAAGCCTGAATCTTCAACTGGAATATCTTCATGAAGAGGAGAGACTGGAGGTGTAACCACTGTATCAAGAATAGTGTCTTGGTCTTTAGCTGGAGGTGGTAGAGATTCAATGATAATTGGCTCTTTTGAGATCATAGATTCCTGATCTCCTTCCTCAACATCTTCAGTATCTTCTGATGGAGGCTTAGCCAAATGTCTCTTAGCCCTCATTTTCTTCAATCTCCTTGGCAATGGAGGAGTTGCTTTATCATGAGAGTTTAAAGTTCGTTTCCTCTTCAAGGTATCAGAACTTTCAGCTGCAGTTGCTTTCTGAGAATCCACAGTTTCAGCTTCAACTGTCACAGGTTCTGATGCATGAACCTGTGCTTCCGTTTCATCATCAGACTCATCCCTTAGAAGAATCCTTCTTCTCTTTATTGGAGATTTAGGGACAGATTTAGCCCTTTTTGGCCTAGAAGAAGGTTTGATGGTATGTGCTGATGGTTGAGGTTGAGATGATTGTGTTGGTTTGAAATATGTCATGATATTGGGTTGATTTGTTGAGGTTGAGAAGTTTGAGGTGTTTGTGTAGTTGTGGTAGGTGTTGATGGAGGTTGGATTAGTTAAAAATTAGTATATATGGAGGTGTAGGTGTTTGGGTCAGAGTTTACCAAAAACTGTATGACAGATGTAGGAATTTGGAGGGGTCTCAAAACAGTTTTCTTATTATTAGTAGATAATAAGTCAGTAAATGCTTTCTTAGCAAGTTTAAAAGGTGAAATTAACTCACTTGCAAGTTGTGGTGCATTAGATCAACAAAAACTGTATAATAGCTGACGGAATCTAGGAAAATAGACTGTATTTCTATCTTCTGTCATCCTATCACCAATAAAACCTAGTACAGCACTAGCATAGTCAAAATGAGATTGAGTAATTAAATCATACCCAATTTGCTGACTTAGGATTGGAATTGCATCAAAATTTGAACACTTATTTGCAAAAGTCCTGGTGATGCAGTCAAAGAAGAAACTCCATTCCCTCCTTATATAGGGTCTCTTCAACTGTCCCAGCTTTTCCAGAGTCTTCTCATAGCCCAGATTGGCCATTAGCTGTTGAAGAACTGGCTCTTCAACTGTTAAATATGTGCAGTTTTCGGGTAGATGAAGTGCTTGTCTAACTGTGGCCAAAGTCACCACATGGGAATCCTCCCCTGTAGTAAAGATAATGCTGGGGGACCCATTGGCACCACCATCATCATACACTCCTGACCTCCAGAACTCCAGCACTTGAGTTCCTAAGAATGTGTCTGGTTGGGTCAGTGCATAACCTATCTCAGAGTTAGCGAGAAAGTCCTGCACGAAATGAAGATCTGATGGGGCTTCACTCTTGCTAAGAATAGCCAAGTAATTGTTGGGGACAAACTTAGCTCCATTGAAAACTATGTCTTTTGGTGCCATTTCTGTAAGAAATAAGTGAGAAAATATATTGTAAACAAGGTGTTTGATAAAAGTCCTGTATGAAAAAGCTTCAGAGAATATTAGAGAGAGAGAGAATAAGAGAGATTAAGAATAGAAAAGTTGGTATGTCACACCCCCAACTTAACCAGCAAATTAAATATAACTATTACAATATTTAAAAATAAGTAAACACAACATAATCCAAGATCTTACAGTTTAGGGTTTGGAACAGCCCAACACTACCAACTATTACAACTGATTTTAATATCGAATCCTCACACATAACTATCTCTTATTCTACCTGAGCTCGAACATACGCATCAGCGTCACAGGTCTTACGGGTGGTCTGCTTGAATCTAACCATAGCTGCTAGCTGAAATATCAGGGTAAAGCAAGAAGTGAGCCAAATGCTCAACAAGTGCTAAACAATACGATACAAAACATAAATCGAGATATATATTAAAGAATGATAATGTTAAGACATAACCAATGATAACAAGAGATAAAACTTTGGGTGATGGCATCATTTGCTTGTATCAAAACAATTTCAAAATCATATCTTAATCAAAATCATTTTATGACGCTACGGATTACAGCCGGTGATCAGCCGCGAAGTAATCCCGAACCTCGCTGGGTTCTAAAACATTAATGGGATCCCTAGGCAACTTTTAAGCCTACATAATAAGTGCGGAAAGGACTCGCGTCTCAGTCCAGATCCACTATTCAGAGAAAACATTTATCCCCCTTTGGGACTAAAAATCCACATTTTAATCATTTTAAAAACTGATGCCGATTTATGACAAAATCTCTTTTGACTGTAAACATTTTTATCAAGGGATTATAGATCAACTTGAAACACTGGAAATATGTCACAAAATCTCAAGGCCATGATCCACTAGACTTTACTCTAGTAGGGTAATTGAAAGGTTTTCATATATAAAAACTTGGACAAGGAAATTTAGTGAGGCTATTGGATATTATGAAGGGGTAATGCCAAACTAGGCTTGAAGCAATGGTTTCTCGACAAGGTGCAAGTGCTAGATGATCAAGAAGATAAGCTTCATGAATACTAAGGGTATTAAGGTATGAAGAAATGATCTTTAACTCAGGATATATCATAATTGTCAAGCTTTAGGATAAGAAAGAGGGGTATCAATCAATTAGGAACAACTTTGATGAATATCTGGCTTTTAGGTATCAAGGAAGGGTTCTATAGGGGTTCAAGTATCAGGATGAGATATCAATACTTAGAAATCATTAACATGGTATCAAGAGGATCAACCAAGTGCTATAACAACTCCTTATTTTATCATGGCATTCAAATTACTTTAATATACTATCATGATAAGACTTTTAAACTACTTGCAATACGTAAACTCGAGGGTTCATGGCATTTCTATATGATTCAAAGATAAACATAAGATACGCTTGATTCAAATATATCAAAATGACTCAGGATAGTTGCATCAATATATGAACTATTTGTAGTGAATACGAAAGACAGGTTGAATCACTTGCCTTGAGAAAGACTGGTCTGGTCTGGCTGGTAGGAGCAACTGGAAGCTTCACTCGACCTTTAGACACCCTTAGACACCCTTAAACTACTAGTTTTCCTCCAAACCTCTTACACAAGACTCTCCTGACCTTAAGGTATCTCCCAAACTTGATATGGCTCAAGGGCCTAGCTTGGGCCTTCTTGGGCCTAAGCTTAAAGTTCATGGTTCCCCTGTTTTTCTGGGCAGAAAATGCCCTGACTTGAATTAACTTGTGACACATGGTTCTAACTCATATCCTATGAACTATGGTTGGAAAAACTTCTCTGACACTCCCTCTAACTAAGGCCCAACAGGGCCTAATGAGGGCCTACCAATGATATGGTCAAAACTTCCTATTTCTAAGTTGCAACAAAACTGTCCCCTGCTGGACAGATTTTGTGATTCCACTTGTGCACCTAACCAAACGACTTGGAAACCTCCAACCAACACCTAAAACCTTTCATATACTCCTAATGCTAGCTTCTGGTGGCTTGGTCCTTAAAGTTCACATCAATGACATGGTCAAAACTCACTCTAAACCTCAGGGTACTAAACTGATTTTCTGCAGAAACTAAAACTCTCCTTTCTCCAAGGTTTTTTTCTTGACAAACTCAACCACCAACAACCCAAATACCCAAACCAAGACTTAAACATGGTGATCTACTGAACTAACTTCCTTTCACTCAAAATAATCTTGGTGGAGATCATCCTCACCTTAGGTGCAACATGGCAAAACAAAGGGAATCACATTTCACAACTTACAAGTCATCAAGTTTTTGAAAATAACAAGTTATGTATTTTTATAAAATATATACACGAATTATTACCATAAATCAAGGAGCACTAATAAAGATTAACACCTTATCCCTACTGAATTTAAAGCTTACTAACAAAATCTCTCCAAATGATCAAAATCTTCCAACATTCCAAGAGAATTCTACATGCATGCATAACTTCGAGTTTTACAAACCAAAACAACATATTTTCTAAATATATTCTATCATGGAATTGACATGCAAGCCTAGAATAAGCTATATCTAGATGATCACTTAGCATGCAAAGAGTTTCATCAAGTTTTTACTACAAGATTCATGCCATTACCACATAAACATACAAGAATTGAACAAAGCAACAAGAATGATCTCAAGGACCATTCATTCGGCTCCCTTGAGGTCATGGCCAAATGAAATGGAAGGGAAATGGCCATTCAACATCAAGATTTTCCTTCTCAAGACTTGGCACTTCACCATTCCTTGTAGTCCTCTCAAAAACAACCTTAAACCCATAAGAATCAAGGTTATACTTTGAGTTCCAACTAAAACCTTGACATGCAAACTTAAAACTTAAACTTTTTACCCAAAACTCTTTGAAGTATATATGATCATGATATGGGAAGTAGTATTTACTTGTATAGAAGGTGAGAGCTTGAATGAGGAATGAAGAAAAGGGGAGGGGGTTTTATTTTCGGCTAAAACCCGAGAGGAGAGGGGGAGGGCCGAGAGTGAGAGGGAGGAGGGAGGGAGGAGAGAGTGTGGTGTGGGTGGAGTGTGAAATGATCATGACACTTTGCTTGTTTTATGGTTTTTGATTTGACAAAATATGAGTGGAAATGAGAATTGACAAGAATAACCTTCCATTTATACTTAGATCATTTTGCATGCAAGGACAAAGAAGGAATTTGGCTAGTAAAATGAGAGTTAGTGGGGTTGGCATTGTCTCTTTAGCCCTTAAATTGAATAGAAAAGGATTTGCATGCAAGGGCAACCATGTAATTTGATAATTAATAAGCAACTTATTTTCAAAGATTTATTTTTATATAATAAAATAAAAGTTCAAAAATTATAAAATTTATACCATAAAATAATTTGGATTTTTAGAGATTTTATAAAACCACTTTCAAGATTTATGAACAAAACATCTTTTTAAAAGAAAATTTCTCCAAGGCTTAGAATATTCCTTATAAATTAAAAATAAAGGAAATAAATAAACTTTTACTTTGAAAAATCATGTACTACACATAAAAATTTTATAATGCAGAAATTCTCACTAACACATCGTGAAATCATTGATCATATTTACTTTCGACTTTAATATTATACCAAAACCACAAATAATATTACACGAAAATGCCGGTCGTAACATGGTACAAGATTAGAAAATATTTTAACTCCCATATATATACTCTCTCCACTTAACAGTCCTTTTTAGAAGTAAAATAGACACTTGTACACCTGTCAGCCAGTAAATAGTTAAAGCAGAGTTAGTGGGAACGAGAAATAAGAAATAATTAACGTGCACATGCAGTTTTTCAAGACAAACACGTTTACCACTAACCCAAATGATTATGACTGTTTTTATCTCACCTTATTATATTCTGATTAAATATGACCGGTACAGTATTTACCACAAATAAGTCAAGTAAAAAATGATGCCACGTAAGCATCAGAGTTTCCATCAGGATTTAATATCAGAACTTGACTATTATCATATTTTAACAGACATCAGAGCATGGCTTCTTAACTCAAAAAGTGAATGTATGTATTTGTGATTCTTCATATAAATACTAACTTGTTTCTTCAGAGTTTAATCATCAGAACTTCCATCAGAACATGTCCTCAGAATTTATGCAAATGACACTTAACTGTTTGTCAAAAACAACTTAATCACCATAGTAATTTTCATCATTCATATGGAGTGAGAGTGTGTGCATTAGCAAAATATCAAATAAAGATTAATGTCTGATGTACTTCAGTACATCTTAGAAATAAGGCATAACTAAGAAAAGTGCTTATAATCTGTCATTAATAATGAAGTCTACTATAGGATAAATTTGTGCATGAGTCCACCTCAACTATTGGTGCTCATTTTATGCATCTTTTAGAATTTTTTTCAAAGGGGCTTCTCAGTGTAAATGAGTCACAACTGCTATCAGAATTTATGCTATTATCAGATTATTTCTCCAGTAATCAGAGAATGTGAAAAGTCACCAAGAAAAATTTATTTGCTTTTCTAATGCATATTACTTAATACCAGCAATGCACTCGGGTCTTCATTTCCACATATTTACTCTAGATCTCAAAGAAGTACCTGACTTTGTTTTTCTTTTCTTTTCTTTTCTTTAAATAAGTGAGGCTTATCAGCATTTAGTTTATCCTTAAGATTTACTGACATCAGAATTTGACAGATAAGAAGCAAGAATCTAGTTTGTGACTTAATAAGATACACAAAGTAAATTTGACTAAGCTCAAAATCAAAATTTGCATGTTAATGAATTTCCACATAAACAACTAATTTTGACATGGGATTTCTAGTATGTTAAAGAGTACTAGGTCAACATCTAGCATAGTAATCCTCATTGGATTGAATAGTCACAGAACATTCAAATCACTATCAGAGTATATAGATCCACATCAGATAACAATCAGCATTTAATGTATTTCAATTTAAGCACATATTACATGAAGATAAGACAATTTGTAAACACTGATCATAAAGTCTGATGCTTGAGAACAAAAACTTAAGCAGATTTAGAGAAAGAACTTGAAACCATTCCAAGTTCATTTAACAGTCTAGTAAAAGTAGCTTCACATAGTGGTTTTGTGAAGATATCTGCTAGTTGTTGATCTGTTGGAACAAAATGCAATTCCACTATACCTTCCATCACATGTTCCCTTATGAAATGGTACCTAATGCTGATGTGCTTTGTCATTGAGTGTTGAACTGGATTACCTGTCATAACAATAGCACTTTGATTATCACATTAAATAGGTATTTTAGATAATTCTAACCCATAATCCAGTAACTGATTCTTCATCCAAAGAATCTGTGCACAACAGCTTCCTGCAACAATATATTCTGCTTCTGCAGTTGATGTGGAAATTGATTTATGTTTCTTGCTAAACCAAGAAACCAATCTGCCTCCAAGAAATTGGAAACTTCCACTTGTGCTTTTCCTGTCTATTTTGCATCCTGCAAAGTCTGCATATAAGTAACCTATTAGCTTAAAATCTGATTCTCTAGGATACCACAATCCTAGATCAGTTGTACCCTTGAGGTACTTGAAAATTCTTTTCACAACTATTAAATGAGGTTCTCTTGGATCAACCTGAAATCTTGCACAAAGACAGGTAGCATATAGGATATCAGGTCTACTGGCAGTTAAATAGAGTAAAGAGCCAATCATACCTCTATAGTTACTAATATCTACAGATGAACCAGTATCTTTATCTAACTTGGTTGTAGTGGCCATGAGAGTGGATGCAGTTGAACTGTCTTGCATTCCAAATTTCTTGAGTAAATTTCTGGTGTACTTGGATTGACAGATAAAAGTACCTTCTTCATTTTGCTTGACTTGAAGTCCCAGAAAATAACTAAGTTCTCCCATCATACTCATTTGATATCTTGACTGCATTAGCTTCGCAAACCTTTCACAGAGTTTGGCATTTGTAGATCTATATATGATATCATTAACATATATTTGTACCAAAAGTAAGTCTTTTCCATGGTTGAGGTAGAACAGTGTTTTATCAATTGTGCCTCTATGAAATCCACTTTCCAGAAGGAATTGAGCTAAAGTCTCATACCATGCTCTAGGAGCTTGCTTAAGGCCTTAAAGTGTTTTGTCAAGCCTGTAGACATGATTTGCAAATTTTGAATCTACAAAGACTGGAGGTTGTTCAACATACACCTCTTCTTCCAATTCTCCATTGAGAAAAGCACTTTTCACATCCATTTGAAAGACTTTAAACTTTTTGTGAGCAGCATAAGCCAAAAAGATTCTTATGGCTTCCAATCTAGTAACTGGTGCAAGTTTCATCATAATCAATACCCTCATGTTGAGAGTAGCCTTTAGCAACCAGACATGCTTTGTTCCTTGTAATTATGCCATCACTGTCAGTTTTATTTCTGAACACCCATTTTGTACCAACAACTGATCTGTTCTTTGGTCTTAGCACCAGGGTCCATACTTTATTTCTTTCAAATTCATTTAACTCTTCCTGCATTGCTTGCACCCAATCAGCATCTTGAAGAGCTTCTTCCACTTTCTTTGGTTCAGTCTGAGATAGAAAAGAATGATGAAGACATTCATTTGATGTTGCAGTTCTAGTTCTGACACCTGCTTCAGGATCTCCAATTATTAAGTTAGGTGTATGTGATTTGGTCCACTTCCTTACAAATGGAAGTTGATTTCTAGAACTGGATCCTCCCCCATGATCCATGTTGTCTCTATCAGCATTTTTTAATACTCTCCTGTAGTTATGCTCTCTGACACTTCAGTATTTAAGCTGGATCCATCAGGATTTGAAGTATCAGATTTTCCAGAATTATCAGAACTTGGCTCATCAAAACTTGATAAATCAGAACTTGAAGAGCCAGTGACAGGTTCTGATGCTTCTTGAGAGTCTTGAGTTGTGGTAGGATCTTCAGCTTGCTCCCCTTGGACATGTGCATTTTCCTTTGGAGTTGTTACCACAGTTTCAATGACATCAGAACTTAACCCATTAGAACTTACAGGATCAGAGTTTAAGTCATCAGAATTTACAAAATCAGAATTTACAAAATCAGAATTTAAATCCTCATTTTCAAATCTCAGCTGATCATGATCATTGAAATCTTCAAGTCCAGTAATCTTCTTATCATCAAAAGATACATTGATAGATTCCATGATAACCTTTGTTCTTAGATTGTAGACTCTGAAGGCTTTTGTGGAAAGTGGATATCCAACAAAAATTCCTTCATCAGCTTTTAGATCAAATTTTGACAGCTGTCCAGGATGAGTCTTAAGAACAAAACACTTACATCCAAATACATGAAAGTATTTCAGATTTGGCTTCTTTTTCTTCACCATCTCATATGGTGTTTTTCCATGCTTGTTTATGAGTGTAGCATTCTGTGTAAAATAAGCAGTCTACACAGCTTCAGCCCAAAAGTAGGTTGGTAGCTTTGCTTCATCAAGCATTGTTCGTGCAGCTTCAATGAGAGTCCTGTTCTTTCTTTCTACAACACCATTTTGCTGTGGAGTTCCAGGTACAGAAAATTGCTGTTTGATTCCATGCTCTTTGCAGGACTCTTCCATGATTGAATTCTTGAACTCAGTGCCATTATCACTTATTATTATTTTAACAGAATCTTTGACCAACTTATCCAGCTGTCTGACATGATCAGTTAGAGTAGATGCAGTTTCGTTCTTCTAGAGCAAGAAATACACCCAAGTGTATCTTGTGAACTCATCCACTATAACCATAGCATATTTCTTCTTTGCAATAAACATGACATTGACTGGACCAAATAGATCAACATGCAGTAGGTGATAAGGCTCAAGAATTGAGGATTCAGTTTTGCTCTTGAATGAAGATTTTCTTTGTTTTGCCTTTTGACATGAATCACAAAGGCCATCGGGAGCAAATACTGATTTTGGCAGTTCTCTCACAAGATCTTTCTTTACTAGCTCATTTATGTTGTTGAAATTTAAATGAGAGAGTCTTTTGTGCCAATTCCAGCTTTCTTCAATTGATGCTCAACTCAATAGACAGATTGCAGAACCATCAGAACTTGTTGAAAGTATGGCTTCATAAATGTTACCATGCCTGTAACCTTTCAGAACCACTTTGCATGTAGAATTGCTTACAACTTCACAGTGTTCTTTAAAGAAATCCACATGATAACCTCTGTCACAGATTTGACTTACACTTAGCAGATTGTGTTTAAGTCCTGAGACAAGAGCTACTATTTCAATGATGACATTCCCAAGATTTATATTTCCATATCCTAGAGTTTTTCCCATGTTGCCATCTCCATGAGAAACTCCTGGGCCAGCTTTCTCCACAAAGTCTGATATCAGGGCTTTATTTCCAGTCATATGTCCTGAACATCCACTGTCCAGCACTAGGATGTTTTTCCTGTTGCCCTGCAATCACAAAGACCACTAATGGTTAGTTTTAAGGACCCAGACTTGCTTGGATCCTTTGGCCTTTTTAAGTTTGTTAGCATTTGCAGCGGATTTAATTTTAGAGTTTATGCTAACATGCTGTTTATCAGAACTTATATCAGACTTTGCATCATACTTTACACTAGAAGGAATAATACTAACTTTCTTTAAAGAAGGTTTTATTTGATAATAATCATAGTACAAACTATGATATTCCTTACAAGTATAAATGGAATGCCATAAACTACCACAAAGAAAACAAGGATTTTATGGCTTAAACTTAACAGACTGACTCTTAACTCCTGAACTGGGAGGTAAAGAGTTTATATTTTTATTCTTCTTGCAAAAAGAAGCAAGATGGTTAGAGTTTCCACAGTTATAACATTTCTTTCTAGGAGCATTAGGAACATGCATATAATTATTGCTTTTGTTCACTCCTTCCTTTCCATTCCTATTTTTTCTAGCTTCCTTTACCTTGTTGACATTCCTAATCTCTTTCAGCTTATGCTTAAGCTGCTTCTTTGTCATTAAGCCTAAGTTTACTTCAGCTGGTTTATCCTGTTCTAATTTGTCAGAAGTTGACTTTTCCTTAACTTCTGTTACAGACTCTTTCATATTTTCAGAATTAGACTTTATAGTTTTTGCTACAAACTTAACAGGATTTACCTTTGGCTTACCAGTTTTTTAACAACAATTGGCTCAATTTGTTCAGTTCCTTTTTCACTTTTATCATCTCCATAACCTAAGCCCTCTTTCCAGTTTCTACTACTTAATAAATTCTGAGTTGTTCTGCTAGAGTTAGTCCAAGTTCTGATAATCTCTCTTTCCTTTTCTAAGTCAGCTTTTACAGATTCATTCAATTTTAACACTTCACCTCTAACATATAAAGCATCATCTTTTTCTTTCTTAGTTTGATGAAGAAAAACTAACCCCTTTTCTAAATAATCACTTCTCTTTTTATAAGTAAGATTTTCAAATGTTAATCTTTCACATGTTAAAGTATGATCTCTATAACTAATGAACATGGTTTTAAGATATAATCTCAACTTACTAATATCATCAGTATGAAAAGCATAAGTTGTTTGAGGTACCTTTAATTCAGTAGTTTTAGGACTGCCATCAGCATTTGCCATCAAGGCATAGTTCACCTCATGTTCAGAATCTGAAGTGTCTATCCAGCTTTTCTTCTTTGTGACAAGTGCCTTGCCTTTGTCACTTTTTCCTTTCTTGCAGTCAGGAGATATGTGGCCTCTTTCACCACAGTTGTAGCATTTGACATTTGAGTTATCTCCTCTGTCAGACTTTCCTTTACCTTCAGACTTTCTGGACCCTTTCTTATCAGAACTTCCACTTTTCCTGGAAAACTTCTTGCCTTTTCTGAATTTCCTGTACGCTATCTTTGTGATACCCTTCACCATAAGAGCACACAATTTCATCATCTCTTCATCAGCATCCATTTCAGCTGAACACTCAGTTTCTGAATCATCATCATCAGAATATGATGACTCTGAATCAGACTTATGATGAGAGCCTTTCCTTTGCCCCTTTTTGAGGAAGCCATTTTAGGAGATTCTTCTTCTTCCTTAAGAGCAACTGTCCTTGACTTTCTTCCATGCCTCTTGCTCCTTTGATCCATCTCAAGTTCATAAGTCTTGAGCATACTATAAATTTCATCAAGAGTAGTTTTAGTAAGGTCATAATTGTCTCTTATGGTAGTAGACTTCAAATCTTAATTTTCAGGAAGAGATAAAAAGAATTTTAGATTTGAATCTTCAAGATCATATTCCTTGTCCACTAGTGACAGATCATTCAAGAGTTTGACAAACCTATCATATAATTCAGTTAATGACTCATTAGCTTTTGAGTCAAAGTGCTCATACTCTTGAGTGAGTATAGTCCTCCTATTCTTCTTGATTGCATCAGTTCCCTGGCATCTTATCTCCAAAACATCCCATATCTCCTTTGCAGTTTTGCAATTGATTACCGTGTTTGACATGAAATTATCAATGGCACTATGCAACAAATGCCTTACCCTTGCATCCTTGGCAATATATGAGATGTTTTCAGCTGTGTAATCACATTTCTCCTTTGGTATGGTCTTTGCTGGTTGATCAACAACTACAACAGAGAGCTTGGTAGGCTTATGTGGTCCTTCATTAATTTTGTCAAGGTATTCTGGATCTGTAGCTTCCAGAAACATAGCCATCTTTACTTTCCATATGAGATACTCAGAAGGTCTCAGTATGGGAACTCTAATAGTCTCATATCGACCGTGGGTTTGAGTCTTTTGAGTTTCTTCAATTTTGGTGGGCTTGGTTGGAGTTTGTGCTTCTTCAGACATGATTGTTTGGATATTTACTGTATGTGTGTTAACAGATAAGCTCTGATACCAATTGTTAGGTCACACAACACTGTAGAAGGGGGTTGAATACAGTATTAATACAATCAAATTGATTTAACACAAGTGTGTAACAAAGATCAAATAAATTGAATAAACTTTGTTACAATAAGAACTGTTGTTCTCTCTCACTGATGAACAAATATCACTAAGAGCTGCTAGGTTACAATGTATAATCTTCTCGATAATGATAACACATATAGTGTAAACCCTAAGTCTGTGTTTATATAGTACACAGTTACAAGATAACTTCTAATTGATATGGAATATAATTCTGTCTCCTAAAATATAACAATCAGATATCATCTACAAGTCTTTCAGTCTTCTAACTCTTTCCACGCATATCTTCTTTTGTCTTAGTCTCGATCTTCTACTTTAAATCATCTTCCTTCCTTATATGAAAGTCTTCCCGCACTTAAGTTCTGATATGACCTTAAGTTCTGATATTAAGTTCTGACTTCCAATAAGTCCTGATTTCAGTAAGTCCAGATATGTCATGTTTGTTAAGATCTGAAAACTAAACATGAATCATATTAGACATGACATCTCAAATATATCTAACAAAAGTAATTCTGAAAGGAAGATGCTTATGCTATAATGAAGACTCTTCACATCCCAGAGTTATCAGACTTGGAGATGGACTTGAAAGAACATCAATTCATGCACTCAGAGCAGCCATTTATCAGATTGGTAATAATGAAGATGAAGAAATGATGCAAGTCAAAGCACAGTTAGTTGAAGTTCTGAGAAATGCTGAGGACAAGCTGGTAACAGACTTTACAAAGAATCACTTTGGATTCAGATTAATCCAGTGATATTGGTAAAGCTACATGTACTGTAAGTTGTATTTAGCTGTTTTAAATAATATCTCATTGCATTTGTACTTAAATGTTTTTGACATCATCAAATCTATTAACTTGTATATTTGTCATAATTTACAAGTTGGGGTGATTGTTAGATATATTTGTGATGTCATGTCTAATCTGATTTGTTTAGTTTCAGAACTTATTATCAGAATATCAAAACTTAACTGGAAATCAGAACTTACTGAAGACAGAAAGTTATCAGAACTTAAGGCGTGAGAACTTATATCAGAACTTAATTACGGATACACTTCAGGGATGAAAAGCGGCTGATTTACAGGAGAGAATCTGGATTAAACAAGTAAAGATATGCATGAAAAATTGGACAGCTATAGGACTGCAGTAGATAATCTCTGATTGATATATTATAGGAAACAAAATCATTATCATATCAATTGGTAGTTATCTTGTAACTGTGTATTATATAAACACAGATTAGGGTTTACACTATAAGTGTTATCATTCACGAGAATATAATTCATTGTAACCCTAGTAGCTCTTAGTGATAACATACGTCACTGAGAGAGTAGATTAAACCTACTGTAACAGAGGTTGATATATTGAATAAACTTGTTTTCTGTTACATACTTGTGTTTATAATCGAATTGATTGTAGATACTATATTCAACCTCCTTCTATAGTATCATTGAGGCCTAACATTATATTATTTCTATATTTAGGATCATATAATAATATATTATTTTGAATATAATTCATATTATAGTAATGTGGAATAGTTGTTTTCATTTGTTAACCTATAACTAATGAAAATAACAAAATATAAAAGTAAAAAAACACCTGATTTAATTCTGTTTTTCCTAGACCATCAAATACGAGATTTGGCCCCTTCTCAAAGATTTGATGGAATGGCCTAGCCCGCCTAAGATTAAAATCACACGATAAGCTAAAAAAGAAATTTGGACAATACAACCCAAACAAAAATTAATATTGAACTAAATATAATATTTTTAACCACTTACTATTAGTTTTAATTTAAATACAAAATTCACCCAATATTTTTAATTATTCACCTAATTAATATTAAATATACACTAACAAATAGTATTTGATGACCGCATTACTTGCATAATAATTTAGAGAATTTCTATTTCACCAAGAAATATTTGACGACATAGGAACTTTATTCCCCAACAAGTCATGCATAAAATAATAAGATCTTTTAAATTTAGTTTTGAAGATCATGTAAACTTTATATATTTTAAAAAGTTTTAGTAATGTCTTATGATGGTGATAATATTCAAGTTTATTGTATTTGTTAATTTTTTCAAAAAAAATTCATTATCATTTGGAGATAAATAATATATTTGTATACTAAATTCACCTAATACTTTTAACCATTCACGAAATTAGTATTTGTCATATACTAACAAATGGTTTGATAATTAAAAAAATAATAAATAAATTATAAATTATAAGTTGCTATTTAAAATGATGTACTTCTATTACGTATTATTTAGATTTTAAATATCCATTTTAGTGTTCAATGAAATATATACAAAAATAATTGTACTAGCGATTTTTTTAAATGATAATTGTGTTACATTTTGATGTTATAATTGTAATTCTACAATCAGCAAATTGGTTTATTCTGAAATATTTTATAAATGATAATTGTAAATTTATGGCAATATGTCTTTTAAATGTCTATTTATCAAAAGAAAAAAAAAGTATACTTATTTGGGATTTAGATCTTGAAATTAACTTTAGATAATTATCTAAAGTTAAGTAAGTTTTTAATACAAGATGAAAGGTATTTTTCTATATATAAACTGGTTAATTATATTATTACAAAAATATCATTCAACATTAATACAAAACCATGATAATTTTAGATAATTATCCTAAAGTTAGCTTTAGTAACTTTTTTCTATACTTATTTCATTAATTGAATATTTCTCATACTTTAAGTAATTGAATATTTATCATATAGCAAGTCTGCAATAGGTAAAGATGATTCCCTCCGTCTCACCTAGGGGTGTACACGGATCGGGTTGGGCGGGTTGGGAGAATTTAGCAACCCAACCCAATTAGTTCGGGTTTTCAAAATTTCAAACCAACCCAGACCGTTTAAATTTGTAACCCAAACCAATTTGTATTGTTCGGTTTGGTTCGGTTTGGATCGGTTTGATCGGTTTATTAAATATACAAAATTAATATAAAAAATTATAATAAAACATAAGGTTTCAAAGTTTAAAACACTTGAAAATAGTTCAAAACAATATTACAATCCTCCATATTAAATAGTCTTAAACATCTAATTTTCGACATCAAAAGTACTAATAATATTGCTTACGCTTTAAATATTGGAATGAATCATAAATGCAAAAAATATAACACTAATCAAACATCTATTGTTGTTACGAAATAAATTATGAACACGGAGGTTATAAGTTACATTTAGAGTTAGATATATATGGATCTATGTAAATGGCCTAAATATAATTTTGGATTAAATTATTAGCATGTACATATATATTTTAATCGGGTTGGGTTGGATTGGTTTAAAATTATCGAAAACCATATCCAAACCAATTAAATCGGGTTGGCATTTTTTCAACCCAACTATATATCGGGTTGAAAAAAATCGGTTTGGTTCGGCCGAAATAGGGTCGGTTCGGTTTGGATTGGTCGGGTTGGCCAAACCGTGTACACCCCTAGTCTCACCCAATTTGGGCACGGTAAACAAAAAAAATAAATTTGGGGTGAAAAGTAAAAAAAGGATGATAAAATGGTGAGATCAACCAATATTTATTATGTAACTAGCTTAAATCCCTTTCACGGGGGTTCCCATTAGTATAAACATCTTTAAATTTTTATTGGTCTGATCATATCATAACATTAACTTTAATATATTCATATGAATATATGATACTAATATATTTATAATAGAAATTATAAAATAATTAGAAAGAAGTTGTGTTGTACTTTAGCATGATAAGTTATGGTTGTAGTTTATAATGATAAAGACAATGTCTAATATTTTAGCATTTTAGTATATGTAAAACACTAATTTTTTTATTTTTAATAATCAAAATGGGAGATAACCGTTGAACCAAATTATACCGAATTCCCGTTATTATATTATAGTATAGAAGTAGTAGTTGTTTCTTATATTATAAAACCTTACCATTTCTGTCCAATTATGAAATATAAAGAAATGGGAGGGACATCCAAAAATGGAAGGGTAAAGAAATGGATGAGACAGATAAACTAACAAAAATGTATGTTATATTTTTGTTATGACTTTTTTAGATCTTATATTTTATTATTAATTTAAATAGTTAATTTAATTAAAAAAATAATATTATTAATAAATTGTTGAAAACCAAACTGAAGAAGGGAGACCAAAATTTGTTACGAATTTTTGACTCTTATTTGAAAACAAATTAAATAACTATATAAATCACATATAATTAAGAAATATTCAACTACATATAATTAAAAATATTATTATTAAGATTATTAAAGAATGAAAAGAGATTGGTGCAGTATTTAATAATTTTATTTCATCAAATTTTAATAACATTAATTTATATTATAAGTTTGTTTCATCAAAAATGTAATAACATTATTTACTTTTACGGGGTTATTTGTGATTGTTCTAACAACCATTTTTTTGTTAAAGAAAATAATTAATAATTTTGCAAAATTCAAAATAATAATAATTTTCATCTCTTTCATATTTATATAATCATAATAAGATGTTTGTATATGATAATATTTTTATAATAATATGTAATAATATGCGAGACAGTACCGTGAGGCGCCGTCGAGTAACATATATTATATAATAAGATAAATTAAAGTGGAAAATTTCTGAAAATTATACTCTGGTACGAATTTTATAGCCCACGTGATGCACACGTATATTTTTTAATTATGATAATAAAAAAATAAATAATTTTATTCATAATTGAATAATATAATTTAGAGTATTGATTTATTAAATAAAACATGATCACGGTCTCACACACTAATCCCTACAGAGCCAAAGTGGGCTCGCAGTCGGCCTATCTATCCGGGCACCGGGTAGTATGTAGCGGCATTTTTTAATGGATAGATACGTGGGACAGAGGGCTCGTGGGCGGCATCGTCGTATGCTCCACTTTTGTTATATATACAGTAATAATTAAATTTGATTAGTTAGATATTTTAGTGTATATATTATATATGTTATAGGATAATTTATATCAAAATTTAAAAAGTCATTCAAATTTGTATTAATGAGATTAGTATAAATCATTTTATTTTGATAGTTAAACTCAAGCACAGATCAAAAGTAGGAGTCAGATAGTATAAATTATACGATCATGTTAAAATTGCAATCCAAAATTTGTATAATTGAAGATGTGTTCTATATTTCAGGATGGGCCAAAATAAGTTTATGAATCTTTTACTAACCGAAATATGGATAAAAATATTGAAAATGGATAATTTATTAGTCAAATTAAAGTGAAATTTTTTATCTGAACCTATATATGAATATCGAACCTTAAAAATCTGTTATCCATAAATTTATAACATATAGATATGTTGATAACCTTACAAATATGTGAAAATAAAATTTTGTTATGAATTTCGACTCCTATTTCAATAAATAAATAAATAAATAAATCAAATCACCATATTTAGGAACATTGTTTTTCAAGATTATTAAAAAGTTGAAAAGAGATTGTTGCAGTATTTAATACTTTTACTTCATTGAAAAGTTAAAAATATTATTTTTTATTTTTAAAGGGTTATTGGAATTGTTGTAACAACAATGATAATGATAGATTGCTTTTAAAAATAATCATAATAAAGATATTTTCTATAATCATCAAACATACTACTTCCTCCGTCCCTCTCAATTGTGACCTTTTCTAAGAGAGTGTCTGACACGCATTTCAAGACGAATAGAAAGTACACTTCTATAAAAAAAATTTAAAAAAATTATGAATAAAAGTATAAACATTCTATTTTAATTTAGAAAAAATATTTTTTTAAAAAAATTTACAGGATTATACTTTCTATTCATCTTGAAATGCGTGTCACACACTCCCTCAGAAACGATAACAATTGGGTGGACTGAGGGAGTATATAATTAGATCGATTAAACTTAAAAAATCGTCTTCAATCCAACATTTGCAGCCTGTCAGTCAAAGTTTGAGGTACCTAATTAATGCCAAATCATGATACACCATTAAGTTAAAATTTGAGGATTTAAACGTCATTCTGTTAGGCACTAATCCATGATAGTTAATTCTTCACGCTCTACTTTCTCATTAGTCTAATGAATTAAATTATATTAATCATTTGTTGGTCCTCTACTAGAACACACACATGCTCTTCTATAGAAATCAAACTATAGGACCATCAAACTCTGCATAGTAAAGAGAGTATATCAAATTATTATTGTTTATTTAGATGCAACATTTTTGCGAGTACATATACATGTTAGGCAAGATAAATGAGGTATTGTAAATATTATACTACTGAACAAAATTTTTCGATTGTTACTGAGGTCTCTTATTATGATCTTTGAGAACATATTTAAACATTAAAAAATCTTAGAACGCATTTTGCTTAACGCTCAAACTTTTTTGGAGAAGAAAATTCTCGAATATTTATTCAAGTGTTTTACCAAGTAATAGTTCATATAGTTTTATTTGCATATCACGATCATGTTTGTTTGGTGCATCTATACACTTTTTAATTGTTCCTTATTATGAGGGTGACCATTTCTTAATACAGTATTGTGCTTATTTTCATTTATAAGAAGAAATATGGTGCATCTATATATGTTTTGTAATCTGATAATATAATTAGTTATTTATTTTTTTACATTTCTAAAATATCGGATAATAAGCATACGTAGCGCGGGCCAAAGTCCCTAGTTATTGAAATGAGCAATATTGTATAATATTAAAAAAAATTATATAACCTGTCACCCGTTATGCCACGTGATACCTTAAGGGGCCATTATGACACTACCACACAAATGGTCTTTAGCAACATCGAAAAACAGTGTTGGCATAAAAAATGTTGCCTTATATGACAAAAATTCGAATAAGAGAATGTATAGCAACATTAATTTAAAATGTTGTCATGCATGTTGCCTTAGTATAACTATGCTAACACCTATATTAGTATTGCCTTAGATACATGAAAAAGTATTAAAAAGAGAGGAGCAAAAAACCCGCTCCTAGGGAAAAAAAGCCCGCTAAGAAAAAATTAAAAAGCCCGCTCAGTTCAATTTATCAATTACAACACAAAAAAAAATATAAAAAATATAAAAAAACAATTATAACACCAAAAAAACAAAAAACACTCCATCTCTCTAAATATCGCAGATCTCTCATCTCTCTCACAGCTCTCTTTCTGCCCTCTTCTGCAACTATACACATATACACTCATACAGCAGAAGAGTTGAACAACAGCGAGGATGACATCGTCGTCGCCGGTAAAGGGATCGCCGGAGAGTGAAGCAGGCGGTCAGTTTGAGTATTTCGGATGGGTGTATCATTTAGGCAACATTTGTATATTCGCGTTAGTCGTCTTTTTGGAACGGTAGGCTATTAATCAGCTTGTTAAGTGGGAGGTTAAGCTTGATTAAGATCTCGATAATCTTCTAGAGAAGTCCAAGGCTGCTAATGAGTGTCGTTTTTTGGTATTTTTTCGACTCGGGTTTTTGAAAGATTTCATTTTGTTGGTTTTTAGGTGTTTCTTGGCTTGTGAATACATGGGTTGTGTTTAGTATAGATGTTTGGTAAATGCTACTCTCGGATGCTTGTGTTGATTCGTTATGTATGCAAGATTGTATGTTAATTGAATTGTTGCATTGTATGATTGTTAGTTGTTAGTACTAATTAATAATGATATGCTGGAAACTCTTAGATGTGGGTTTTGTAGCGTAATGTTGGGGGTATGTACATTGGGTTATAACAAGAATTGAGGTTTTACAATAACCGGATTTTAGTGACATTGGACACTTTGCGATTGGTGTGTTTTTATTATTAAAGATGTTAGTTTGGGTGATATATGTTAGATATATGAAAGATGGACCATTTACCACTATTCTGACTTTCTAATTTGAGTAATACGTTTGAGTGTTTGCTGAATTAACAAAATGATATCCAGTCGTTTGGTGGTGATATGTTTGAGATGAGATTTTTGTTTAATACTGATACATGTCAGAAACACTATAATTTAATTATATATTTCTACTTCTCAAATACTGGAAGCAAGTACATTAGGTTCCCACACTGAAAAGTTGTGATGTAACAAGAATGTACTCTGGTCCAGTCCTAAGTCTGTCCACACAGTATCAGACCTTGGAGTATCTTGACCTTTCTTATAATAAGCTTCAAGGCAAAATACCTTATAAGTTTGAGGAAATGATAGCCTTGCAAGTTCTTGAGCTAGCACATAACCAGCTCTCTAGGGAAATCCATTCATCACTTGGTCAGCTAATGAATTTAGGCATGTTTGATGCATCACATAACCTATTGTAGGGGCATATCCCTGATTCATTTTCTCAGTTGTCATTCTTAGTTCAAATAGATCTCTCTAACAATGAATTAACCAGGAAGATTCCCCCCGAGGGGACAACATAGTACCCTACCTGCACGCCAGTATGCAAACAATCCGGGGCTTTGTGCTGTACCATTGGCCGAATGCCAGTCTTACAGCAGACCCAAGTGATGGCAAAAAGAAAGGCAGATGAGCTACCTCTAAAGAAATAACTTTATATGCAACTAATATGTCCAAACTTTATGTGTAGGGAGTTCGATAGATGATAGATGTGTATTAGGACGAGATTATTAAGATAATGTTATTTCTTTTGACATATTTGTTAGCAGAAACCAATTAGGAGAGGTGCTATTGGACACACGCTAATGGTGGAGGAATCAGGGCGTCGGAAAGTTAATGAGAGTGTAAGTACATTGTTGGTGATATAATATGCATCTTACTTGTTCACTGGATTTGAACATACAGTAGTTATGTTTGTTATTTAGTTATTATTGAAATGCCTAAGGAAAACGATTATAATTAGCATCAGTCGTATTCTTCTTTTTAAGAATTATAGGTTACAACCTTTTCTTTGCCTATAATTCAATATATTTTCCCCAGGATTGTTATTTCTAATTTAATTCACCTTTCTACTTAATTTAATTCGGCGTCTGTAAATTGGTTCCAGGAATTTCACGTGATATAATATGATAACGTTATAAAGAGGAAAGGACATCCAAATAAAATGAAAGTATAAATAACTCAGGGTGCCTACATTTCTTTAATTGAATTTAACTGTCTGTTTTTTTTTTTAATTTCTATTACAGCATTAAATTGGTGGTCAGTGGTCACTTATGCTGATGTTTGAGAGTCTTGCATTTTTATATTTTCTTAGAAAAGCTTTTGAAATAAATTTGACTTTGAATACTTAAAAAGTCGGGGTAACTATTATCAGGTACAAGCAAAACAAAGGTCCGTAACCGACATACAACCTCGATAAACTAAGTTGGAAGCTCGTGTAGCAAAGTTTATTTTTCCTATATGTAACGTCAGCATGATGAAGCAACAAATGATGGAGATAGGTTTGTTTCTTTGGGTTCCTTCATATCATTGAAAGTGTACTAGGTTATCATTATGCAGCTAGACCCTGTGATAATTTGAATGTAGAATTCAAGTTACTGACAGTACTGTTATGGTAGCTGGCAAACACAATGATTTCAACTTCCTCATTAACTTTACCACTACTCGTGCAACTGTAGTGTACTTTGCCTTTAGTCAGTGAGAATGTGAGATCCTTCTACACTGTTGCATTAGTTTTTAACAATAAATCCAAGTCAAGTGACAGTTAATTTTCACTAAAATTAATTACTAAGCCTATATGTTGTAATGTTTTCTTTTGTCGTGTTTTAAGAATTTGAGGATTAGATCATTCTTCAACCATATAATGGTGGAATGGTTTATACTATAATAGCATCACATTGCATGCATATAAGTAACAAGCGAGCAAGAAAAGATAAGCTAACAGTATACTGTTTCTCAATTGCGTGTTGTGTATTCTATAACATGTATTATTTTTGCTCCCCCTGCTGCAAAGATTTCCAAGTGAACATGTTCACAAATCATAATTTATCAATGGAAAAACATTGGCAGCACCAAAATGTACATTTTGACAAATTGGATTTAACATAAAATATAGGTAAATAAAATCTAATATCTTTTATCATTTTCCGCACTTCGGTTTTCACTATCAAAATTTATGATTTGAATACGTGGTCTTTTGTTAATTGGTCATCGTCAAAAAGCTTCATCTGACAGGTGTCATATAGATAAGCATCATCAACATCTCCAAACATACATTATGATAAGGTCCGGAACAACCAACAGGTATGAATATCATTTACTTCATAATGTTGTTGCAGTGTAAGAGACACCTTTCTCTTCAAGCTGCTATGGGTTATTAGTTTTTTTATCATCATTTAACTTAATCTTTGATCCTCGTGGCCTTATTTTAATATCTACTGGAATATAATAGATAGCTGCCAAAGTTTTTTTGACTTGTTAAATGCATTTAAGGTAGGTTACTTTGGGGGAACTTTCAAGACCATCTTTGAGCCTACCAGAAATATTAAGTAGCATAGGGAATTCTGTAATTGGTTGGTTGATGGTAAATATTAATTTCAGTAAAATTAAAGATTTGATTGTTAACAATATCATAGTTATAATAACGAAGATGATGATTATCATTACTTTCGTTAATCTTGTCTAATTAATATTTTGGTTTGGGTTTTGGGCAGGGCGGCTTTTGAGAAAGAGATTGAAGGAATGTTGTCTACTCGTTTGGTGGGTTATCGATCTTCCTCCAGAACTTTAATGCCCTTTTTAGCCACTGAAGATCAATTGTAAAAGTTAGTTTCTAAAGCATGTAATTTTATTTAAGTAAAAAGTTTAGGTTGGAAATGTTCTTGTGGCCGTAGACTGTAAATAAAGTACTTCATTTTTTTTAAGTAGAATCAAGTCGGAATGTTGGAATTGATATTGACATTATGTAGTGCTTGTATAACTGATAGTATGTATTCAAGTTTTCTAAGTAGTTCTTGACTTGGCTTGGGGATTTGGTTTTTGTGTTATTGTGGTTGGATTTGAACTATATTGGGATGTTATAATTTAGGCAAGAACCAGTCAATTTTTTTTACTAAATATGTTGCCTTAGCCTAAAATAATGTTGGCAAAAATAAATTAAAAAATGTTGCTACAGCCAGGTAAGTGTTGGCAAAGCTAAGAAATGTTAATAAAATTGGTGTTGCTATAGACTGGGACTGTGTTGCCATAAGAAATAAGGCAACATCAAATTTGTGTTGCCTTTAAAAATCCAGTGTTTCCATAAACTTAAAGCCAACACCAGTTCAGATGTTACTATTGACATTATAATGTTTCCATAGAGGTCTACAGCAACACATTTTTGCTGTTGACATTGTTCTGTAAAATGTGTTGGCAAAACATCAAAGGCCATATGCAAATTTCCAACACCCTCAAAATTGACCAAAATGTTGCCTTAAGCTTTGTGGCAACATTTTTTTAGCATTTTTCACAATTTTTTTTGATGTTGTTGTAGGCCATTTATGTGGTAGTGTGAGTTGGTACTTTCGATTCAGAGTATTTGATAAACTTTTTATGTAGCAACTTATATGAAATTATTAATCTAGACAATTTTTGGACGGGTGATCGTAAATTATCTGGCCGAGCCATTAGTTGACACTGCTATCACCATTCACAAATTTTTGTACTCTATCATTTTAAGTGTTTGTTTAAAAAAATTTAGAATAAATAATTTATAGAATAAATTAATAAGTGACTTATATGTAATAAATAAATGAGTACTTATAAGTGATATAAGTGTGTGGATAATATTATCAAAAAGTTTATTTTCTTAAATAAACTAAAATAAATAATTTTTAGATACAATTATCTTAATTCGTAAACTTTAAATTAGAAAAGCACTTACAAACATCTATACTTCTATACTATTATATTAAAAACGAAACATTAAAATTTTGGTTGTTGGTCCTTGGTCACTCAATCTAGAGACGTTAAATTGAATTGATGAGAACATTTAGAGATAATATTAAATATTATATTTATAATGCCCCCAAATCCGGGGTCAGGAATCTGGGTTGTCACGCCATCTGCAATCATGTATAACCTGTATTGATTCAATAATCCAACATACCCCAATCTCACACGCACACACAAGTTATAGTCTTAGAAATGATGTACAAAGTGTAATCTTCTTTTATTACAACTCAAATATACTGTACAGGATCTCAATCAATTATTCATAACCTCTATATGAGGTCACAATAATTACTACTAACATCTTATACCTATCTGAATACTCTGGTCCACATGAGACAAAATTACAAGGGATTCTCCCCATGATTGCAAGTGACTAAGTCCCACACCGGCATGATGGTAATCTGTTATGTTGTGACATTTAAAAGAAAGCAGGAGCGAGCAATAATGCTCAGCCATAATAATCAACAGTATGAAAAGACTGTTTAAGAATTTATATTAATCCATATAAGGATATGTATTTAATCAAAAGTAGTTTTCTAGGTGATACACACCTCTTTTCGAAACAATGTTTCTGATTGGCTTATTTAGTCTGCAAATACCTTAATAGTAAACCCAACACCTAGGCTTGGGGTTATGGTATGGCATCTAAATTTTAATTAGAAGAACTGAACACATACCGGAGCCCTGCCATACGATGATCAATCATATATCATAATGTTATTATTGTTCTCTACGTGTAGAAGGACGACCCCCATACATCCAGTTGTCACCCTTGCCGAATACGGTCATAGTATGTGTGGCCCATACATCCAGACTTTCTACATACTTCACATATTTACATTTGGCACACCAGTAGTCGCTCTAGTAGACCAAGTACTAGAGTGTACCCGTCCTTGTCCTTTGAAGACTCCTATCATATCCCAAGAACTCGAACTGCATCGAAGTTCCCCAAGCATTTTGCTTGTTGATAGGCACACCTCATGTCATATGTATATATATGTACTTCCGAGAATTTTCGAAGGAAGTACTTAGATAATATGAGCTGACCGTTGTCAACAGATAAATAAATGAGGGGGTGTTTCTTTTGGCATTATAGTCAAAATATTTTAAATACGTCGAGATAATTTTTTGTAGCCGATCCTAGAGTATTAGAATGATTTTCAAATTTCAGAAAATATTTTAAAATAGGTTTTATGATTTTTAAATCATATTAAATCATTTAGTAAATATTAATAATTAAATAATAATTATTAAATAATTAAACCTCGAATAATTTTATTTTAAAAGAACAGTTGAAATAATATTTCTCAACTAATTTATGTTTGTGTAATTAAAATAATCTTTAATAAATATAAAATAATTGAGTTTAAAATAAAATAATCATCGGAGAATACTTCTCCTTTAAAATTAATAGTTGAAGTAATATTCATTGCTCGAGTAATTAAATATAGTTGAGGGAATATGATCTTTGCAAATTGTTTTAAATAATTTCGAGGTATTTAATACTTCGCAAGAGAACATCGAGTCCATTGGAATAAAATAAGTACGAACTTTACTTGTCAAAAACATCTGCGGAATACTTCCATGTTTTTAAATAATATATACCGACCGACTCTCGGTCTACATGATAATTGGATTTTATATCCATTTAGAACGCTTCATATCGGCTTAAGTTGATGACTTGACCTCAAGTATGTGGTGTTTTGATGCATTTTTGTTGAGTCTTTGCAGAGCTATAACTAGAGGTAGGAATGGACTTTTCTATGCTTCTATGGTGGAATGAGATCAGGAAATGAAGGGTGAAAGCTTGCTAGAGGAGGAGAGCGAGAAATAAAGAAAGTTGAAATTTTTCGGCAAAAGGCAAGCACGGCCGCCCTCTAGCTTGGCGCGCCCGCGCTGCCTTGGACAGACACTCAGCGTGCCCGCGCAGTGTCCTGGTGCACCTGCCCTAGGTCGTGAAATAAAAATCCTGTTTTAAATCTGTTTTGGAAGTTTTCGTGCGGTCAAGTTAACCTGGAAGTATAAATACCAAAATATATCAATCAAAAGGATATAACTTTGGGGAAAACCTAAAGCAGAGAGCACAAGACGGCTATTTTTGTAGTTCTAGTTCTACATCTTATTTTTGTATTCTTCTAATTAGGCGATACTTTGGATGCTCCTTTCGAATTTGTTTTCTAAACTTTAATAATTTAATATTCTCTTGTAGTATTCAAAACCTTTTTACTATCATGTTTTTATTGGAACCCATGATGACGAGCCATTCGATTATGAACTAATTGTTATCATGGGATTCTAACGTATTTATTTATGGAGTTTAGTAGTTGACTGCCTTAAAGTTTTCAGTGTGGGATGAATTATTGATTTCCTTTTATGGTTATGCTTAATCTTCTTGGATGCGTAGCTAACATCTAAGTTGTAGTGTTAATCTCTATTGAATGCAAAAGTGGATATAGAGGTTTAGAACTTGTCATGCTAGCATTGGTTAATGGATGTTTTGACATGCATGATTGTAGTGTAGTTTTAACCATCTTACGCTGCCCTATGTGATCTCAATGGATAACTTGCTCTTAAACCGTTATGTTTTCAAATCTTATAGAGATATAGGGTCTAAGTATAATTGGTGTCTACTAGCTTCCATCTAATTTATGGATGCTGAGTGGTAGGGTATACGTATATCGAAAGATAACGTGTACTAATTTCGTGTTGTCTGATTAGTTATCATAACCGTCACATACTATGATTAAAGGCATAAACTCTGAATGAAGAATTTAATGAAGTTGGAATCCCATGTTTTATTTCACATAAGTAACTTGATTTTAATCTCTTAGTTAATTCATTCTAGCATAATTACTTTTAGTTATTTTAATTAGATAATCAAACTCAACTTGATACTTGTCTTAGCAGTGAATAATAATCACACATTGTTGCATAAGTGCACATTCTGAATTAAACCAGTCTCTGTGAAAAAGAACTAAACTTAATCTTATACTACTTGTGACCGCCTACGCTTGCGTGTTTTTGTGCGAACACTACAATATATACGGCACACTACTCGCTAGCGTTAACATTTCTCAAATATAAACACCTCCGGAATACTTCCGGGTTTTTATAAACTTACACCGACCGACTCTCGGTCTAAATATATCATTTTCAAATCCAGTATTTTCACTATACCAAAATTATCATATCTTTTAATTCAATATATAACAATTTTTAAAACACCATAAAACATACATTATGCATATATTACAGTATTTAAAAGCAATCACAATACAACAGTTTCTAAAAGATAGGGTTTGAAAACTTGCCTAGAGTCCAAGATACGTTTCTGACTTCCACTCGTTCCGAGTTGTCTAATCAACAAATATCATAATATTAATCAGTATTCCAAATCCCATCAACAACTTATTTTACTAATAAGTGTAATACTTTACAATTTTTGATATTCGACCTACTCGAAATAACTATCAATGATTGGTCGCAATGGACGGTCAAAGCGGTCTTCTAGAGTTGACTTTACCAAATGTTACTATTACGCAACTCGCACTCTAACATTTTTAATAAATCAAAAAATTAATATGAATTTAAATATGTGAAAAGTATTTTAAAAGTCCGGTCAATTACGGAATTTTACTATTCATAACTCTTTCACTAAAACGTTGATTTATCTGAAAACGTTAACTTAATCGATGCACCGTTTTCACGTGCATGATCTAAACAACATTTAGAAGAAATGAATGAAAAATGGATTTCTGGGTTTTACCCAAAGCAACAGTTTATAGGCAGTGGCTAGCCGTTATAATGTCCGATATTTTTATAAAATCTAAAAATTAACAACTTTAGCTAAAATTGTAAAGAGGTGTCTTCCTCACTGTATAATTCAGCTAATTTCCAAGTTTCATAATTTTAAACAATTTTTAAAGTCCTCAATTATACCCTCAAAGTCAGCACTAGGTAGCAGTTTGGTTTTCTCGACTACGTTCATTAAAACGAACTTTTCCCCTAATCTGTAAATTGTCTCGATATGGTATTTATATTATTATAAACTAGAAACAAAGATCTTTATATTTATGTCCATTGGTGTTCAAAAATATATGTTTTACAGTTCAGAATTATAATTCAAAACAGTCCTAAAGGCATACGAAAATTATAACGGCTGTACGCGTAATGATTTTCGGTTTAACTACGTTAAATCCATTTAAAACAACTCAATCATCAATTCCACTACATATATTGCAAGGTCAGTTTATATACTCTATTAAAACATGAAAAACTCCAACCCATAACAATTAACCATCAAGATTTAACAATCAAAACTCAATTCTTCAAGAATCATGTAACACATGAACATGTTTTGTAACTATGCTTAAAACTTAAAGAAATACAAAGGGTGGATGATGTTTATACCTTTCTTGAAGTTTTTTAATACTTAATAAGTGACTAAGATCATTGGGGAGAGCTTGGTCTAGCTTTAGAAGGCTTAATATTCCATGAAAATCAAGAAAATAAATTAGTAATTTTTGGAGTTACTATTCACCTCAACTTTGAGGAAGGATTTGAGCATGCTAACCATAATGAAACTTTGTACTAATATTGATATATATAAGATCATTTCAAAGAGCTATAGTTTTGCAATTTTTGAAGCTTGTTAGCTAGGATTTTGAATTTTTATTCTTCATGAACAAGATAAAGTTGAATGGAAGCATCATGGAAAGTGGGGGAAGATGAGAGCTTGACTTAGCTTCCTTTGGAAGTGTTAGGTGATATTTGTGATATGTATTGTGTATGTATAATGTCTGTTCAATAAGATGCTTCCAAGTCAAACCTAGGTTTTAGCTTGCAAACCACACTTGACTAGGCATTTTAATCATAAAAATATGAATCCTTCTTTTAAGGAATGTTGCCTTTCACTTCATTCTTAATTTAATTAGCTATCTTGGATAATTTATTGATAATTAATTTACATGGGATTTGAATGAAATTTGCATGGCCTTTGTTCGTTTATTTATTCACTTATGTAATCAATTGACCGTTCCGTCGAAATCTTAATAAATTCTCATAAGTGGTTCGTAGTGCAAATCCTTTAATCGTAATCCTTATCTTTTCTAATACTTGAACTTGGGATTTATTTATAGGATTATAAATCCTTGGGTATAGTGCAATTATCGTATTCCTCAATAGCTCGTAAAATAAGGCCGTCTTAAAATATTGATTTTCTTCGAAAACTAATGACTTTTACATACACTCATTTGGTACGTACATCCATAATATCAAATCGAAAATTTAATCAAATACTTGTATATGGTGTGGTTGCAAAAGCTTTTATTAAACCGCAAGATACCATTCATAAAGGTCTTTTACCGATGTCCAAAATTCGGGTTTTTACAGTCTTCCCCCGTAAAAGGATTCCATCCTAGAATCAGTGTAGAAAAAGATGGGGATACGTTTCTCGGATTTCAACCTCGAGTTCTCACGTTAACTCCGTAATGTTTGATCTCTTCACAAAATTTTCACTCTTCTGTCAAATATGTTTCAGAGCACTCGTTCCTCTAGATATATAGTCTTTACATGTTGTTCCATATACGCTAAGTCTGGCTGTAAGTTTATTTTCTCATTTTCAATCACATGCCTGGCGTTGACGGTTAAATCCCTTAACATCGATATTTGGTACACGTTGTAAAATTTTTGATTGTTCGGGAGTAGTTCTAACTCATAAGTTGACTTTCTTAGTCCTATTTTCAAACGGTGTGATAAACCTTGGGCTCAACATTTCTTTCCTTTCAAATCTCATCACTCCCTCCCAAAAAGACACTTTCAATAATACTTGGTCTCTTCCTTCGTACTCTCTGTCCTTACGGATCTGGTCCGCATATCTCTATTGTTTGCCCTAGGCTGCCGCTAGTCGAGTTATGATAAGGTCTATGATTTTCTTTGGTCGGTTGACTCAACCGGGGTCCAAGTTGTTAGGGATTCGAGCATAAAATGCAACAAAAATACTCCATAAGGCAAAAAAATTCGAATCCCTACCGCAAGATCTATATATTATGATTGGACAATTATGGAGAATAGGATCAATACCTTAATAAATATTTTCATATGATAGTAATGGAAGTCCTGATCTTGATGAATCACAATAGCCCTCCTTGCAAAGATCCACTCTCCAAAGATATCCACATGAACGTACGATCGTCCAACGATCACCGGAACCGGTACTAGCCGAATAGATTGCCTTTCTCTAGCCTCTCAAAAATGTAGAGCTACTAGGGTTTCTCTTAAAAAAAAATTATCACCAGCCACCCTAAAACAATACATCTTTATGTATATATAGGGGAGAGATAATAAGGCTTCTAAAAACAACCCATTCTGATTTCGGGTTTTTATTACTATTAAATTCGAATTCTAATATATATATATATATTTATAATTAATGAAGTCTCACTTAATTAGTTTAATATTTAAATTCAATTTAATAATAATAAAATATTTAAATTCATAATTTAAATAACACTTCGTTTTAAACGTTCTTTGTTTGTGACCCTTTAGGTTATTGTTACGTTGGTAATAATTTTATTTTCTAATAATAAAATTATTAACAATGAGTGGCATCTAGTAATACATCATTGCTACCCAAGTAATAATAATAATTGGTGATTCAATTAAACCTTTCGTGAATAATGTACAATATAATATAATCCCTTTAACCTTATATTAAAGATCAAACTCGAGGCATGCATTGTGTCATCCTCTGTTAAGGTTTAATCCTTGTTTCCCTGATCAATGAGTAAACTATTAAACAAATCAGTATTTGCGCACGACCATGCATTTTATAGTCTTACTCAATCAAGAGGCCAAAATATCACTCCTTAAAATAGGAGGGCTAAATCTCATCTAGATCTTTCATATTTCTCGTACGATTCATAATATACCCAATGTCTACTTTTATTATTACCTGATCAAGGATAACTTTCAATAGTATCAAAGTGTATTAATTCTCGTATATAAATAAAATGACTTCAGGTTTAAGGATCAATACATCATTATCACTATGAGATTAACTTATGACACTATAAACGTGTAGTATCTCACAGCGGGTCAATCCAGCACCATGTATCTAATACATGTGCCTGTGTTTTGACTTTAATATCACTATACCTATGATCAATTAGATGTGATCATCAGTCAATAAACACACTATTCTCAATGTATTTTTTATCGTCCCTTAATAATAATACTTGACTAGGGACCTTTAGGAATATCAATACTATTCTCATAATCTCATTTCTAAGTCACATACTTAGAAATATAGATTTATATATCATATTTTAAGGACATTTAATAATCTAACATTTTATCACAGAAAATAAAGATATAATGAATTTTTAAAGAATAATCCATAGAATCATAATTAATAATCCAAATTTCTCATAACATAAACATAATAGTGTTGTCTCTAGGGCACAAACACTAACAATCTCCCACTTGCACTAGAGCCAATCACCTATGTATCTAATACCCATGGAACTAGTATGATCATCGTGCTTTTTCTGTGACAAAACCTTAGTCAATGGGTCTGCAACATTTTCATCAGTATGCACTTTACATATATATATATATATATATATATATATATCTCCTCTTTCGTTAAACTCTTGAAGAAGGTGATATTTCCTAAGTATATGCTTTTCCCGGGAATGAGACTTGGTTCTTTAGCCTGTGCGGTGGCTCCATTAATATCACAGTAAGGATCAACTGGATCTGTGATCGAATGAACTACACCAATTCCCGTTATAAATTTCCGTATCCAAACATTCTCATTGGTTGCTTTACTAGCAACAATATACTCAGCTTCTATTGTAGAATCAGCTACTCTCTCTTACTTTGAACTCTTCCAGCTTACAGCACCTCCATTAAGGAAAAACACAAAACCTGACTGAGATACTGAATCATCTCTATCTGTCTGAAAGCTAGCATCAGTGTAACCCTTTACAACTAGCTAGCATCAGTGTAACCCTTTATCAATGTATGTACTCTGACTTAGGCCGATTAATTTCCTTGATCTATCTCTATAGATCTTGATCCCTAATATATAGGTAGTATTGCCTACGTCCTTCATCGAGAAACTATTTGTCAACCAAGTCTTAACAACCTGTAGAGAAAGTATGTCATTCTCTATTAGTAATATATCTTCTACATATAGTACTAGGAATGCCACATGGCTCCCACTAACCTTCTTGTAAACACATGGTTCATCTTCATTTTGAATAAAGCCAAATTCTTTGACTATTTCATCAAAACGATGATTCTATCTCCTTGAGGCTTGCTTCAATCCATAAATAGATGGAAGAAAATTACAGACCATCTTAGCAAACTCAGGATCGACAAAACCTTCAGGTTATATCATGTATACATCCTCTTCAAGGCTTCCATTTAAGAAAGCGGTTTTGACATTCATTTACCAAATCTCATAGTCGTAGTAAGCAGCTATTGCTAGCAAAATCCTGATGGAATTGATCATAACAACTGGTGAAAAGTATCATCATAGTCTATACTATGAATTTATTTGAAACCTTTTTCCACTAGCCGCGCCTTATAGGTCTCTACTTTACCATCCATGTCAGTTTTCTTCTTGAAAACCCACTTGCACCTTATAGGTTTTACCGTTTCAGGTGGATCAACTAAAGTCCATACTTTATTTGGATACATGGATTCTATCTCGGATTTCATGGCCTCTAGCCATCTCTCAGAGTCTGTATTGTTCATAGCTTCTTGGTAGGTAAGAGGCTCATCATTGTCTATGAGCATCACATCATCATCTTGAGTCAAAAAAAATCCATAATATCTCTTTGGCTCATGACGAGCCCTACTAGATCTACGAACAACCTGTGTTTTTGGAGCAGGAACATCTTGATGTACATTCTGCCCACTATCCAACTCTGGTTCAATGTCATTTTGCACAACTCGATCTTCATCAAGATCTATAGTCCTCCCACTACTTTTCTTGGAAAGTAACTCTATTTCAAGAAATACAGCGATTCAAACAACAAACTCTTTATTTTTGGTAGGATCATAGAAACTATACCCTTTAGTTTGTTGGGGATATCACATAAAACAAAATTATCCAATTTTGATCCTAGCTTGTCAGACACCAAGCGTTTCACAAATGCTTCGCATCCCCCTACTTTCATAAATGACATGTTATGACATTTTTCAGTCCATATATCATGTAGACTTTTGAACCAATTTAGTTGGAACTTGGTTTAGTGTATACGTAGCCATTTCCAGAGCGTAACCTCAAAAACTTATTGGAAGATCTGCTAGATTCATCATCAATCACACTATGTCCAACAAGGTACGATATCTCCTCTCAGAAACTCCATTCCATTGAGGCGTTCCAGGAGGAGTAAGCTGTGATACGATACCACACTCCTTCAAGAAACCTTTAAACTCGAGGCTTAAGTATTCTCCTCCACGGTCTGATTGTAGAACTTTTATACTTTCCCATGTTTGCTTTTCCACTTCGGCCTTGTATTCTTTGAACTTTTCAAAAGAATCGGATTGGTTATTCAAAAGGTACGCATATTCATATGTAATGAAATCATCAGTAAACGTAATGAAGTAGTAAAAGCCACATCTTACCATTGTACGCATTAAACCACATACATCACTATGTATAAGTCCTAATCGTTCGATGGCTCTTTCACCTTGTCCGGTAAAAGGAGATTTAGCCATTTTTCCAATGAGACAAGATTTGCATTCTTCGTATGATTCAGAATCAAACTTATCCAAGCAACCGTCTTGATGTAATTTGGAAATGTGTTTCTCATTTATGTGACCTAAACGATAATGCTAGAGGTATTTTTGATTTGAGTCTATCATCTTAATACGTTTATTATCATTATTAATGTTATAGACATGAAAATCTAAATCAACAACATATAAACCATTAAACAAACGTGCAACCCCATAGGTAACATTATTCAATGAAAAGGAACAATTATTTTTCCGAATCAAAAATGAAAAACCTTTCTTGTCCAAACAAAAAACCGAAATAACATTTCTGCAAATCGCAGGCACGTAAAAATAGTTATCTAGTTCTAAAACAAGCCCAGTGGGCAATGACAAATGATAAGTCCCTACACCTAAAGCAGCAACCTTTGATCCATTTCCAATATGTAGGTCGACTTCTCCTTTCGCCAATGTCCTACTTCCCTGCAGTTCCTGCATATTTATACAAATATGAGAACCACATCTAGTATCTAATACCCAAGATGTAGAAGTAGACAAATTGACATATATAACATAAATACCTGAATCAGAAGCGGCAACATCAGCCTTCTTCTTCTTTAGATCCTCCAAATAAGCATGATCGTTCCTCTTCCAATGACCTGATTTCTTGCAATACTAACAATCACTAACCGTTTGAACACCACCTTTAGGATTCAAAGCCTTGGTCGGATCAGGTTTCAGATTGGCATTAAATTTAGATCCCATCTTCCTTTTGCCTTTTTATTTACCCTTTCCTTGGACTTCCCCTTATTCACCATCAACATGAGAGCATGAGACGCCTTTTGAATGTTGGTCTCAGGAGTTTTCAACATTGCCAACAATTTGGTTGGATTCTTAACTATCTCACTCATATTTTATTTCATCACAAATTGAGAATAGCTGATGTTTGAAGATTGCAAAATTAGATCAATCTTGTGCTCCACAGCAATCGGGGAACCCAATTTGGCAAGATACTCAATATACCCTATCATCCTAAGTACATATGGTCCAACCGGATCACGTTCTCCCTGCTTACATGCGTTCAATGATTTGAAAGTATCAAACCTCTCCTGATGAGCCTTTCCTTCGAACATACGTTTAAGGTGCTGAATCATGTCATAAGAATCCATATTCTCATGTTGTTTCTAAAGTTTAGCACTCATGGTCGCTAACATGAGACATTGAACACCCGTTTTATCATCGATATGTTTCTAATAAACAGTACATTGAGTACCGGATTCTTCTTAAGTGAGAGGTGCGGGGCAAGGAATATCTATTACATAGAGCTTGCGCTCTTTTTTGAGGACAATCCTCAAGTTCCTCTACTAGTCAAGGATGTTTTTTCCTGTCAACTTGTCCTTCTCAAGGACTGATCGCACAGAGAAGTTGTTTGAATTGTTTTCCATTTGATATCTACAATGTTTAAAATGCATAAGATAAATTAGTCTACAGATGATTACAAAATTATGTTCAAGCGATTATTCATATACATTCAAAATATATATCTCCCACTATTTTTTATCAAATTAATAGCCCTGACTATTAATTCAGAAATAATATCTTCTATAATTTCTGGTGAGCCAAGATCCATATTTCATCATATCTTATGTCAGCATTGGCTTTTTTTCCCAAAAAAAGATTATTTAGGTAGACAACATTTGTCAACTATATCAACTATATAAATCTTGGATAATTAGTGGAACAACATTTGTTCGTATTTATCCAATAAATCCCGCCAAAATCTATGCCTCTAAGTTCAATTCCTATTGTGGTATCAGCCCTATGCTCAAGTAAACAATAAAGAACTTGAAAAATATAGCGGGGGTTTGGGGGTGGCAGCCACGGGCGGCGGTCCAGGGGCGGCAGCCCCCAGGCGGAGGTCTGGGGGCGGCAGCCCCCGTGCGGGGTCTGGGGGCGGTAGCCCCAGGCTGGGGTCGAGCTACAGCCTTATTCAGAAATCTCAATTTCAGAGAGACAAATCATATATTTTCCAGTCTTTGCCCCTACTACATCATATGCAGTTTCAGAAGCATCTATCATATACATACTAATCATTCCCCGTTTAATAGATCATGTTCATACACCATTTGTCCAACAGTTTATATCACTGTATATAAACCAAACATAATTCGCATACTAATCAGTCAAGAAAATACATAACGTGCTAGTAACATCATATATATATATACATCACGTGAATATACAGAAAACTCAATATAACAGTTTGATCATTAATTAACATGACAGCATGCATATTAAATCTCATACATAAATGATATCATTATACATGCATGGCAGATCTGATTCAGGCTGTAATATATTGAAAAAATATCAAACGCGTAACTAAATCACCCCATTATACACATAGCTCTTATACCATTGTTAGGGATTCGAGCACCAAACGCAACTGGGAAAAAACCCCATAAAGCAAAAAAAATCCGAATCCCTACCACAATATCATTGTATAATGATTGGATAATTATGGAGAATAGGATCAGTACCTTAATAAAGCTTTCTGTATGATAGTAATGGAAATCCTGATCTTGATGAATCACAGCAGCCCTCCTTGCAAAGATCTGGTCTCTAAAAATATCCACACGAACGTACGATCGTCCAACGATCACCGGAGCCGGTTTTACTACTTCTCTAGTCTCTAAAAAACGTAGAGCTGCTAGGGTTTTTCTTAAAAACGAATTATCACCAGCCACCCTAAACCATACATCTTTATATATATATGTAGGGGAGAGATAATAAGGCTTAACCCTAAACCTAATGGGTTTCTAAAAGTAACCCATTCTGATTTCGGGTTTTTATTACTATTAAATTTGAATATATATATATATATAATAAATCAAGTCTCACTTAATTGATTTAAAATTAAAATCGAATTATTAATAATAAAATATTTAAATTCATAATTTAAATAACACTCCGTTTTAAACATTCTTTGTATTTGACCCTTTAGGTTTTTATTACGTTGGCAATAATTTTATTTTCTAGTAATAAAATTATAAACAATGAGTGGCATCCAGTAATACATCATTGCTACCCAAGTAATAATAATAATTAGTGATTTAATTAAACCTTTCGTGAATAATGTACAATGTAATATTATTCCTTTAGCCTTATATTATAGATCAAACTCGAGGTATGCATTGTGTCATCCTATGTTAATGTTTAATCCTTGTTTCCTTAATTAATGAGTAAACTATTAAACAAATCAGTATATGAGCACAACCATGCATTTTATAGTCTTACTCAATCAAGAGGCCAAAATATCACTCCTTAAAATAGGAGGGCTAAATCCCATCTAGATCATTCATATTTCTCATACGATTCATAATATACCCAATGTCTAATTTTATTATTACCTGGTCAAGGATAAATTTCAATGGTATCAATATTAATTCTCGTATAGAAATATAATGACTTCAGTTCTAAGGATAAGGACTAATACATCATTATCACTGTGAGATTAACTTATGACACTATAAACATGTAGTATATCACAACGGGTCAATCCAGCACCATGTATCTAATACATGTGCATGTGTTTTGACTTTAGTATCACCATACATATGATCAATTAGATATGATCATCAAGCAATAAATACACTAATCTCAATGTATTTATTGTCATCCCTTAACAATAATACTTGACTAGGGACCTGTAATATCCCGTATTTTTAGAATTATTATAATTATTATTCGAATATATATATATATATATATATATATATCTGTGTGTGTGTGTGTGTGTGTGCTTTTCTGATTTAGAAGGAATAAAATGGTGAATATTTTATTCATGTTTGACAAGTTGGTGTTATTAAATGGTAATGTGCTAATTGTTAAGTGTTATATCGATCTTTGTTAATTCCTGAAAATATTTACTTAAATATATTATTTTCAAAAGTTATTTGAAAGCCTATCTTATTGATATCGGTAAATTGAAATTGTTTTATAATATCCGGGAAATATCAAGCAATTATTTTTATTAATAAATAATTATTATGGAAATTTTGGTGAATTATCTGATGATTGATATTTATATTTGGGTGTTTATATGTGATAAAGTGTAAGTATTTTGATTTTTAATATGTACGGGATAAAATATCGATAATCATGGTATTTTTCTAGTAATTTTTGGATTGATATATGATTTTATAAAGAAGTTATAGATTTAATAAATTATTTTCTGAGTAATTAAAAACTATTTTATACCGCCGGGAATCGTCCAACTTCAACCGTTTGTGCGTTTTTACAACCCGAAACTCTTCGGAAAACTCCTTCCTAACCTATTCTGGTAATTCCAGACATTTTCTGTTTTTTAACTTTTTCAATCTGGATTACGGTTTGACCCGTACACGTCCCGGCGTAAAATTTTCGATACGATAATCATTTCTGTAGATCAATAAAACCGGTATTCTCGAGAGACAAGATTTTTTTACATTATTTTCTCATTTGGTGTTTTATAAGAAGCTCGGTTTTGATAATTATCCAAATCTGGTATTAAATTGTATCATTTTTATAGTTACTTAGCGGCCAACTAATCTATTTTTGGATCCGATATATGAGTGTAAATTCAGTATTAAATTCCAGAATGTTTCAAAAATCATGAAACTTATATTTTATTAGTATTTTAATATTTTGAGAATTTTAAAATTATTTCAGAAATTTTTCGGGTTATATTTACCCGCACGTTTGTTCGGTAAATCGTAAAATGCAGATATGACGCGCGATTTATAAATGTTTTAGAAATTATGAAAAGTTTATTTTATTAGTTTTTAAATATTCCGAGAATTTTATAAATATTTCGGTATCATAAAAAAATTATCGGATCGGGCCCCTACCGGGACGTCAAACCCCACAAAAATCAGACTTTTATTTTTATAAAATCGTGGGACTTCCAAATATTTTATATTGTTGCATTTTTGAAATATTCATAATTTTTGGGGAATTTTGATACAAATTTTATATTTATTTGATTAAATATTATTCCCGCTATTTATTATTTTTGGGCTAATTTTAATTATGTTGTATTGATTTTTTAGTTAAAAGAAAAAACAAAAAAAAACAAAGCAAAAAGTAAAAAATAAAAAAATAGAAAACGTTTAAACACCCCACACCCCCACCAGGGTAGCCACGTACCCCCCAAACCGCGTACTACTCCCTCCCCATTTTTCTTTTATTCCCCCAGGTTACCTCTTCTGTCTCAATATCTTTCCCCTCTTTATATGTTTTCAATTTTCAAAAATTCATATCTTACAAACCGTACATCCAAATTTCAATTGTTATATATATAAATAATCAGCGCTTCGATACCTACGCATAGGTATATATATTGCAAGGTTTTGAGAAGAAAATTTGCGGAGCATATTTTCCATTTTAATTTATTTTCGGGTCATTGAAAAAAAGTTTAGAGGTCGTGATTACTCCACAAGGCATCTCAGCGTGTATATATCTATCACTATTAATTTCGGATTTTTCTGGAGATATTTTCCGGACATCAGATATTCCTTCGGGGTGATCAGAATTTTATTTTGGGTAACGATTTCGAAATTCCGCTTTCATACTTGTGTATATTATATCATGTTAGTGTTTATATATTTATTTCATAATTTTTAGAAGTTGTTATAGAAGTCGCGTTTGGCGTGTTTATACGTTAAATATAAATTATTATGTGTTTTAAATTTATTGATTTTATTAGAGTACAGTTGGATTGTGTTGTGTGGGATTGATTTTGTGGGGCATGACCCCGGGAAAAGTCCGTTTTACAAAGACGTTATTTCGAAATTTTTTCTAAAATATTTATTTCGATTTCAAATTATTATCTTTTATTATTTTCGAAAATCATAATTTGATTCAATTATTTATAATTTATTTTGATTTATTCTTATTTTATTTGTAATAAATAAACCGTTCGTCCGTTTAATACGAAACGAACGTATCTAGAATTAGAAAAATATTTCTCTTTCATTAAAAATACTTTCGAGACCTAAATCCTTTTTTTATTCGAAAGATCGCTTGTTTTGCAAGTTAATTCTGAGTTGCGTATTTACCAAAAAAACGTATTTTTTACCCGATTTCAGTTTTAAACGTAACTAGTCGGACCTTTTGGTGAACCGAGTCATGTGTTGTATGAATTATGTGATACGTGGATTATGTGTTTATAAGTTATGTGAATTATGTGCATACTTGAGTCAAGATTCTTGTGTTGACTGCTGTAATTATGTGTGGGCTATCGTATGGGTAGACGATAGGGTTTTGACGCGCAGTTCGTCGAGTAATTATCGTTTAGATGATTAAAATGATATCTTTTAATTATAGATACGAGTCTTTCAAGAAGATCAGGACCAGATGGAATGGATGAAGACTAGAGTTGATTAGTATGGAATATTGAGTAGCAGCACTGCATGATTAGCAGATTAGAGATTTAGCAAAGTAAAAGACGGTGATGCCTTGAGATGCCAGACTGAGATAATTGCGTTTCTACGAGTGTGAATAACTGTTAAAAACCCAAAGACAAGTATCCCTATCATCACTTATTGTTCAAGTGATATTTATTTCGAATCTCATTATGCAAGTATTGCTTTCCCTATTCTCAAATCGGAATAGACAAATGTTTTACATATCGCTGAATTAAATGATTCTGTTTATGCAAGTACTCTTCTACTATTATATGTTCAGAATAGATAAGTGATTTTAATTATCAAATCACTGGATTTACAAATGTTTTGGATTTTGAGAAAGATGACTTGGTTGCGAATATTCCTACCCAAGTAAATGGGGGAATAATATTATTTCGGGTGTCAATTATTATGCCCCGTTTTCAATAAAAGGTTTTAAGATTGGATCATAATTGCGTAAGTGACCGGGACGGACGGTCCAGCGGAGGGCTATTTCTAAGTGTCATATGAAATATTATGACACAATTTTTGCTACAGGCAGGTATATTACCTTTTTATTTGAGTACTCGTGTTTTGGGGACATGTTTCTACGAATCATGAACCAGTGCTATCACACGGGCTGATCAACATGTGATAGTACGCCCGTCGGAGAATGATCCCAATCTAAATTATCATATCATTTTTTTTATATTCATAGAATAAATGATTTATCAACTGTTTCTTGTTCTGGATAAAAGGTAAAATACATTTTTGATTCAGTTTTTGATTGAGGTGGATACTTACTTTGTTGTTAAATATCAAAGGTGGTATTAGTATAGATGATTGGTGTTGACTTCAGTATGGGATGTTGTGAGCATCAAAATTCGTATTGATATCTAATTTGATATGACAACAAAATAAGTATTAATATCAAGAGTTCGGTTTTGAATAAAGTTAATGATTCAATCCATAATCATTGCTTCTTGTTATTGTTGTTTACGATATTTCCGTAAACACTGTTTTACGAGTTTTATTCTCGTCAAGATTCAAAGTATTGCTGAAGCATTTCGCTCAAAAATATTAAAAAAGAGTTTTGAATACAGTGAGAAACAATTATCTGATTCTTTAATAAATTTTCTGATTCAGCAATTATGATTTCAAATGTTATGCTCTAATGCAGATGTCGGTTTTATATCAAAACAACTATATATATATATATTATAATGAACTTGATGAGCATTTCGTTCGCTCATACTTGCCTGTTTTTAAATTTAACCTCCACTGAGGATTAACTTGCGCTGTTTAGCCATGTAATTCGAGGAAGTAAAGAAGAAGCTTTTGGAAGGTGGTTGGTCCAGGGTTTGCGGACTAGTGTAAGTTTTATTGTATAAAATTGTTTATATTATATTATATTATAGTGGTGTATTTTATAATTGGGCCTAGTATACTTTTTTTTGAAGTTATACTAGCGGGTTAAGTTTTGAGATTGAGAATTGTTGAAAAGAGTTTTAAAAGAAAGTGAAAAAATTTATTTGTGGAATATGGATATCTTGTTTCTAGAATTGTAACCTTAAAAGATCTTAGATTAGTTTGGGGTCATTTATGCTAAATATCTTCCGCTGGCATTTGTTTATTGATTAAACAGGTTAATTTGGATTAAGGTTTCATAGTGACGACCAAATCCCTTGACCCCGGATTTTGGGGGCGTTACAGGTTGGTATCAGAGCTGAGGTTATAGTAAACTAGAAACGAGAGTGTGTAGGAGTGTATATAGCTTTGTGAGGACGTTTGAGCTCATATCGAGTTCCTGTTGGACTATTGGATATAGTACCAACGAGTAAGATAAGATTGGCGTATTCGTTTGAGATGGTTGTGTTGAGATGGATAGAACTCCTATCAGCTGCGAATATCTATTATGGAATCTTCCAAGGCTACTACGGTTCGACGACGATGAAGATTATCGATATCCTTGGAACATGAAGAAGTGTCTAGAATTGGATGGCGAGTCAACAAAAGGATTCAAATAGAAGATAAGTATTAAGACCTTGGCAATACCTTCTCCTTCTATAAATTCTTTTGACATGTCTCAAAAAGAGATATTTGTTAGATTATATATTCCCTAACACTCTCTTAATCATTTTGTGCCAAAATTTTTGTTCTCTGGATTTCATTTCTATAACGACTCGTATGTTTTATTATTTAAATACGTAATTATTAAATAATTAATAAATAAAATATGTGTATTGGTAGTGTCAGCAGTGTATTGTGTGTTACTATTTTTATGTGTGACTGAGGATGTATAGGGATTATTTGTGTAATAAATATTGAGTGGTATTGTTCTGTTCCACTTTAAAAAGTGGATTTAATTGTAGACTTATTTCCATAAATATTTGGATGATCTCTAAAATTGGTTTTATAATTTTATAATTTCAATAATTATTTTTAGGACTTTATAAAATTGAGAAATCAATATTTCATTAATTATTTATTTTTAAAATGATTTTCTGAGTGTGTGTAATGGTAAAATCCATATTTAATTATGAAAATTTTCAAAAATTATGAAACTTATATTTTATTAAGTTCGTATTATTCTGAAAATTTTAAAGCTATTTTGGGAATTTTCGGAGTTAGTTTTACCCGCGTATTGATTTGTTTAATTGATAAAAGCGGGTAAGAATTGTGTTTCGGAAATTGTTTTAAAAATTAAAACAAAAAAAAATTATTTCACTAGTTTAGTAATATTCCGAAAATTTTGAAATTATTTTGGAATCATTTTGACGAATTTTAATGTGCGATATGTATCGTTAATAGCTTATTGCGGTGTCAGATCGAAACAGAAAAGGAAACAAATCAGATAAGGACTAACATCCTTATCCCATGTAATCTATACCCCTTATCTCATTTCTCTCTCGTCTCCTTCTCTTCAATCTCTCTGTGATTTCTCTCCTCTCTCTCTTGCAAAAACAGATGCATACACTTATATCTATATACATATGAGTTCTCGGTTTCCCTTCCTTCCGGGGTTACTTGCCGGCTGCTGTTTTTTTTTCCGGTATTGCGCCGCCGCCGTTGTCCCTTGTGATTCCAGTGGATGGTGGTCATTTTCACCCTTCCTCCCTGTGCGTGTTTGTGCGCGTATGTTATGTATTTTTGCTGTGATTATCCTCTGTTGCCTTGAATTTGTGTTACTGTTGTGCCGCCTTGTTCTTGTTCTCCGGCCGCCTTGATACCGCCTGTTTTCCGGCGAGGTGTCATTGGTGCGGTGGTGATTATTATGTGTGTATTACTGTATGTGTTAAGCGTGTGTGTTGTAGGTGCCTCGTTTCTTCCTTGTCCGTCCATTTCTGTATTTTCCGGCCATGAATTACGGCCCTGTGTTTTGGGTGCGTGCATACGCGCGTTTTGATGGTTTCGTTTTAATTATCTTACTGATTTTCTGCAGGAATTTGCTCGATTGGGTTATGTGAAATAAAATATAAAAATTTTGTGCGGAAAATATTTCGAATGATCGACGGAATTTCGCGTTGGAAACCCGAGAATTAATCGGGTACCCGCGAAATTTTGTCGCCATCCGCGATGACTTTTTATGAGCGGACGGTGGACAATGATGACGTTGTTCTGAGTCCTACAAATTAAAAATATAAAATAAGAATAATAATTAGTAAATATAATTGATTTGAACTTGGGAATTTATGGATTTCGAATGATATTACTGGTATGAATTGGTGATTGGGATTTGTGCAATTGGATTGTGATTGGGTTGTCGTTATAGTTGTTGAGAATTAGTTTGACGTCGAATTGTTCGACGGATTAGTCCGATAATTAAAAGAGGTGCTGCCCAATTTCCAAGAAATCGAACTACAGAAATACGGGGGGCGTATCCAATAATTATCGGACTGTCGAATGAATATATAAACACATATATATGTTTTATATGAAATCTGATTGTATGTTGTGATGAACTGTTTTGCCAAAAGTAATAATCCTAGTTTTATAAAATGACGAGTATATGTATTTTTCCGAAAATGAACACCGAACCGATTTTTGAGCACGTGAACCTGACTGTTATGTGTGTTATTGTATTATAATAATACATATAAGTACGAGTCGGGATTGTTATCGTTTGGGTAGGATTGGTATCGAGGATATGTCAAGCATACCTAGACGTCTAACGTAGGATATTTTGGCTCTGTAGGTTCTGGTCGAAGGACTCAAGAATTAAAGTCGAACTAAGATAACCTAGTAATCAGTAGACAAGCACAACAAGGTTCCAAGTGAAGAAATTTGAGAGTCTTGAATACAATCTTGAGATAAATTACTTCAAAGCAGGGATGTCTTCTAGTGAGACAATCATTTTTCCATGAGAGCCTGAACGTTCAAGTCTATCAAAATCAGTCAGTGATAGTCATAACGCTCTGCAAGGCAAGTACCCTGACCATTCTTTTATTGTTCTGTACGTATGAATAGCTAAATGTTTTATTCTCGTAATGGAACAGAAACGTTTTAAGTTACGTATCCCCTGTGTTTGGAAAATGTTGTTTAAAATCATGTTTTTGGGGAAAAGTAACTTCTGAAAATACCTATCTCTAAACGTGATTTAAAATGGAAAGAGGATCTGAATGGTGTGCTGTGACAGAATTGGTTTTGAAAAAGAGATAGGTAAAAAGTGATTTTTTTACTGGATTAAAACGATCAGATATGGGATACGTTGGGGCCAGAGTAGGCCTATTGAGGTGGCATAAGAGGCTAATTCGGTTGTGCGCACTGTATAACCGATTAGTCCAGCAGGTCAGAGACCTAGCTAGTCTCTGAGTTCCGGAACAGATAAATGAGTTGGCAGTTGGAGCCATAAATGGGATGGCAGTTAGAGCCGTCTGGTGTTGATAGCCTGATCAGCTGTCTTCACATATCCGCTACGTATCTGATTTGGTTTTGTGTGATTCCCGTAAGGGCATGAGTAGTTGATATAGCGGATTTGGAAATGAAAATGGCATGCTAGAATTATTCTTTGGTATTTATGCACAGCACACTACAGATGATATTGTTTTACAGAGCATGCTAATTTTGAATATCCCGTTTACGTATGTTTTTACTTGATGTGCAGTAAATTATAAATTATGTTCCAATAATCATTTTACCATAAGTTGTTTTTCTTGTTATTCATATAGCGGTACTGCTGAGCAAACAATTGCTCACCCTTGTAGAATGTTTTATATATGTATTGCAGATGCCTAGGAGATTCTTCCGTGGTAGTCAGGGCAGAGTTTCAGTTCCCTTCATGTCAGACTCCTCTGAGATGGTTGTGCTGGACTAAGGGTGGTCTGTTGAGTTCCTGTGTCAAATGAGCTGTGTCGAGATGATTGTTGTAAGTTGGTTTGTGTTAGTTGTAACCTAAATCATACTTAAACATGGCAAAGATCTTGGAATTGATTATATTATGTTTGTTATGGTGATTGTTGATGACGTCAACTCCTTACCCCGGGGTTGAGGCCGTCACAATTTCCTTCAGAAATATCATCTTTGAAATCTTTTCAGTTTTATTCTTTTGATTTTGGATTCCTTTGATATTCTTTTATTTTGACTGAGATGAACAACCCTAACTATAGGGGACACAAGGTACACTTGTCTGTGTGATAGGAGTTGGATGGGACGCCATCACTTACGTGAGTTATGAATACATGAAGGTTAACAACCTTTAGTAGTGACTTAATTTGGACACGCAATACCAAGCTCGTTTGATCATATTGATCTCTCAGTTATTCTTTCATTTCAACAATACTTTCGCAAAAAATCAGATTTTTGTCCCGTTATGATTTAAAATTCTTTTCATTTTGAAATTTCAAGATTTTATTATCTCAAATATTCGAAGGTATGCCAATTAAGTTAAGCTGAGTTATCCTGGTCAAGTCAAAGCAGGGTTATGTGATGGGATTACCACTAGCAACAGTGGGCTGTGATGCGGTTATAATATTAGTGGCGTATACCGAAGTCGGTATGTTTCTTTATTTTTCTCTCTCTATTTATATTTATCTCTCTTTCTTTTTCTTTCTCTTTATCTCTATCTTTCTCTTTATTCTTCTCTCTCGCAATCAGTAAAAGTGATTCTATTGAGAAATTGCAGTATTATTGGAAATTTTGAGAAAAGTTACATATGCAAGATTGGAAAGTTGGTAATAAGACCCTTAGCGCTTTATTTTGCTGATTCCGAGGACGGAATCCTTATAAGGGGGTAGATTGTAATATCCCGTATTTTTAGAATTATTATAATTATTATTCAAATATATATATATATATGCTTTTCTGATTTAGAAGGAATAAAATGGTGAATATTTTATTCCTGTTTGACAAGTTGGTGTTATTTAATGGTAATGTGCTAATTGTTAAGTGTTATATCGATCCTTGTTAATTCTTGAAAATATTTACTTAAATGTATTATTTTCAAAAGTTATTTGAAAGCCTATCTTATTGATATCGGTAAATTTAAATTGTTTTGTAATATCCGAAAAATATCGTGCAATTATTTTTATTAATAAATAATTATTATGTGATTATTATGGGAATTTTGGTGAATTATCTGATGATTGATATTTATATTTGGGTGTTTATATGTTATAAAGTGTAAGTATTTTGATTTTTAATATGTCCAGGATAAAATATCGACAATTATGGTATTTTTCTGCTAATTTTTGGATTGATATATGATTTTATAAAGAAGTTATAGATTTAATAAATTATTTGTTGAGTAATTAAAAACTATTTTATATAGCCAGGAATCGTCCAGCTTCAACCGTTTATGGGTTTTTACAACCCAAAACTCTTTAAAAAACTCCTTCCTAACCTAATCTGGTAATTACGGACATTTTCCGTGTTTTAACTTTTTCAATTCCGATTATAGTTTGACCTGTACGCGTCACGGCGTAAAATTTTCGATACGATAATCATTTTTGTAGATCAATAAAACCGGTATTCTCGAGAGACGAGATTTTTCTACATTATTTTCTCATTTAGTGTTTTATAAGAAGCTCGGTTTTGATAATTATCCAAATCTGGTATTAAATTGTATCGTTTTTTATAGTTACTTAGCGGCTAAATAATCTATTTTTGGATCCGATATATGAGGTAAATTCAGTATTACATTCCAGAATGTTTCAAAAATCATAAAACTTATATTTTATTAGTATTTGAATATTTTGAGATTTTAAAATTATTTCAGAAATTTTTCGGGTTATATTTACCCGCACGTTTGTTCGGTAAATCGTAAAATACGGATATTACGCGGGATTTATAAATGTTTTAGAAATTATGAAAAATTTATTTTATTAGGTTTTAAATATTCCGAGAATTTTACATTTCGGTTTCAAAAAAAAATTATCGGACCGGGCCCCTACCGGGACGTCAAACCCCACAAAAATCAGACTTTTATTTTTATAAAATCGTGGGACTTCCAAATATTTTATATTGTTGCATTTTTGAAATATTCATAATTTTTGGGGAATTTTGATACAAATTTTATATTTATCTGATTAAATATTATTCTCGGCTATTTATTAATTTTGGGCTAATTTTAATTATGTTGTATTGAATTTTTAGTTAAAAGAAAAAATAAAAAAATAGAAAATGTTTAAACACCCCACACCCCCACCTGGGTAGCCACGTACCCCCCCCCTTCTTTTTTTCCCCAAGGTTACCCCTTCTGTCTCTCTATCTTTCCCCTGTTTATATGTTTTCAATTTTCAAAAATTCATATCTTACAAACTGTACATCCAAATTCCAATTATTATATATATAAACGATCAGTGTTTCGAATCTAACGCATAGGTATATATATTGCAAGGTTTTGAGAAGAAAATTTGTGGAGCATATTTTCCGTTTTAATTTATTTTCGGGTCATTGAAAAAGAGTTTGGAAGCGGTGATTACTCCACATGGCATCTCAGCGTGTATATATCTATCGCTATTAATTTCGGATTTTTCTGAAGATATTTTCCGGACATCAGATATTCTCTTCGGGGTGATCAGAATTTTATTTTGGGTAACGATTTTGAAATTCCGCTTTCATACTTGTGTATATTATTGCATGTTAGTGTTTATATATTTATTTCATAATTTTTAGAAGTTGTTATAGAATTCGCTTTTGGGGTGTTTATACGTTAAATAGAAATTATTGTGTGTTTTAAATTTATTGATTTTATTAGAGTACACTTGGATTGTGTTGTGTGGGATTGATTTTGAGGGATATGACCCCGGGAAAAGTTCGTTTTACAAAGACGTTATTTCAAAAAAAATTCTAAAATATTTATTTCAATTTCAAATTATTATCTTTTATTATTTTCAAAAATTATAATTTGATTCAATTATTTATAATTTGTTTATTTATTCTTATTTTATTCGTAATAAATAAACCGTTCATCCGTTTAATACGAAATGAACGTGTCTAGACTCAGAAAAATATTTCTCCTTCATTAAAAATACTTTTGAGACCCAAATCCTTTTTGTTTCAAAAGGTTGCTTATTTTGCAAGTTAATTCTGAATCGCGTATTTACCAAAAAGACATATTTTAACCCGATTTCAGTTTTAAACGTACCTAGTCGGACCTTTTGGCGAACTGAGTCATATGTTGTATGAATTATGTGATACATGGATTATGTGTTTATAAGTTATGTGAATTATGTGCGTACTTGAGTCAAGATTCTTGTGTTGACTGCTGTAATTATGTGTGGGCTATCGTATGGGTATACGATAGGATTTTGACGCGCAGTTTGTCGAGTAATTATCGTTTAGACGATTAAAATGATATTTTTTAATTATAGATACGAGTCTTTCAAGATGATCAGGACCTAATAGAATGGATGAAGATTAGGGTTGATTAGTATGGAATATTGAGTAGCAGCACTGCATGAGCAGCAGATCAGAGATTTAGCAAAGTAAAAGATGGTGATGCCTTGAGATGCCAGACTGAGATAATTGCGTTTCTACGAGTGTGACTAACTATTAAAAACCCAAAGACAAGTATCCCTATCATCACTTATTGTTTAAGTGATATTTATTTTGAATCTCATTATGCAAGTATTGTTTTCCCTATTCTCAGTTCGGAATAGATAAATGTTTTACATTTCACTGAATTAAATGATTCTATTTATGAAAATACTCTTCTACTATTATATGTTCAGAATATCTAAGTGATTTTACTGATCAAATCACTGGATTTACAAATGTTTTGGATTTTGAGAAAGATGATTTGGTTGCGAATATTCCTACCCAAGTAAATGGGGGAATAAAATTATTTCGGGTGTCAATTATTATTCCCCGTTTTCAATAAAAGGTTTTAAGATTGGATCATAATTGCGTAAGTGACCGGGACGGATGGTCCAGCGGAGGGCTATTTCTAAGTGTCATATGAAATATTATGACACAAGTTTTTCCACAGGCAGGTATATTACCTTTTTATTTGAGTACTCGTGTTTTGGGGACATGTTTCTACGAATCATGAACTAGTGCTATCACACGGGCTGATTAGCATGTGATAGTACGTCCGTCGGAGAATGATCCCAATCTAAATTATCATATCATTTTTTTATATTCATAGAATAAATGATTTATCAACTGTTTTTGTTTTGGATAAAAGGTAAAATATAGTTTTGATTCAGTTTCTGATTGAGGTGGATACTTACTTTGTTATTAAATATCAAAGGTGGTATTAGTATAGATGATTGGTGTTGACTTCAGTATGGGATGTTGTGAGCATCAAAGTTCGTATTGATATCTAATTTGATATGACAACAAAATAAGTATTAATATCAAGAGTTCGGTTTTGAATAAAGTTAATGATTCAATCCATAATCATTGCTTCCTATTATTGTTGTTTACGATATTTCCTTAAACACTGTTTTACAAGTTTTATTCTCGTCAAGATTCAAAGTATTGCTAAAGCATTTCGCTCGAAAATATCAAAAAAAGAGTTTTGAATACAGTGAGAAACAATTATCTGATTCTTTAATACATTTTCTGATTCAGCAATTTTGATTTCAAATGTTCTGCTCTAATGCAGATGTCGGTTTTATATCAAAACAACCATATATATATTATAATGAACTTGTTGAGCATTTCTTTAACTCATACTTCCCTGTTTTTAAATTTAACCTCTAGTGAGGATTAACTTGCGCTGTTTAACCGCGTAATTCGAGGAAGTAAAGAAGAAGCTTTTGGAAGGTGGTTGGTCCAGGGTTTGCGGACTAGTGTAAGATTTATTGTATAAAATTGTTTATATTATATTATATTATAGTGGTGTATTTTATAATTGGGCCTAGTATACTTCTTTTCGAAGTTATACTAGCGGGTTAAGTTTTGAGATTGAGAATTGTTGAAAAGAGTTTTAAAAGAAAGTGAAAAATTTATTTGTGGAATTTGGATATCTTGTTTCTAGAACTGTAACCTTAAAAGATCTTGGATTAGTTTGGGGTCATTTATGCTAAATATCTTCCGCTGGCATTTGTTTATTGAATAAACAGGTTAATTTGGATTGAGGTTTCATAGTGACGACCAAATCCCTTGACCCCGGATTTGGGGGCGTTACAGGTTGGTATCAGAGCTGAGGTTATAGTGAACTAGAAACGAGAGTGTGTAGGAGTGTGTATAGCTATGTGAGGACGTTTGAGCTCAAATCGAGTTCCTGTTGGACTATTGGATATAATACCAAAGAGTAAGATAAGATTGGCGTATTCGTTTGAGATGGTTGTGTTGAGCTGGATAGAACTCCTGTCAGCTGCGAATATCTATTGTGGTATCTTCCAAGGCTACTACGGTTCAACGACGATGAAGATTATCTATATCCTTGGAACATGAAGAAGTGTCTAGAATTGAATGGCGAGTCAACAAAAGGATTCAAATAGAAGATAAGTATTAAGACCTTGGCAATACCTTCTCCTTCTATAAATTCTTTTGACATCTCTCAAAAAGAGATATTTGTTAGATTATATATTCCCTAACACTCGCTTAATCATTTTGTGCCAGAATTTTTGTTCTCTGGATTTCATTTCCTTCAGAAATATTAGCTTTAAAATCTTTTCAGTTTTATTCTTTTGATTTTGGATTCCTTTGATATTCTTTTATTTTGACTGAGATGAACAACCCTAACTATAGGGGACACAAGGTACACCTGTCTGTGTGATAGGAGTTGGATGGGACGCCATCACTAGTGTGTGTTGTGAATACATGAAGGTTAATAACCTTTAGTAGTGTCTTAATTTGGACATGCAATACCAAGTTCGTTTGATCATATTGATCTCTCAATTATACTTTCATTTCAACAATACTTTCGCAAAAATTCAGATTTTAGTCCCGTTATAATATCAAATTCTTTTCATTTTGAAATTCCATGATTTTATTATCTCAAATATTCGAAGGTATGTCAATTAAGTTAAGCTGACTTATCATGGTCAAGTTAGAGCAGGGTTATGTGATGGGATTACCACTAGCAACAGTGGGCTGCGATGCGGTTATAATATCAGTGGCGTATACCGAAGTCGGTCTGTTTCTTTATTTTTCTCTCTCTATTTATCTTTATCTCTCTTTCTTTTTCTTTCTCTTTCTCTCTATCTTTCTCTCTATTCTTCTCTCTCGCAATCAGTAAAAGTGATTCTATTGAGGAATTGCAGTATTATTGGAAATTTTTAGAAAAGTTACATATGCAAGATTGGAAAGTTGGTAATAAGACCCTTAGCGCTTTCTTCTGCTGATTCCGAGGACGGAATCCTTATAAGGGGGTAGATTGTAATATCCCGTATTTTTAGAATTATTATAATTATTATTCGAATATATATATATATGTTTTTCTGATTTAGAAGGAATAAAATAGTGAATATTTTATTCCTGTTTGACAAGTTGGTGTTATTAAATGGTAATGTGCTAATTGTTAAGTGTTATATCGATCCTTGTTAATTCCTGAAAATATTTACTTAAATGTATTATTTTCAAAAGTTATTTGAAAACCTATCTTATTGATATCGGTAAATTGAAATTGTTTTGTAATATCCGGGAAATATCGTGCAATTATTTTTATTAATAAATAATTATTATGTGATTATTATGGGAATTTTGGTGAATTATCTGATGATTGATATTTATATTTGGGTGTTTATATGTGATAAAGTGTAAGTATTTTGATTTTTTTTTTTTTTGCTAAAAGTAAGTATTTTGATTTTTAATATGTCCAGGATAAAATATCGATAATTATGATATTTTTCTGGTAATTTTTGGATTGATATATGATTTTATAAAGAAGTTATAGATTTAATAAATTATTTTCTGAGTAATTAACTACTATTTTATATAGCCGGGAATCATCCAACTTCAACCGTTTATGCGTTTTTACAACCCGAAACTCTTCGGAAAACTCCTTTCTAACCTAATCTGGTAATTCCGAACATTTTCCGTATTTTAACTTTTTCAATCGGGATTACGGTTAGACCCGTACGCGTCCTTGCGTAAAATTTTCGTACGATAATCATTTCTGTAGATCAATGAAACCAATATTTTCGAGAGACGAGATTTTTTTACATTATTTTCTCATTTGGTGTTTTATAAGAAGCTCGGTTTTGATAATTATCCAAATCTGGTATTAAATTGTATCTTTTTTATAGTTACTTGGCGGCTAAGTAATCTATTTTTGGATCCGATATATGAGTGTAAATTTATTATTAAATTCCAGAATATTTCAAAAATCATGAAACATATATTATATTAGTATTTGAATATTTTGAGAATTTTAAAATTATTTCAGAAATTTTTCGGTTTATATTTACCCGCACGGTTGTTCGGTAAATCGTAAAATGCGGATATGACGCACGATTTATAAATGTTTTAGAAATTATGAAAATTTAATTTTATTAGTTTTTAAATATTCCGAGAATTTTAGAAATATTTCGATTTCATAAAAAAGTTATCGGACCGGGCCCCTACCGGGACGTCAAACCCCACAAAAATCAGGCTTTTATTTTTATAAAATTGTGGGACTTCCAAATATTTTATATTGTTGCATTTTTGAAATATTCATAATTTTTTGGGAATTTTGATACAAATTTTATATTTATTTGATTAAATATTATTCCCCGCTATTTATTAATTTTGGGCTAATTTTAATTATGTTGTATTGATTTTTTAGTTAAAAGAAAAAACAAAGCAAAAAAACAAAGCAAAAAAAATAAAAAAATAGAAAACGTTTAAACACCCCATACCCCCACCTGGGTAGCCACGTACCCCCCCCAAACCGCGTACTACTCCCCCCCATTTTTCTTTTATTCCCCCAGGTTACCTCTTCTGTCTCTCTATCTTTCCCCTGTTTATATGTTTTCAATTTTCAAAAATTCATATCTTATAAACCGTACATCCAAATTTCAATTCTTATATATATAAACGATCAGTGCTTCGATACATACGCATAGGTGTATATATTACAAGGTTTTGAGAAGAAAATGTGCGGAGCATATTTTCCGTTTTAATTTATTTTCGGGTCATTGAAAAAGAGTTTGGAGGCGGTGATTACTCCACATGGCATCTCAGCGTGTATATATCTATCACTATTAATTTCAGATTTTTCTGGAGATATTTTCCAGATATCAGATATTCTCTTCGAAGTGATCAGAATTTTATTTTGGGTAACGATTTCGAAATTCCGCTTTCATACTTGTGTATATTATAGCATGTTAGTGTTTATGTATTTATTTCATAATTTTTAGAAGTTGTTATAGAAGTCGCTTGTTTTGCAAGTTAATTCTGAGTCGCGTATTTACCAAAAAGACATATTTTAACCCGATTTCAGTTTTAAACGTACCTAGTCGCATCTTTTGGCGAACCGAGTCATGTGTTGTATGAATTATGTGATACGTGGATTATGTGTTTATAAGTTATGTGAATTATGTGCGTACGTGAGTCAAGACTCTTGTGTTGAATGTTGTAATTATGTGTGGGCTATCGTATGGGTAGACGATAGGATATTGATGCGTAGTTCGACGAGTAATTATCGTTTAGACGATTAATATGATATTTTCTAATTATAGATACGAGTCTTTCAAGACGATTAGGACCAGATAGAATGGATGAAGACTAGAGTTGATTAGTATGGAATATTGAGTAGCAGCACTGCATGAGCAACAGATCAGAGATTTAGCAAAGTAAAAGACGGTGATGCCTTGAGATGCCAGATTGAGATAATTGCGTTTCTACGAGTGTGACTAACTGTTAAAAACCCAAAGACAAGTATCCCTATCATCACTTATTGTTCAAGTGATATTTATTTTGAATCTCATTATGCAAGTATTGTTTTCCCTATTCTCAGTTCGGAATAGATAAATGTTTTACATATCGCTGAATTAAATGATTCCGTTTATGCAAGTACTCTTCTACTATTATATGTTCAGAATAGCTAAGTGATTTTACTTATCAAATCACTGGATTTACAAATGTTTTGGATTTTGAGAAAGATTATTTGGTTGCGAATATTCCTACCCAAGTAAATGGGGGAATAAAATTATTTCGGGTGTCAATTATTATGACCCATTTTCAATAAAAGCTTTTAAGATTGGATCATAATTGCGTAAGTAACCGGGACGGACGGTCCAGCGGAAGGCTATTTATAAGTGTCATATGAAATATTATGACATAATTTTTGCCACAGGCAGATATATTACCTTTTTATTTGAGTACTCATGTTTTGGGGACATGTTTCTACGAATCATGAACCAGTGTTATCACACGGGATAATCAGCATGTGATAGTACGTCCGTCGCAGAATGATCCCAATCTAAATTATCATATCATTTTTTTATATTCATAGAATAAATGATTTATCAAATGTTTCTGTTCTGGATAAAAAGGTAAAATACAGTTTTGATTCAGTTTATGATTGTGGTGGATACTTACTTTGTTGTTAAATATCAAAGGCGGTATTAGTATAGATGATTGGTGTTGACTTCAGTATGGGATGTTCTGAGCATCAAAGTTCGTATTGATATCTAATTTGATATGACAATAAAATAAGTATTAATATCAAAAGTTTGGTTTTGAATAAAGTTAATGATTCAATCCATAATCATTGCTTCTTGTTATTGTTGTTTATGATATTTCCGTAAACACTGTTTTATGAGTTTTATTCTCGTCAAGATTCAAAGTATTGCTGAAGCATTTCGCTCGAAAATATCAAAAAAGAGTTTTGAATACAGTGAGAAACAATTATCTGATTCTTTAATAAATTTTCTGATTCATCAATTATGATTTCAAATGTTCTGCTCTAATGCAGATGTCGGTTTTATATCAAAACAACCATATATATATTATAATGAACTTGCTGAGCATTTCTTTCGCTCATACTTGCCTGTTTTTAAATTTAACCTCCAGTGAGGAATAACTTGCGCTGTTTAGCCGCGTAATTCGAGAAGTAAAGAAGAAGCTTTTGGAAGGTGGTTGGTCCAGGGTTTGCGGACTAGTGTAAGTTTTATTGTATAAAATTGTTTATATTATATTATATTATAGTGGTTTATTTTATAATTGGGCCTAGTATACTTCTTTTCAAAGTTATACTAGCGCATTAAGTTTTGAGATGGAGAATTGTTGAAAAGAGTTTTAAAAGAAAGTGAAAAATTTATTTTTGTGGAATTTGGATATCTTGTTTCTAGAACTGTAACCTTAAAAGATCTTGGATTAGTTTGGGGTCATTTATGCTAAATATCTTCCGCTGGCATTTATTTATTGATTAAACAGGTTAATTTGGATTGAGGTTTTATAGGGACGACCAAATGCCTTGACCCCGGATTTGGGGGCGTTACAGGACCTTTTGGAATATCAATACTATTTTCATAATCTCATTTCTAAGTCACGTACTTAGAGATATAGATTTATATATCATATTCTAAGGGTATTTATTACTCTAACATTTTACGCAGAAAATAAAGATATAATAAATTTTTAAAGAATAATCCATAGAATCATAATTAATAATCCTAATGTCTCATAACATAAACATAATAGTGTTGTCTCTAGGGCATACACGCTAACAAAAGTATCATCCGCTTAACAATTCTTTCCCAACCCCAAGGAAATCGATTCCTTCTTTCGTACAAAGCTTTGTAGCAATTCCAATGCCCGCATGATAACTTGTTATTAACGATGATTCAATTAACGTCAGTTGGTCACTTCATGTTCCTTAAAATCCTATAATATGGACTATTAGTGCATGTTCTAGTGTTTCAAATGGTCCTTCAACTTATTTGTTCCCCTCCATCACTCTTACTAGTGCTAGAGTTTTGTCCTTAACATTTTCTCATTTCGGTGCATCGTCTCTGTCAATCATTTTATGTAATAAGTTCTCGTTGCATTTCTACACGCTTGTGTCCTGTTACGCGCTTAGCATCAGATTCAACTTTTTTCCTGTAGTAATGTAAGACACATCGTGGTCCCATTGCCATCTCGAAGGAAGCACCATTTCCTAATCAATTGATTGATACATTTTAGAATCTTCGAATGCTCATCTTCCCCTATTTGTCGGACTTCTTTAATGATTTCCCGTATAATATTTCTAGTATTATGATACCTTCAAGGTCGTATTCATTATTCTCGTTAGCTCCTTAGACGTATTTGCATTTATTGGGAACTTCTACCAATTGTCTTTAAAGGGCGTGTACAATCTTCTCTGCCTTCCGTCATCTTTAACAATGACATCCTTCATCCTCCCACTTTTTATCTGTACGGGATATCACCGGCTATTTTCCTTATGCTTGCATGGTGAGTATACCTACACGAGTTTTCTATCTACAATAGGAGATTCTCCTAACCGCTCCCAAATAAAAGGTAAGGCGCTAGACGCATCTTCAATGGTCTGAATAGTCCTCTCATTCTACTTATCGATTTGAGAACTCTAAGTGGTGCCTCTATTCGTCCTTTTTCGCAAAATATCTTGCGAAATAATCCAGTTGTGAAATTAAATCTTGGGTTCTTGCGTGGCATAATTATCACGGGGTCTCTCTGTTACCAATTATCTCTTCCGCGTTCATAACAATTTTGTCGAGTGGGTATCTATCATTTGCATAATAAAATAAGTGGTCTTATTTAACCTATTAGAAGAGAAAAGAAAGAATTTAAGAGAATTATATAAAAATATTGCCACAAAACATCTGGCTTGGAGTCTACCTCTGAACTATAGAGGTTTATCACATGAGGACAAAACATATATATGTATATATCTCAACATCAAGTATTATAGCATCACAATTCATGTTCCTGAATCTTTTACTATTCCGTCCATCATTCTATGAACCCATGCTCTTGCTCGAGCTTATAAACAATCACTGTTGAAACTCCCTTGACAGCAAAAATCGAATCTGGGATTTCATTCTAGACATCATCGTTACTAGAATTCTTTGCTTGCACTGCAACCTTCCTCGTATAGTAATACGACTATCTATTGATAAGAAGGAATAAATATTCAATAGGTAGATAATCGACTTAATTAGTCTATCAATGATAACTTATACATCACCACGAACCGATTAGTGGTACTCAATCTTAACATCCATTACAATACAACTCTCACGGTTGTAATTGTCTTATTATTCAAAGAATCATTGATGCATTACTATAGTCCACCACGGTCCTACGATAGTCATTTGTTTTTCTTGGAATCCTAATAGCTAACCATACGAAGTCCATACCTGTCGTATCAAATTCTTCCAAGGAGGTAACATAATCACCATTCATGATTCATGAAGAACACTCCAGATCCTGATGTACATACATGACATGAAGTAGATAAAATTGTAGAAGAGTTTCAATCAAAGCAATGATAGCAGGTTAATACCATTCTTAATCATATGCCTTCAATAGAAGACTTAACTCAAGGGTTTGTTTAGTCCTTTTTGAAACATGGTCTTGGCTTATCTCAAGATAGGACCCTCTAAAATAGATAGCCCGCTCACGGCGATTATATGAATTAAATCTTTACCAAACTACTATTACGGTTGAGTATCGCACAATCATCAGAAGGAATGTCAATCTTTCACACCATAATACAACCTTCATGGCTTTAACCATCATCATTGTATTCCTATGGCACGAGCGCCTATAATTGCTCTCTTACACTTAGAGTGTCGGCCCCTCATTGGCCTTTCCTGATACTAATAGTTCCTTATAATCAATATATTTTAAACAATTTCCAACTAAATTTTCTACCTAATTTCCAATCACTGCTTGTGTGAAAATACTCTTCCTTAAGCTTTGGTGACAAAAAATTATCACCATGTTTCCATAAGTTATTTCCTCAGTCTTTAGAGGATAACATTGTCACAAATGACTCTCGATCATACTTAGGACGTCTCTTATCTTGGGTCCTTGTTTTCACCAATCTCGACCTTCATTGGGTCGATCTATACCTTCTTATGGTTCAACACGTGCCCACTTAGCATTATTATAATTACATCATATTTCCTTTATCAAAATTTCTATTATTCAGAACTTTCAATATTACCTTTCTCCTTGTAAAACCTCTAAGGTTATCCTTGAATCGTTCCTCATGTATTCCCTAGATACAGGGCATATCAAAATACCATTTACTAATACTAGAACCATTGTCTATGTACTTTTGAAAAATTTCTCCACTGATCCTTAAAGGTTGTTGTTACCTTAATCCTTTCCAATTCATACTGTCAAAATTTATACTGTCCCTATTAAGGGTGAAATGCCAACCTTTATGCATTCCCCTAGGGTTCATCTCAAGTTATCCAGGTTCTATCCTTAATTGCACCTTTAAAAAGGTACTTGCATCCTTACATGGATAAATAAAGTCATATATCCCTGAAAAGGGTATCTTATTCAATCATTCCCACCTAGATAATCTATACCTAATTTCACAATAACATCCTTATTCAAACTGAGGTTAGTCCATATGGCCTCCAAAAGATAACAACGGGTATCCGTTTTTCTTGCTCGATTTAATAATGATAACGGGGATGTTCTGGAAGATATTGGGCGTGTTCAATGTGAACTTCTTATTAATAAATCATCATTCACAACTATTATTTATCTCAACAGTTTTCTCAATATTGGGATATCTCTTATACTTGGTGTTTCACTTTTGGGTATCACGTCATAGGTTTACATACCCTTCACATTCTTGAAGGTCACTTCCTTCATCCAATTTAATAATTTCTTACTTTTTTTCTCTCCTCAGTCTATCCGCGTCTTATTACTTATCCTTCGAACTATCTCAAGGTTTCCTCGAATCCTCCCAACTTAAAGGGGATAACATATATGTATCACTTATGCCTTTAAACTTCGACTTTACCTCATGGTCAATCACCATCACCCTGACGATTACCAACTTCTCTTATCTTTATTGCTAGGGTTCCTTAGGATTTCTGCATTCCTAACTCCCTTATCATTCCTCAACTTTATTTCCTTTATATCCTTTTTCTTTTCAGTATTCTTATTTTCATTAATATTACTATCCTTTCATGGACCAACGTAGCGTAATTCTTGATTTCAAACATCCTGTCACTCTGGATTCGTGTCCTTTAAACGAACCTTGACGAATTTCACAACCTAGATTCATAATTCATTATACTCTTCCGCCTTTGGTCTGGCTCTAACTTTTATATTCTATCTCTCAATCTTCCTTAGCCTTCCACTAATGGGTGGCCTCTCTCTTAGGAAGGTAAGTGGCAAAAATAGTATTTTGTGCTTCATCGATCATATAAAATCTTAAGTGATTCCTCTATTTCCTTTAGCCAGGCTCTTCTCTCGACTGGGTCAGCTTGTTCCTTGGAACTCTGAGAGCTTAGCGACTTAAAGTCCTAAAAGAATTTCCCACCGCATTGTTTCCTCAGGGTGGTGGTTGGGGATAAAAGTATAAGTTTTGTTTAGGCATGTCCATGAATTGCCCCATAGGAGTACCATCCTGGTTCTCCCTATCTTGCTCGACTTCTGTTTCCTCAGTATGAAATGTTTCATCCTTCTCCCATAATTGGGGTTATCTTATACGTTAAAATCCTTGTTTTCCACTTCATTATGTTATGGGTTCCTTCTTTGTTGATGGCGACCTCCCTGACTATCACATTCATGATTTGCCCTAAATCTTATTCCTCGAACTATGGATTTCATTTAAGATCCAGTCCTTAAGCTCTTAAACGTTTGGAATCCAAATTCTGTAGGAATACCTCAATATTCCCTTATCATCTTTCTCGGTATTAATCTCTTATCCAGTCATTGGCTCTCTGCCTTCATTTATCACTTTTTCTTGGCACAATATGATCTTTTCCCATAATTCGGGTTACATTACAATCTCAAACAGCCTTTCAGTACCGGCTCTGGTTACCTTCACTTCTATTTCCATTTTCTCAAAATCTTTTATCTACAATTCCGAAGACATTATCATTTTGAGTCTCTTTTTTATACCAAGGGCGTCAGCCACCATATTGGCTTTACCTGGCTGATAAATAATCTCATAATCATAATCCTTGATTAGCTCTAACCACCTCCTCTGGCGCATGTTAAGATCTTTCTCCGTAAAAATATACTTGAGCTCTTGGGGATTGCATAAACCTCGCACTTTTTTCCATATAAGTAGTGCCTCCAATCTTTAGGGTAAAACTATTGCCGTGAGCTCAAGATCATGGGGGGATATCGAATTTTATATTCCCTTAATTATCTTGACGCGTATATGATTACCTTACCGTGTTGCATAAGCACGCACCCTAATCCCTTGTGCGAAGTATCACTATAAATCACAAAATCTCCGGTTTCCCTCCAGCAACGCCAACGCAGGGGCCATCACCAATCTTTTCTTCAGTTCTTAGAAGCTGCTCTCGCATTCCTATGTCCATTCGAACTTCTCAGTCTTATGAGTAAGCCACGTTAAACGGGCTGTAATCTTTGCAAAATTTTGAATGAAGCTGCGGTAGTAACCGAAAATTCTTATCTCTTATAGTCGCCCTGACTACGGTCATCAATTCCTTAGCGATCAAATTTTTACTCTTGTCAGGATCCTCCTCGGGATCCTCCTCAGTAACAATCTCTTCTGGGACAACCTCCTCAACGGCTACATCCTCAACATGAGAATTATCCGGTCCCTCGTTAGGACGCTCTATCGGATTCACAATCTGATCTCCAGTAAGTAATAAAACATCATCATGATGTTGCTCCTCAACCTCAGGGTTCGGAGTCCCGCTACCATATACGATAATGAACTACGCTTCTATCACGATATTCATAAGGTTTCCCGTAAGGGTTTTTAACTATCAGTACTATGCTAGGTAGTCCGACTATGAACTTGGCAAGAGTTCTTATTATCTTAGTGAACTTATTATTTTAACGTCACATCATCTCTGAGGTTTATAACGCTTAGCTCTAATACCATTTCTCTAACACCCCCAGATCCGGGGTCGGGAATCCGGGTCGTCACACACCACAACACGTTATAGTCTCAGAGATGAAATTGAAATAAGTACAAGTCCTTGAATCCATAAATTAAAAGTTATTACAACCCAAAATGATTACTTAATAAGTTTACAGTTAATTGCCATTATCCGTCACAAGTTATAATTATACATAATTGATTCCCAAAAGTAGAATGCCTGGTCTACAGATAGATCTACCTCTGCAGCTATAGCAGCTATGATATCAACGGGAAGACGCGGGACGCTTTCCACGCTCTTGCGCTGGGTCTGCTTGAGTCTAGCCATCCTTCCTAACTGTTGTTGTGTGATGAAGAAATGAAGCAAGAGTAAGCATTACAGCTCGCAAGATAATATATAGTTTTAATCAATAATGCAAGTATCTAAATAGATAACTTACTCGAAATCTTTATCAAGTGTAAGATAATTACTTACTGGACATAAGCTTAAAAGAAGATGATGTTAACAAATACTTCACTATACTTATATCATTTTAGAAAACTACTTGAACTACCACTGTTCAAAGTATAATAAGTTTTCGAAGTTCATCACATAGATGAGACTACAAGATAAGACTTGAATAGATTCAATCTTTGAAATATCATTTAAAAGAAATGAAGTTATGAGATACTTCATTTATTTCCCGATATATATATATATACCTATATATATATCTCATACTTTCCCTGAAAACCTCTGTCATGAAAAGTATAGACAGAGTTGTAACATCCAATGAATATGGAAAGAAGAGAATTTTGGCATAAACCCGATATCTTGCTGATCAGGAAAAGATACCAATAAGTAACCTTTCCTACTGTAGATGGATGAATTCCTCGCCGGTCATCACCCTAGTCACATTAGGACCTCGCGCTAGACCGTTACCCGGCCACTCACACGTGGATGACTGTCAGCCTAACTTCCCGAACATTGGGCAAGTAATCAAATTGTTTTCTTAAAACAGCAACCTCATTGAGAATATAAAATACACCACAGAGCCGGATCCATTAGATTTTTGAGCGAGTATTCAAGTCCCCTTCGAAAGGGAGATCTTATGTTAGGTCACACACATTGTAGAAGGGGGTTGAATACAGTGTATAGCACAATCAAATCAAATTCTCATAACACAAGTAACAGAAAAACAGACTTTATTCAAAGCAATAAACTCTGTTACAATACGGAACTGTCCTCTCTCAGTGATGAACAAATATCACGAGAGCTGCTAGGGTTACAAAGAATAATATTCTCGATAATGATAACACTTATAGTGTAAACCCTATGTCTGTGTTTATATACTACACAGTTTCAAGATAATCGCTAATTGATATGGAATATAATTCTGCTTCCTAAAATATATCAATCAGATATCTTTTCTTCCAAGTATTCTATTCTTCATAGAATTCCTTCTTCATGCATATCTCTTCTTACGTTTGTCTTGATCTTCTCTTTAATCAATCAGCGCCTTCCTTATCTGAACGTTTCCTTTAAGTCCTGATATTATCTTCTGATAAATATCTCCTGGACCTTAAGTACTGATAACTTAAGTTCTGACTTCAGTATAAGTGTTGGTTTCAGTTAAGTATTGATTTGTCATGTTTAAGTAAGATCTAAAAACTAAACATAAATCATATTAGTCATGATATTATCAAATATATCTAACAATCTCCCCCAACTTGTAAATTAGCATAATATACAAGTTTAATAGATATTTGATGATGTCAAAATCATTAAGTACAAATGCATGAGAATTTGACTAGATAACTACAACTTACAGTCTTTAAAGCTTTACCAACTTTAACTTCTAATAACAACGTCAGTCTGTATTCATATCAGAATTTGAGCAGTTGTAGATCTTGACTTGGCTTCACTTTCTGATCTCTCTGATGTCAGGAGTTGTTCTGAGATAGTTCTTTAACAATCATCTCTCAGCATATCTGAGTTCATCAATCATCCTCCCTTTAGCATCTTTAAGCTCTGCAGAATCTTCACCAGTTTGAAAGATAGCAACCCTAAGATCATTAATTCTAGCTTTTCTTATGTCCTGATCCAGTCTGATCAAATATGCCTTGTCAGACTCAAAATTGAATTCTACAGCCTTGTAACCCAGAAAGGTAGTTATAATCTTAGCAGAGTTAGGCTTCATCTCAACAATATCACCCTTGTGATCTCTGTACTTTGGAAGATATGTGATGTTAGACTTTACAGAATAAAGTCTTTTCTGTTTCTGATTTTGACTCTTCAAATAGTTTGCAGCACTTTTTGTTATTCTGTCATTCACTTGAAGTAAAAATAAAACATGTTCCAGTTCTTCAAAATACTTCAGTGGAATAGCATTTTCCCTTATGTGGTAAACCCTACCATTTGTCATGAAGTATAAAAAGATGTGTTCTTTCAAATAGGTATGGTAAACCATCTGTACAGATTCTAGTTGATTCAATCTTTCAGGAGTTGCTCCAATACCTGGTTCACTTAAGTAAGTTGGATCATTGGTTGTGTTATGTACTCTTCTTTCATCAGCACTACCCAATCCAGATTTATCTCTTGCTTCCTTTCCAGTAAACTCTTGCTTCAAAATCACTTTCAGTAGTCTTCAAAGGTTGAGTCTGTTTGGCTTTGGTGAAACCTGGTAGGAGTAACTTTGAAGGTTTAACATGAGCAATGTCAGAGGTTTCCTTTGATTTATCTTCTGATATCAAGTCAACTTGAGCTATGTCAGAGGTTACTTGCTTCTTTGTAATATCAGAACTAACTATGTCTTGACTCTGAACAACTTGAGCCATGTCAAAGGTTGTCTTAGAAATCTTTCTTGAAGTCAGAGTAAGATCAGTATCTTCAACAGTAATTTCTTCATCCACAGGAGGCACATAAACCTTTATAGGTTCACCAACTTTTTCTTTGCCCTTAGACCTTGGATCTATCTGTAATTGTGATTTGGCCTTAGTTGCCTCAATATTTGTCCTTTCTTTTATCACAATGCCTTTGGCCTTTGGAAGTTTCTTTTTACCAACAGAAGCTTCAGATTTAGAGTTAACTTTTTCTGACTTAAGTCTAGCTTCTTCTTCCAATAAACTCTCAAAGTCCATTCCTGGATTTTCCTTCAGAAATAACTGTCTTGAAATTTCTTCATCAAGATCCAAAAGTTCATCAAAACTTATTCTTTTACCAGTATCAGAAGTAATTCTTTTTCCAGTATCAGAACTTGTTCTAAGACTTGTAGCTTCAGCTCTTCTTGATGAAAGACCTCTACCTTGACTATGACCTGTACCCATTCCAGAGTTTCCCTGGTCATCTTTTTCATCATCCTTCCCCTTCAGTGTCTTAACAGTTTTGCATTTGGACTTAATTTCCTTTTCCCCCTTTTTGGCATCAGCAGGTAAAAGAAGAGAGACAAGCAATTCCACTGAGGATTGGATCTCATCGAGTTGAGATTGCAGAGAAGCTTGATTTTTCAAAATTTCATCAATCTGAGACTGTTGCTTCTCTTGGGTCTTCTCAATGTAAGCAACTCTGTCAAAGGTAGATTGGAAGAAAGTTTTCTTGTCAATTTTCTTAGTCATTTCTTGCTTGAGCAATTCTTCCTGAATTTTATGTACCTCTGCATGAGTTGTTGAATGTAGACCTTGCAGATGTCTAGTACCCAATGCAGTGACTCGAAGCTGTGTCTTAAAATCATCATTAATTAGCATATCATCAGCTTTTTCCAAGTGCTCAGCAAGAATTGTTTTAGATGGAATAAAGGTAACTGTGTTCCACTCTTTAGTCCACTCCTGTCCTCTAGGAGTTTCACTCCAAGGTACTGGTGCTTCCCTTGTAACAAACTTCTTGACTATCTCACTTTTGTGAACAGTTTGTTGAGGTGCATGTCCTGATGGACCAGCTGCAGTAGCATCTTCATTTATAGCAGCATCACCAGTAGTATCAACATTTGCAGCATCAGAACTTACGGGATCAGCATCTTCTGATAAAAGAACAGTATGAGAAGCTATTGAGGCTTCAACATCATCCTCTAAGTGCTGATCTGCTTCCAAGTTCTGATCAACATCCATAGTCTGATGCTCACCTATATTCTGATCATCAACATCTATATGCAGAGAAGGTGTTGTAGACAATTCTGGAGTTTCATTAGCATCAGTAAGAGGTGTTGTTGATGGATTAATTATTGTTGGAGCTTCTAAGTAGAGAACCTCAGGCACAACTAGGTTGTGAATATCAATTTCAGCACTTGTGCCTGGGTCTGCAGTAGATACTGGTTCATGTATAGAGACACAGGTGGTGTAGTTGCTAGTTGAGGTTCATCAGCACAACAAAAAGTATATATAAGCTGACAGAATCTAGCAAAGTATACGACATTCCTATCCTCTGTCATCATATCCCCTATAAAGCCTAGCACAGCACTTGCAAAATCAAAATGAGTTTGGTGAATAATAGCATACCCGATGTGCTGACTCATGATTGGAATGGCATCAAAGTTGGAACACTTGTTGCCGAATGCTTTAGTGATACAGTCGAAGAAAAAGCTCCATTCCTTTCTAATATGTGCTCGTTTCAACTGTCCAAGCTTGGCCAAACTCTTCTCATACCCCAAATTGGCCATGAGCTGCTGGAGAACGGGTTCCTCCGGTGTTGAAAAAATGCAGCCTTCTGGTAAGTGTAGAGCTTTATGAACTGCTCCAGGAGCCCTAAATGTAGTGACTGTTAATATCTCACCCGAACATATTCTGATGTAAAATGAGACTGTTTCAGATTTTAACCATAAATAAGTCAAGTGAAAGATCAGAGTTTAATATCAGCACTTAGACTTATATCAGAACTTAACAGTCATCAGAACATGATTTCTTAACTCGAAAAGTGAATGCCTATTTCTGTAATTCTTCATACAAATTCTGATTTCGGTTCTTCAGAACTTAATCATCAGAACTTCCATCATAACTTGTCCTCAGAATGTATGCAATCTTATACATAAACTGTTCATCTAAAACAACATTGATCACCACAGTAATTTTCATCATTCATATGGAGTGAAAGTGTGTGCATTTAAGCTAAATATCATACAAAGAGTAAAGTCCGATTCACTTCAGTACATCTTAGAAATAAGGCATAACTAAGAATCTTTACTTAAAATCTGTCATTATGCTGAAGCCTACTATTGAATGAGTTTATGCATGAGTCCACCTCAACTGTTTTGTGCATATTTTATGCATCTTTTGAAATTCCATTTTACAGTGGCTTCTCAGTGTAAGTGAGTCACGACTGCTTATTAGAATTTATGCTATTATCAGAGTATTTCTCCAGTAATCATAGAGTGTGAAAAGTCACCAAGAAAAATAATTATGTGCTTTTCTAATGCATATTACTTAATACCAGCAATGCACTTGGGTCGTCCCTTCCACATTTTTACTCTAGATCTCAAAGGAGTACCTGATTTTTATTCCTTGTTCTTTTCCTTTTTCTTTCAATAAGTGAGGTTTATCAGCACTTAGTACATTCAGCAGATTTACTAACATCAGAACTTAATAGATGAGAAGCATTATTCTAGTTTTTGACTTAGTAATAAGATAGACAAAGTAAACTTAACTAAGCTCAATATCAGAATTTGCTTGTGTCAATAGATTTCCACATAAATAATTACTTCTAACATGGGATCTTTAGTATATTAAAGACTACTAGGTCAGCATCTAGCACAGATATCCTCATAGGATTGAATAGTCACAGAAACATTCATATCACTATCAGAGTTTTAGAAATTCACATCAGACAACAATCAGTACTTAAGCAATTTTCAATTAGGCACATAATACACAAAGAGAGTAATATCTGTAAATACTGATCATAAAGTCTGATGCATCAGAACAAAACTAAGCAGATTTAGAGAAAGAACCTGAAACCATTCCAAGTTCATTTACCAATCTTGTAAAAGTAGCTTCACATAGTGGTTTTGTGAAGATATCTGCTAGTTGTTGATCTGTTGGAACAAAGTACAATTCCACTGTACCTTCATCCATATGTTCCCTTATGAAGTGGTACCTAATGCTGATATGCTTTGTCATTGAGTGTTGAACTGGATTACCTGTCATAGTAATAGCACTTTGATTATCACAGTAAATAGGGATTTTAAAGTATGTTAACCCATAATCCAGTAACTGATTCTTCATCCAAAGAATTTGTGCACAGCAGCTTCCTGCAGCAATGTATTCTGCTTCTGCAGTTGATGTGGAAATTGACTTTTATTTCTTGCTAAACCAAGAAACCAATCTGCCTCCAAGAAATTGGCAGCTTCCACTTGTGCTTTTCCTGTCAATTTTGCAACCTGCAAAATCTGCATCTGAGTAACCTATTAGTTTAAAATCTGATTCTCTAGGATACCACAATCCCAGATCAGCTGTTCCTTTAAGATACTTGAAAATTCTTTTCACAGCTGTTAAGTGAGGTTCTCTTGGATCTGCTTGAAATCTTGTACAAAGATAGGTAGCATACATGATATCATGTCTACTAGCAGTTAGATAGAGTAAAGAGCCAATCATACCTCTGTAATCAGTAATATCTACTGATTTACCAGTATCATTATCCAGTTTTCTTACAGTGGCCATGGAAGTGGATGCACTTGAACAATCTTGCATTCCAAATTTCTTCAGCAAATTTCTGGCGTACTTGGTTTGACAAATAAAAGTGCCTTCTTCATTCTGCTTGACTTGAAGGCCCAGAAAATAGCTAAGTTCCCCCATCATACTCATTTGATATCTTGACTGCATCAGTTTGGCAAAATTCTTGCAAAGTCTGTCATTTGTAGAACCAAAGATGATATCATCAACATATATCTGAACCAGAAGTAAGTCCTTTCCATGGTTGAGGTAGAACAGTGTTTTGTGTATAGTTCCTCTGTTAAATCCACTTTCCAGAAGAAATTGAGCTAAAGTCGCATACCATGCTCTTGGAGCTTGCTTAAGGCCATAAAGTGCTTTATCAAGCCTTTAGACATGATTTGGATATTTGGGATCTACAAAGCCTGGAGGGTGGTCAACATATACTTCCTCCTCCAATTCTCCATTGAGAAAAGCACTTTTCACATCCATTTGAAAGACAGTAAACTTTTTGTGAGCAACATAAGCCAAAAATATCCTTATGGCTTCCAATCTAGCAATTGGTACAAATGTCTCATCATAATCAATTCCCTCCTGTTGAGAATATCCTTTTACAACCAACCTTGCTTTATTCCTTGTAATTATGCCATCACTATCAGTTTTGTTTCTAAATACCCACTTTGTACCAATAACAGATCTGTTCTTTGGTCTTGGCACTAGGGTCCAGACTTTGTTTCTTTCAAATTCATTCAACTCTTCCTGCATTGGTTGTAGCGCCCTCCAAACCCGGGTCAGAAGTTTGGGGTCCACACACACACCTTATTTATAACCTGCTTATAACAATATTAAAGATAATAATAATATGGAATGACCCTACTTACCAACTACCACGGATCGCATCAGGTTAAAGTATGCACACAAGCCAAACACACTAATATATTACAAACCGTTCAAATCCCAACTATCTCAAACTCAACTAAGTATTAAACATTATTACAACCTTTTACAAACTTAAATTATTCAAAAGAAGCCTACTAGCTCAGCTTCCTCAACCTGAACCCCTAGCTCTCGCGCTGGACTGGGGATCCTCGCTACCAACTGGTTCCTTTTTAACTAGAAAGAATATAAACAACATCGCATAAATGAGCTAACTAGCTCAGCAAGTCACAATGACAATACTGAGAATAATGATCATCAGGTGAACATGATTATGATATCAAGTGAACAATGGATTATGATTTAGAATTGGATATTATACTTTTAATTTAAAAACCAAGGTTAGGCTGCTGATCAGTCACGCACTAACCCCGAGCAAGGCACACAACATTGCTCTAACTACTGGATCCAAGGCACACATTGGCCTAACTTGACCATTATATGGTCTGACCACGGATCTGGTCCACAATTTTATAAAAATAATCCAATTCTCACATAATAACAGAATATGCAATAATAAACAATAACCAGAATCATTGATCAATAAGGTAATTTAAAAAATTGGATGCTGGGTAATGAAAGAATTGGATAACAAAAGAATCAATATTTCAGGGTTTCAAAGATTTGGGCTCTCAAAGCATAGGATACAATGGTTGAATGTACAAGTAATTCAGTTCAGTGTTTGGGATTTTGTTTGCATGTATTTGTGGAGTAGTATCCTATACTTGAGGTTCGAGTTTGGGGTTTACAATAATCAATGGCTTAGAAAGAATATGGTTCATGGCTCAAGAACAATATCTGAAATCAGGATTTAGGTTTCCGTGCTTCAAAGCACTTGCAATGTCAACAAGACTATCAAGATTTATAATATCTCGAGAAAGTTCAGAACACTTGCCTGGTATTAGCTTACTACACTACACTCGCTTCCAATCACAACCGTCTTACTCCTCAACTATCTGTTTCCCTTTCCTACGCCTTGCCTCTTCTGCTCACATATCATAAGCATCTATCAATCATCAACTCCCAAGATTCTATTCAACACATACTTCTATCTACCCTTCGTTTTACCCAAATCCGATTAACGGATTGAAATTTATGCAATAACGAAGTAAAGACCGAATATATAGACCGATAGTCAAACAACAGGTCACGTATAACACATAATACATCACGTAATCAATGACATATCATTTATAAAGAAGTCTCGGGTCATAAATAGGCTTTCTGGTATTTAAAATGATTTTTAAAACATTTTTCGGAATTAAAACGGGTCGTTGGATCAATTTTCGGATTAATAAACAAGGTTCGGTTAACCAATTCTGGCTTCGAAACAATTTTAGAATAATTATCGAGCCTTGAAAATAATTTAGAATAATATTTTAAAGCTCGAAACTATTTTTTGGAATTTTTAAATCATTTTTAAATAATTAAATCTAATTAAAGAATTAATTAAAAATCAATTAATAATTAATTAAATCAATTAATCAATTAATTTTTGAATTAATTGACTAATTAATCAATTAAAAATTAACTGAAAGTAATTAACTAATTAATTCAGATTTATTTGTGAATTAAAAATAATTTTCGGAATTAAAATAATAATTTTTAGAATTTTCAGAAATTAAAAACGAATTTTTATAATAAAAATAAATGGGAAATATGTTTTTTAAACATTTTTAAAACAGGAATCCTATTTTTGCAAAGTCTGGAAACTACAGGGACCAAACTGCATCGTTTTCAAAAGTTTAGGGACCAAACTGCAAATACTACAGTCCAGTCGCCGGAAAACACAGGGGTGGCCGGAGAACACGATTCCGGCCTCCTCACCTTGCCACAAGCTCCAGATCACATCTACAGGTTACCAGGAACACAACCATGCAATCAAAACAACCTAACAATCCCTGAGTTGGCCGGAATTTGGCCGTGAAATTTTCCAGTTTCCGGCGAATATCGGAAAACTTCAAAACACAACTCCCTTCTCTACAGACCTCGTTGGTTCATGAAACTTATACGACTGGATTGCAAATTTCATAGAGAACACAACCCACTATAACACAACATCAATCTATCACAGAATAAGAAACCCCCAAATTTCAATTAAGAACATTCATACGGGTTATAAACCCTAATTTTAAAATTCGAAAATCAAATTCAAATTTGAACATGTTATTGAACTCCAAATCAGACGTATGACATATGAAAATCATCAGGAAAACAAGCTCTACAACATGCAATCATCAAATCATACAAACAATCATCCGAACAAAAATTCATATTTTAAATAAAATAAATTCGAAAATAAATAAATTTTTAGAAAATAAACCTTTGATTCTGCAGTGAAACAAAGCTCAGAATCTGATAGTACTCCTTGAGACCTTCAAATTGGTTACTCCAACTTTTCAAACGGATTTCACTAACACCTTGAATTTGTGGTTTGATTCTCAGAAAGGTTTATGAATATATGATTTTTCTCTGTAAAATTATATATTTATCTGTCTGCAAATGATTTTGATACGAAATAAAATACGGTAAAAGGCTATTTATAATTACGGAAAATTAGTATCCTGTTGGATCATTCTGGATATAAAATGGTACGTTTATTTATAAAAACTGATTCAAACGGTATCGGTTTTCGGGATAATTATCCAGATCAGTACAATTTGTACTGCGGTCTTGGTCTCAGCGCCTGGTTACACGTATTACGAAGTGATAATTGGGATAGTTTAATAAAAAGCTCCCGTTTATCGAAAAAACGGGTTTTATTAATTTACCGAAATGAATATTGTATCGAAAATGTTGCGCCGGGACCCGCGCAGGACAAACCGTAAGCCGGATCGAAAAAGTCGAAACATGGAAAATGCTCGGAATATTACAATTAGGTTAGGAAGGAGTTCTCAGAAGAGTTTCGGGTTCCAAAAACGTAACAACGGTTGACGTCGGTTGGTTCCCGTTTTTATAAAATAGATTTTAATTACCCGGAAAAAGATTTTAGAAATTTCATATGATTCTTATAAATCCATAAATCAACATAAAAATAATTAGGAAGATATGACAATTATCTATATTTTATTTTGGACATATAAAAATTAAAATACTCAATTAATGTTATTTTTGAATATTCAAGTACAAATAACACTTAACAATTAACTCATAGAATAGATATTGAGCACACATAATAATTATTTAATATCAAAAATAATTACACGATATATCCCGGATATTACATCCTTCCCCCCTTAAAAGGATTCTGTCCTCAGAATCTCCTAAGAAAACAAATGAGGGTACTTTTCTCTCATATCACTTTCTAACTCCCAGGTTGACTCTTCAACCTTTGGGTTTCTGCACAATACTCTTACTAACTTTACCACTTTATTTCTCAATACTTTCTCTCTTACCTCTAGAATCTCTATCGGACTCTCTACATATGATAAATCTTCCTGAAGCTCTATTGGCTCATATTCGATTACATGCCTGGAGTCTGGATTATATTTCTTGAGCATTGATACTGAATAACATTGTGAATGTGCTCCATATGCGGAGGTAACGCCAATTCATAAGCTACTTTGCCAACTCACTTTAGGATCTCAAAAGGTCCAACATATCTTGGGCTTAGCTTCCCTTTCTTTCCAAACCTCGTTAGTCCTTTCCATGGTGATATTTTCAGTAATACCAAGCTTCCTTCTTCAAATTCCATGTCTTTCCTTGACTGGTCTGCATATTTCCTCTGATGATCTTGAGCGGCTATTAATCTTTTCTGGATAAGTTCAACAACTTCCTTTGTCTGCTGTACCAGTTCAGGTCCAAGTATCTTGCGTTCTCCTACCTCGTCCAAATATATTGGAGATCTACATTTGTGTCCATAAAGGGCTTCATAGGGTGGCATTCCAATGCTGGCATGATAACTGTTGTTGTGAGCAAACTCTACCAGAGGTAAATGTTCGTCCCAACTTCCTTTGAAATCAATCGCACAAACACGTAACATATCCTCGATTGTCTGGATTGTTCTTTCACTTTGGCCATCCGTTTGGGGGTGATAAGCTGTACTCATATTCAGTCTTGTTCCCAAACATTCTTGAAAACTCTTCCAGAATCTTGAATTAAACCTTGGATCTCGATCAGATACAATAGACACTAGAACTCCATGATGAACTACAATTTCTTTCAAGTACACATGGACTAACTTGTCGAGCGAAAATCTTTCATTTATAGGCAGAAAATGAGCTGACTTGGTAAGTCTATCCACTATAACCCAAATGGCATCATGATTAGCCCTTGTCCTTGGTAATCCGACTATAAAATCCATGGTAATATGTTCCCATTTTCACTCTGGAATTTCCAATGGCTGTAGCAATCCCATTGGTCTCTGATGCTCTGCTTTAACTTTCTGACAGGTATAGCATTTGCTAACCCTCCCTCTTCATATTTGGCCACCAATAATTCTTCTTTAAATCTCTGTACATTTTGGTACTCCCTGGATGGATGGAATATCTTGAACTATGTGCTTCTTGTAAAATTTCATTCTTTAACTCCGTCACCGGTGGAATCCAAAATCTAGATGAAAATCTCAAAATGCCTTGATCATCCTTCTGCGTGCATAATTCTTCACCTACCAAACGATTTATATCTTGGTCCATTACATTTTCCTGACATTTCTTTATCTTCTCCAACAACTCCGGCTGGAAAGTCATATTATACATTTTCGCTTCCTCAGGTTTACAAACTTTAATTTCCAATTTCTGAAATTCCTTATATATATCTTCAGGTACTGATAACTCATTTAACTTTTCTTTCCGACTTAACGCGTCTGCTACAACGTTCACCTTATCGGGATGATAATTAATCGAGCAATCATAGTCTTTGATCAACTCTAACCATCTCGTTTGCCTCATATTAAGTTCCTTTTGTGTGAATATGTACTTTAAGCTTTTGTGATCCGTGAAAATCTCGCACTTTTCTCCATACAAATAATGTCTCCAAATCTTCAAAGCAAAAACTATAGCTGCTAGCTCCAAGTCATGAGTAGGATACTTTTGTTCGTGTGGTTTCAATTGCCTTGACGCATAAGCAATCACCTTGTCGTGCTGCATAAGAACACATCCTAATCCTTTATGAGAAGCATCGCTATAAATTACGAAATTCCCTTGATCGTCTGGAAGTGACAAAACAGGTGCCGTAATTAATCTTCGCTTCAACTCCTGAAAACTTTCTTCGCACTTGTCGTTCCATATAAACTTTTCATTCTTTCGTGTAAGCTTTGTTAATGGTATGGCAATCCTTGAGAAATTCTGAACGAATCGTCGATAATATCCTGCCAATCCCAAAAAACTTCTTACCTCAGTGGGTGTTCTCGGTCTCTCCTAATTCGTAATTGCCTCGATCTTTGTCGGGTCCACTTTGATCCCTTCGTTACTGACTATGTGTCCTAAGAACTGAACTTCTTGTAGCCAAAACTCACACTTCGAGAATTTAGCATATAACTTCTTTTTCCTTAAAATCTCCAAAGCCGTTCTCACATGTTCCCGACAAGAAGTGTGTGTGTCCTAAGAACTGAACTTCTTGTAGCCAAAACTCACACTTCGAGAATTTAGCATATAACTTCTTTTTCCTTAAAATCTCCAAAGCCGTTCTCACATGTTCCGCATGATCCTCTTCCGTCTTGGAATAGATTAAAATATCGTCTATAAACATAATAACAAACTTATCCAAATACTCTTTGAAAATTCTGTTCATCAGGTCCATAAACGCTGCTGGGGCGTTGGTCAATCCAAATGACATCACTAGAAATTCATAATGCCCATACCTTGTTCTGAAAGCTGTCTTTGGTATATCTTCTGGCTTGATCTTTAGTTGAAGATATCCCGATCTTATTCAATTTTGGAGAAGTACTTGGCTCCCTTCAATTGGTCAAACAGATCATCGATTCTGGGTAACGGATACTTGTTCTTGATTGTCAGCTTATTGAGCTCCCTATATTCGATGCACAGTCTCATGCTTCCATCCTTCTTCTTGACAAATAATACCGGGGCTCCCCATGGGGATACGCTGGGTCTAATTACTCCTTTCTCTAACAATTCCTGCAATTGCTTTGCTAGCTCTTTCATCTCAACATGCACCATTCTGTACGGGGCCTTGGACACCGGTTCTGTTCCAGGTTCCAAGTCGATCGCAAATTCAATTTCTCTATCTGGAGGAAGTCCTGGTAACTCGTCGGGAAATACGTCTGGAAATTCATTCACTACTGGAATATCTTCAAGTTTTGCTGGCTCCTGACTTCTGTCGATCACATATGCTACGAAATGCTCACATCCTTGTCGTAGTAACTTCTTGGCTTGAATCATCGTTAAGAACTTCTTTACTTGTTTCTGACCTTTGAACGTTACTATTCTTTTGTCTGGCATTTTCACCATTACTTTCTTATTTCGACAATCTATCTGAGCATCATGCTTAGATAACCAATCCATCCCTAATATCACATCAAATTCTCCTAACTTAAATGGTATCAAATCTACATAAAACTTACTACCAGAAATCTCAATCTCACAATTTCCACAAACTTGGTTCACAGTTACACGTTCTTGATTTGCTAATTCCACAGTCATTATTTCATTTAAGCACTCAACTGGACAGTTTAATTTACTAACAAAATCTTGTGAAACAAACGATCGAGTTGCTCCCGAGTCTATTAACACTTTGGCACATAAAGAATTCACATTAAGCGTACCTGCCACGACATCCGTATCCTGGATCGCATCCTTCACCGACATGTCAAAAACTCTAGCCCTTGGAGTCTCATTTACTGTGGGGGTAGATCCCATAATTCTCAATGCATTACTAACTGGGGCTGGTGTCTTGCAATCCCTGGTTATATGTCCTGGCTTCCCATATTTAAAGCATGTAAATCCAATGACTGGAACCTTCACTGCTGGATTCCGGATAGGCTGATTCTTATTTGTTGGCTGATTTCGGCACTCCCTTGAATAGTGCCCTTTCTGGTTGCATTTAAAACATACCACATTCAACTTGTTACAAACTCCTCCATGCTTCTTTCCACAAACTTGACAATCTGGAAAAGTTAATCTCAACTGATTCGGCTGATTCACATTAGCTGGACGATTGCCCTGGCCTCCGTCTCCTGCATTTTGTCTCCTGAAATTAAAATTTCTCCCCGGCTGAAACTTGCCCTTCTTAAAATTTAAAAACTTCCCTGTTTGTGACTGACCCTCACTTCTCTCAACTTTCCTTTTCTTGCTTTCCTTATCTTTCTGGAACATCTCACTCTCTGTCTCTGCGATCATAGCCTTCTGTACAACCCCGACATAGGTATCCAATTCAAAAATAGCTACCTTCCCTCTGATCCATGGCTTCAAGCCTTGCTGGAATCTCTTAGCTTTCTTTCTATCAGTATCAACATACGACGGCACATACCTTGACAATTCCTCAAACTTCCCCTCATAATCTGTTACCGACATATTCCCTTGCTTTAACTCTAAAAACTTCAGCTCCATTTGATCCTGAACAAACTGAGGAAAATACTTTTCTAAAAACAATTCCTTGAACCTTTCCCAACTAATAACATCTGTGCCTTCCAATGTCTTCACCATTTCCCACCAATAGGTGGCCTCATTCTTCAAATAGTAACTTGCAAACTCAACCTTCTGTTCTTCCTTTACTTTCACTAAGGCAAATGCCTTCTCTATTTCCTTTAACCAAACATTTGCTTCAATTGGCTCTAAGGAACCCTTGAATTCTGGTGGGTTTATTGCCTGAAAAGTTTTGAAGGTTACCTAGGGATTGGTCTGTCTTTGTTGTTGTTGTGCTAGGTGAACTGTTTGTTGGGCCAGGATTTGAAGAATCTGGGCTATTGCTGGGTCCATAGGTCCTGGGTTCACATTCGGGTTTGTATCATCTTGATTATTGTTGTTGGTTTCTTCATTCCGGGTGTTGGTGCGGGTATTTCTTTTGGGAGGCATTTTCTGTAAAGAATCAATCAATTTATTTAGCTTTTAAATCAAATATTTGCATAAAAGAAAAGTTTTGTAAAACAGGAATATCTCTTTTTGAAAACAATTGTAACTAAGTAAATTGCATGCTTCTTTACAGAATATAAACAGTTATGGAAAACAGGGTACATGGTATCACAGGGTATAACTGGTGCAATAAATAAGGTAAGGTAAAACATGTGCAATAAAATAAATGACAGTGCTGGAAAGGAAAAAGGTACTGATATATATAGATCAAAAGTTTTTAGGGTAGTACAAGCATAAAGACATTTCGGAAGTAAAAGCAAAAAGGGTACAACAACCTACTCACTAGTCAGCGTAGCTAGTCTATAAATACAACTCAAAAGTCTACTGATACACACTACACACTACTATACATACTACATAACCATAACAACATTTCTCAACATCTCCATCTCTGAGTCTCTAACTCAGCTCCAAGGAAACTCTGGTCCTGCCAGCCTCTCAAAGTCCTCCATCACCTCAGTAGCCCAGCCCATCAGTGCATCAGGGCCTCTGCCAGGTAGTGTAGCTCCATGTAGCCTAGCCTCAAGAACCCTCCGTGTCACATGAATCTCCTCTCGAAGCTCCCTCACACCACGATCAACATCTGTAGTCCTGATGATATGCTGTAACTCTCTAAAGCTACCGGATCACATACTGCACCAATTTCTGATTCTATCTTACATGCTGAAGCTGGTGATGAAGTTTAGCAGATAATACAAGATCTAGTTGCAAATGAAGAATCTAATGATGGTGAAGAAGGTGATTTTTCAAATGCTCTTATAGATTCCGAGGATGATCTTTTCTTCCCTGAAGATATGCCTACTCATGTGAGGAAACAGAAGCTGAAGGAGTTAGATGCCAAGAAGAAATAGGATTATTTTAATGCAATCTGGAATGCTAAATGGAAAGATGATACATATCCTATTTCCAGAACAAATGTTGTTAAACATCTGGAAATAACTGAACATCAAATTCAAATCCTGATATGTTGAGTCATCTAAAAGCATCTACTATGGTTGTCAGATCCTTCAAAGAATAATTGATTACTTCAAGGCTGACTACTCATCAGGAAATTCGGAAGCAAATTGTTTCCAGACAAATTACAATTGAAGCCAATCAAGCTAGATTGGAAGCTAAGCAAGTTCAAATGTCTGAACAACTTACAGAGGTACAAAACTCAATGAAGCTGATTCTTTCTCTACTTCTTGGTGATGATGCCAAATAGGGGGAGAAAATTGTTCAATCTAAATCAAAGCAGCTGCCATTGACAAATACTGATGATGAAAATCCCGAGGGAGGTAATAAGGGGGAACGAAAGGATAGTGAAAGGAGAAGAGGTGAGGAGCTAGTTGGAAATAGTGGTTCATCAAAAGTAATTACTAGGTCTCAATCTAGACAAGGTGGAGAAGGTAAGAGAAGTGAAAGAAGAGTTAAGGAAATGACTGTGACTACAACAACTCAACAAATTTTACAAGTCACAACTGCTGATGAAGACCAATGTATTCTGGAGATAGAAGCTGGTGCAGAAGCAAGTTGGCATCTTCAAACTCTGAAAGAAAAAGGAAGAAAGATAACTCTATTCTACAAGGATCCAAATATTCAAGCATTTGACTCTGAGGTGAGTAGAAGAATCTTTGAGAAAGAAAATCCTGGAGTTGATCTAGAACAGCTAAGGCAAATGGAGGAAGATTTCAAGAATTTGAAGACATCAAATACTGATACTGTTATTATCTCTCAAGATCCATATAAATATGATTCTTCTAACATACCAACCAAAGGGATAGTCATAAGGGAGGTGAGTCAGGAAGAGGCTGAAAGATTTCTTAGGTCTCAAGCTATCTTAACTGCTGATAGGAGTCCTAAAGTGAAAGAGAAGATATGAGAGAAGTCCAAGCCTTCAAATCCTAAAGACAAAGTTGTTGCAAAGAAGAAATCAGTATTTAAGGTAACTAAATCAAAGATTATGATAGACCCAATCTATACAGATGCTCAATCTTTTGATACTGATGAAATTACTGAAGAAGAAGAAGTCAGTCAAGCTCATCAACGAAGGAAGATTTATGGAGATGACTGGGCTGAAAAAATGAAATTAACCTCTGACATTGCTCAAGTTAATAAAGAAGAAGTTGTTATTAAACCAATCACAACCTATGATCCTACTCCTGTTGATGATTTTTCAAACCTAATTCAAGCTGAATTATCAAATCTTGATTCTGAAGACATAGTCTCTGATAAGCCAGAACTTACTCTTGAAGAGAAGAAGAAGCAACTATTGGGAAGTAAGAAACCGGCACCTAGAAGAGATTCTTCTGAAACATTAAAGAAGATTTACAGTGGAAGTTCTCATGCTAGAAAACCTGGATTCACAAGTTGTCTGGGAAGGTTAAATGTTGATCCATCTATAGGAGATGTTTTGATTCTAGGAAAACATGCTAATTTGACAGAAATTGGAGACAATGTGATGTCTGAATACTTATAGAAGATCATATTAGTTCAAACTGTTATTGATCTTGTTGGAGAGAAAATGATTTATTTTATGAAGTCTGGGAGAAACTTAAGGTTGACACAAGAACCGTTAAGAGACAAACCATGGAAGTAATTGCAACTTATTGCTACAATTCTCAAGGTAACTAATTCTGTAACTTCCAGATGGTCTGCATTCATAAAGAATCTGATACAGTTAAAGCATCGATGAATGCCTTACAAATCTAACTATATTCCAAAGTATATTGATCAAATTGAATATGGTGTTCATATGCCTACTGGAGGAGCCAAGATAGAAATGAGTCTAGGGACTAATTTTAATTTTTAATCATAATGAAAAGAAAATTGGGTTTCTGGAGCTGAATGATCTATCTCTTAAAAATTTAAAGTTACATAATCTCAGGGCTTCCATCTATCAGAATGATGAATCAAGAGATGAACTAAAAAAACACAAACAGAGGATGTAATGGTTTTTGGATGTAATGGAAGAAAATCTCCTGAGGAAGTATCTTGAAGATTTTCCAGACTGTGTTAGAGTTCAGAATGAAGAGTAAATCTGATATTAACTGAAGTAAGAATGAATATGTTTACTTGATTACTGTATTTAGATAGTTTTGACATCATCAATTAGAACTTGTACATATTTTCATAATGAACAAGTTGGGGGAGATTGTTAGATATAATTGATGATATCTGGACAGAAACTATTAAAAGTTCTTATCAGGAGTTATATCAGTATTTACCGAAGAGTGACGTCATCAGTACTTATTTTAGTACTTGATGATCAGCAGATGATGATGACATCATGATTTGTCACATCAGTAGATATTCGAGAAGGAAAAGGAAAGGGGGAATTCAAGGCGGTGAAGGACTTTATCTCAGAAGCAATCATACATGGATATGAAATAGGTTTCCTTATTGTAATAGAATAGGATTTCTTATTGATTATTTAACTGTGCTCTATATAAACCACACATTAGGTTCATGCTATAAGCACTGCGAACATTGTTATATCATTCGCATAACCTAGCAACTCTCAAGGATAATTGTTCATCCTTTTTAGAGAGTACTTTTGTATTTTGTTTGCTAATATAAAAACTATTAATTTGGTTGAAGCTTTATCGAATTATTTGCATAAACTGTATTCACCCACCTCTACAGTTGATTACAGACCTAATAGTTTAGATCAATCTGAAAAAGTTTTTGAGGACAGTTTAGGCTGCTAAAGTGACTAGGATTTAGACTTCTATGAAAAACCAAAGGTTGTTAGTCCCTAGCAATACAACAAGAATTACAGAAGGGGGGGGGGGTTGAATGTAATTCTGGCTGCTTTTTCAAATTAACTAAAAGTGGTTCTAACTTAATAATATGTAAGTGTTTGATTTGTAAAATGCGGAATCAAGAGTTAGATAAATCAAAACACACGTAATTAAAAACACAAGGCTTTAACAACTTTCTGGTGGATTTGAATGTATCCACCAGATATATATATATATAGAACCCTCTGAAGCTTGAATAGCTCACAGCTGCTTACAAATATGAACAACAAAACTTACAGAGAAATGCTACAGGATACAGCTTACAATTGTTTCTCTGAGAATGTATTTGCTTATTATGCTTGTTGTTCTATTGGCTACTCTTGGTTTATATATTACCAAGATTACATAGTAATAAGACAAGATAATAAAACAAAACCTATCAAGTCTAATACCAAGCTGCTTCACTACTCTATTCCAGCATTTTTGAATATCTTCATAATAGCGTGGAATTGGTAATGCTTCTTTGTTCTAAAAAACCCCAGCTGAATAGGCTTCCACATTCCTTTTGCAAACACTCGACGCATGTGACTGTGTTGTCACTGTCAACAGATGTTTGAATTGATCATCCATCAGGTACATGATTATCATCCGTCGGGAGCTTTGTTGATCATCCGTCAATAGCTTTATTGATCATCTGTCGGTAGCTTTGTTGATCATCCGTCCGGTAGCTATTTGATACTTAACTTCATTTCACTTATGCAGAATTACAAGACATCTTATATTTATAATTAATCAACTTATTCTGCATATCTAATTAGAGTCAACATGACTTATATGCTACTACAGAATCTATACAAAGGTGTTTGCAGAAATGTGCTATATGACTTATTGTTACATAAGCTACTCACTCGATGGATGTCAAATCATCATCCGTCGGGACTATATTGAGTCATCCATCGGGACTATATCTGATCATCCGACGAGTGTTACATTTTCACTAAGTTAAATCTACTAAGGTCTTTTGTTAATATAATCATCAAGTTCACAACATATTCCCAACAATCTCCCCCAATTTATGTCTACTAGAATTGTAGCCATAAATTAAGAGAAACTTGATGATAACAAAACACTCTAAAAATACAGATTTAAAAAGTAGTAGATAAAACTAAACAGTGCTGCATTAGTTACTGAAAAATTTACAAGACAAAGTGTACAAAGATTTGCTCACAATCATTTTCAAGGTGCTCCTCTAGTCTAAGCAGATTGATCTATTTCCTTGATTGTCTGGATTTCTTCCCAAGCTTCCTGTTGTTTTCTTCTATCTAATTTTGGAGCTGTCTGTGGAATTCAAGTTCATCAGATATTGAAAGATCTAACATTCCTTGCATTTCCAGAAGAGTCTCATTACTAGAGATGCTCAACTAGTCTTCTAATCTGAAGAATCTTCTAACTCCCTTATCATCCATGAATTCCATTAGCCAGTAGGGCTTTAGATGCACTTTATTCCCTGTGCATCTTTGGCTCTAATACTCCTCAGTTCTTCAATCTTCTTTAAAACTAATCTTCTAGCTATCACATTGAATCCAAAGTTCTTTTTGAAGGATGAATAAACTTTTATCAGTACAGATTGGCTCTCGTGAAGAATCCTGTGAAGTGGCCATGGTATCTCTTTTCCTCCCTTGTACTTGAATACTAACCTTTCAGGTAGATTCCTGTAAGTATCAATCCCTCTAACTTCTTCCAGTTCATCCAAATAGATGTTTACATAAGAGAATTCCTTGATGTCACAGATGTACATGATATCTCCCTTGTTGACCTTGGTTTGAGCTTTGGTTCGGGACTTGGATCTGAGAGTTGAGGGCTTCACTTTCTTGACTGCCCTGGTCTTTGTCTTCTTTGGCTTCATGAAATGAGGTAGATTGAGTTCAGGAATTGGTAGACTATCCCAGTCTATTGGCTCATCCTTTGGAATGATAGGTTCAGCATGGAAATTCTTGGATGGATCTATCTTGAATTCTCCATGTGCCACAGAGGGCATAGATGTTTGAGTTATTGTAGAAGTAGACTCTTTGGGAAAGTATCCTTCCATCTCCTCATCACTAAAATCCAATTTTCTCTTGATTCTTTGCTTGTATCTTGGCTTCTTTGTCTGTGGGGGTTCATTTTGCACTACTTGATCTTGAAATTTAGCAATTACAGATGGTTGTTCAGGAATTTGTTGTGTGGGTTTCATAGATTGGAGCTTGGCCAAGATAGCAGCTTACTCCTTTTTTTTCTTGAGCTTTTTAGCATCTAGAGCAGCTTGCTTCTTTTCTTGCTTCAATCTTGCCTTTTCTTCCCTTTTTGCTTCAGCAAATTGAGGGTGTCTAGCCACCACACAGATTTCCTTACCATTTCTGAAAACTTTGGCAATTCTCCTTTTCAATGTTGAATCAGCTGGATCCTTGTAGAATGCAATAGATCTTGACAACAATTTCTTTTCATCAGGTTTTGGTGTCTCATACACTGTATCCAAAGGATTCTTTAGTGAAGATTTTTTGTAGTTCACCTTTGGCTTCATGATTAGATCTGCCTTTGGAGATTTGATGCAGGATGTCTGGCCTCTTTCCAGATAATTTATGGTCATATCATTCACAGAAATTTGCCTGACTTGAGAGTGATGAATGGCTGATTTTTCTGGCTTCTTTGCTAGAACAAACTTCTATTGAATATCCTCATCAATTTTCTCCCAGTTTATTGTACTAAATTGCTTCTTCTCAGTTGCTCTCAAAGTGGTTGCTGCTTCATTAATTAGATCAATGCTATCTTTAGCTGGTGGCTTTGTGAAAGCAATTATTGGCACAATTGCTTTACTTACTTGAATATTGAGCACTTTTTGCTCCCCCTCACTCCTAAAACTCTCTTTCTCCCCCTTTTTGTTATCATTAAGCTGAGTAAAGGCCGAGGTTTGTGCAGTCACCAGTTTCTGAAGTAAGTCTGTTTGTTGAGCTTGGTGTAGATGGATTGCTATAAGAGATGCTTCCATTGCTGTCATTCTTGTATCCAAGGCATCTATCTTTGTGGAAAGATCAGAGTTTTTCCTGAGTTGTCTTTTAATGTCAAGCATTGTAGCTTCTGGAAGTTTAGAGTCCATTCTGTCAGAAATGTCCTTTTTCATCTGATAAATATCGCCTTTGATAGTATTGACATCTTGAGCATGTTGAAGACCTTGGATTTATTGTAGTTGTAGAGAAGCAAGATGTGCTTGAAGGATCTTTTTGGTGATGGCATTTGTGGTGGTTTGAAGAGAAGAATTCGTCTGATTTATAAGTTGAATCATGGTTGTCTTGAAGTAGTGTTCATCACGTTGCTTTGAAAATGCCCAAGATGGCATGCCTGATCTTGAACTAGGGCCTACTTCTCCCCCTATGTCCAATGTCTCTTCTTCACTATCTCCACCCTCACCTCCAAAGAATTCTTTTGAAGCACCAGTCTCATAATCAACATCACCAGCTGTTGAAGGCAGAGCTGTGATGGCATCCTTAGCTCTTTGCATGGACTGTGTGGTGTGTACCAAATTTAGCATCCTTTCCGCATTGTCATTTCCCTGTCCAGCTAGAAGTTGATAGGCTGGAACAGGGTGAGTAAATGTCTCAGCATTTAAGGAGGTGGAATCTATAACACCTTGAGTTTGCTGAGATAGTCCCTCCCTGTCTGCATCCTGGAAATTCATTAACTCACTTACAATGACATTCACCCTTATATCTCCTGTACCTGCATTTCTCTCATAATCTCTCTTTTCTTGCATCAAGGTCTCACCTTGGCTCCCCACCCTCACACCCTCACCTTCACCATCTAAGGTGGGACTCCTCACACTCACTTTTTCCAGTTCTGAAGAAATGGACTGTATTGGATCACTCTTTTTCTCTCCTTTTTCCTGGGAGCAACCTAGACTCTCACTCATGTCACTACATTCCCTCAATCCTAATAGTGATTGCATAATTACTAAGTCATCTACACTTGTGACTATAGTTGAACTTTGGAGTTGTACAGAGACACCCGACGTATGAGAAATATCCATCGGGGTAGTAATTTGATTATCCAACTGCTGTTAGGCACATCCGTCAGGATATAATCACTACTCGACAGATGAACAATATCCATCGAGTGAGTAGAAATGAATGAGTTTGGAGTGGAAACTATTGTGGACTCTGTGCAGATTGATGAAAACTTTGGCATAGATGTCTCAACAGTCTCAGAAAGAAATGGCAAGTGAGCCAACAAATCATCTAGAAGATGATGCTCACTTGCATGGATTTTTGGCTTCTCCAACAGAGTCAAAGATGGAGAATATTGTTGTGATGTTTGAATCATGTCAACATCCAAAGAGTGTGTGAGAGAATTTGGTGTTTGAGGTGTTTCAATTTGTACAAATTTTGGCTGTGACTCCACATTTATTGGAGCCACATCAATTTGACTTTGAGAAGGTGCAGTGCCTGGGTCTTTAGCTCCAGTTTGCACTGTGTGTGTACCCTGTGCATCCCCAAGGGTTTTAGATTTCTTCTTTCTTGTGTAGGTTTGTGGTGAACTTGTGTCCCTACCCCTTTTGTTTTGTGCTCCTGGTTGAGAGCTTGTTTCAATAGTTACATCATTTTGGGAGGATGAAACTAGAATTGAGCTTTTATCCTCATTAACAACCACAGTTTGTTGGGAAACTGTGGTGTGGCTTGGTTTGGGTACACTATGCTCACCAACCTTATCCTTAGGGCTTCTTTAATTTTCACCCTGTCCCTCACCTATCTTTCCCACCTTCACACTCCCCTCTTTGTGTTTAGTGGATTTTATAACTGGCATCTTTTGAGAGACACCATAGGGGGCTTTCTTTGTCTTTGGTTTTGAAACTTTGGTTTTGGTAGCTTGGGTAGGCATCTGTCTGGTCATTGACACAGATGCCACTGCTACACTAGAAGGAAAAGAAATGGTTGAGGTGGGAAGAGTAGAGAGAGTGGAAATTACCTCACATACCTGAGGTGCCTCCATTACTGGAAAGTAGAAGAGTGGCACCTCTTTGTGGTGATCTGCTCTATTGAGATCTGCAATAATTCTTCTTTCTTGAACCCAACAATCTAACTTATTGGTTGGGTTCTCAAGCACAATGTCCTCAGAGAGGTGGTTAGCAAGCATCATTAAAAATCTAGCATAATAAACATTCGTACCTCTCTTATTAAGCTCCCCTAACTTAAATCCCAACTCAAACAAGATAAGGTCACTAAAATTGAAGTATTTATCAGTTACTAGCATGTAAAGCATGTTGAGCATGGAGATATTAACAGAATCAAAATTGCTAATTTTACCAGAAAATACTTTAGTGACTACATCACACAGATAACTCCATTCTTTCCGAAGACCCAATCTCCTAATTTCACTTAATTTAGAGATGGTGAGTGCATAACCCATGGAGTTTAACATGTTAACAATATCAGTGTCTGTGTGTGGAGTAGTGACAGTATTATCAGGAATCTTAAAGCATGCTTTAACAATGTCACTATTAAAACAAAATTCCTTACCTTTAATAGTGAAGGTGATGGTCTTGTCAGTAGAGTTGTACACTGCAGTCGTCCATATTTCCTCCACAACCTTACAATAGATAGTGGGAGACTCCAACATGGCATATTTGAGCTTACAGCCTTGCACAAAATCCATCATTTTGTGGTAGTCGCCAGACTGCTGAATCGCCTTGTTCACTAAAGGCGTGAAATTGTTCTTCTCATAGATAAAGCCAGTTTGAGACATGATTTTGATGAATGGTGCCATTGTTAGAGAGTAAAAGTTGCAGAGAGAAAGAGGGTAATTGCTTTTGAGAAAGAAAGAAGTTAGAGCAGATGAATTGAGAATGATAAAAGAAAAGAAATAAAAATGAATTTTTCTTTTATACTATCTCAAAAATAACTGTCAAAATTAATAAAGTAAAATAAAGTTACCAATAAAAATTGCCCAAAATAGTCATTTAAAAAATAAACTGTAAAAATTCCATCACCTATCCGTCGTGTTATGCTTACAAACTATAAGTATACTCGATGGATAATGTTCAGAAAATCAACGGCTAAGAATTAGACAATTCGACGGATGAGGATAAATCAGTTATCCGTCGAGATATAAAATATTCCAGAAAAATAATTAATTTTAGTCCCTAGAAATACAACAAGAATTACAGAATGGGGGGTTGAATGTAATTCTGGCTACTTTTTCAGATTAATTAAAAGTGGTTCTAACTTAATAATATATAAGTGTTTGATTTGCAAAATGCGCGATGAAGAGTTATATAAATCAAAACACAAGTAATTAAAAACACAAGGCTTTAAAAACTTTCTGGTGGATTTGAATGTATCCACCAGAGAGATATATATATATATATATATATCAAGAGAACCCTGTGAATTTTGAATAGCTCACAACTGCTTACAGATATGAACAACAAAACTTACAGAGAAATTCTACGAGATACAACTTACAATTGTTTCTCTGAGAATGTATTTGCTTAGTCTGCTTGTTGTTCTACTTGCTACTCTTAGTTTATATATTACCAAGATTACATAGTAATAAGACAAGATAATAAAACAAAACCTATCAAGTCTAATACCATGCTGCTTCACTACTCTATTCCAGCATCTTTGAATATCTTCATAATAGCATGGAAATGGTAATTCTTCTTTGTTCTAAAAAACCCAGCTGAATAGGATGCCACATTCCTTTTATAAACACTCGACGCATGTGACTGTGTTGTCACTCTCAACAAATATTTGAATTGATCATCTGTCAGGTACATGATTATCATCCGTCGGGAGCTTTGTTGATCATCCGTCGGTAGCTTTGTTGATCATCTATCGGTAGCTTTGTTGATCATCCGCCGGTAGCTATTTGACACTTGACTTCATTTCACTTATGCAGAATTACAAGACATCTTATATTTACGATTAATCAACCTATTCTGCATATCTAATTAAACTCAACATGACTTATATGCTACTACAGAATCTATATAAAGGTGTTTACAGAAATGTGCTACATGACTTATTGTTACATAAGCTACTCACTCGATGGATGTCAAATCATCATCCGTCGGGACTATATTGAGTCATCCGTTGTGACTATATCTGATCATCCGTCGAGTGCTACATTTTTCACTAAATTAAATCTACTAAGGTATTTTGTTAATGTAATCATCAAGTTCACAACATATTCCCAATACTGACCATTTTCTTCATTTCTTAATTTTGATTTTCAGTATTGATTGAGCATGTTAATCTGCTTAGTTTGGTCTGCAAAAGTTAGTAAAAAGTATCAATTCTAGTATAGTTGAAAAACTAGTAGATTGTACAGTTATATTGCTTGCTGGTATACTAGATTTATTATTAAGATCATGCATTATTACGAAAAACTCTTCATTTGCTCTGTATTTTATTTATGGAACAAATTCCATGTATAGCGTGTCCCTGGATTATTCGTACCCGAACCGCATAACGTTGCAAAGTAAAATTGTTGTGGATATCAAATGTACTTACACAACATTTGGTATGAAAATTGTGTCTTCTGCTTTCAAGTCACATTGGTTAATATAAGTTCCCTGCAGGCATTTGTCGATAAATAAGTAGTCTACCACTACTACTAGCTAACAGTCCCACTTAAAGAAATATCCGAGGATTTTTTGATGAAACTGAGACTTCGAAAGAAGTGGTTAGATATATGAACTTTTGTTACTGATCATTTTAACTACATTGTGATCTTCTGTATAACTTTTACCATGTTTATGATAACTTTTAATGTAAGTGATATATATTATTTTTTGGTCAACTGGATGAGCCTAATTTAAGATGCACTAGAAATGTCAGTAATGTAATCAAATTATGTTTATTCAAAGTCTATAAATCCAAGTGTGCAGTGTGTTTATTGCACTTTGTTGGCAAATAAGTCTTATAGTGATATTTCGTGGTGTTAATTTGGCATTTTGTAATCATCAACATGATGAATGCCATATTAAGAGCAAGTGCAACATCTAGTTAGAACCAAAAACTGAATAAAATGGGATTTTACATTGTACATTCACTATATAGCAGTCTAATGTTGTTTCTTAACATTTTTTAAGGTTTGAATTCTTGCTGGAGAAAATGGGACTATCATTACCAAGCTTTTTGTTCTTAATATTGTTGTAGATAGACAGTGTTGTTTTTTGTGATGTTAACAGTGATATTTTGTTCAAAATATTTGTCCTGAATGCCCCAACTTTTGTTAAAGTATGTTGCTAAATTATGACTGAGTTATACATTTGTTGTTGAATGGTTCAAAATATATTTTTTGATTAATCTCAGAATGTATATTTGGTTATTATCCAGATAAAATGGATCTAAATATTATCCGTATCCGGATAATATCCGGCAGATACTGATATTATTTTCTTAAATTTGTGAATTCAGATTCTAATACAATTTTTAGTTGGAGGATTCAGAGATATGGGCAAATCCATATCATTTTTCTTCATTTGACACCCCTACTTTCAACCTATGTGTTTTTTTAGATTAAATATTTGTGCTCTGTTCAGTCACTTTCGATTGCTATTTGCTACTCTAGCCATTGATTGTGTATATCTCTAGTAGGTGATGAGTTGATTGCCTTTGCTGTTGATACACTTCAGCCTTTGATGGCCTTTAGTCGTTGATGATGTATTTCTCCTTAGCCGTTGATAACTCACTTCACTTAGATAAAATTACATGACATTTTATATATATAATTAACCATATAATTTTATTTATCTATTGATTCAAAATAACTTACATAATGAATATTTATATCATTGACTAGTATTGAGATCTATATGAAAATGTTGTTAAGCCGTATCAATTTATAAGCTATTTTATCAATGGCTGTCAAAAACGATACTTAGCCATTGACATCTATAAATAGTTAAAAAATAATTGTGCTATATGTTTTGTTTTACATCAAGAATTCATATGATTCTTAATAAGATACATATATTAAATATCTTAATATTGGTCCAAATTCCAAAATTTTAAAACTACCAAATCTAAACATTAACTCAATAAGGCAAGACATATTACTCTAATTCATATACAAACAATAACATATTGAAACATATATAATGGAGGGATGATTGAGATCCACATGACTAGTTTATTAATATAAAGTGGAGAGTATAGAGAAGAGATTACACAATGAGATAATGAATGACTCTTCATCGTTGGGCCTCCAAATTATTTTCACTTTTTAATACTTTTTTCATTTTTTCGTAAAGAAATTGAGTTTGACCGATTTGGACCCAATTTTTCAGAAAATCGGGTTAGAGGCCGAGTAACATGAGATCAGTTCGGTGGAGGTCACGAGACCAAGTACTGGACCGAGTTTTTGAACACTGGTTAAAAAAAATCAGCATTTTTATTTTGAAATTAATTATATCTTAAAATAGAATCAAATTTTCAGTTACTTACAGTATACATGATCATTAGTTCCTAACTCGGTTATATTCTATATTAAAATCATTTTTATACTATGAGCCTTTGAATATCTTTATTAGAATCATATTATGTTTATGGTAAGTTTATATAAATTTAATTTAGTCATAGAATTTAAGTTAATTATTTATTAGTTTTAAAGTGACTTATGAGCTTCCATATTAGAATCATATTAATATTTGATAAAATTAATTTTATGTTTTGCTCTGATTTACATTTATTTGTAAAAAATGATCAACATTTAAGGTGCTGACATAGTAGAGGCTTTAAACTTACGTGTTAAATGTATTTTTCTCTAACATTTAATCATCATTTTGAATCGTTTATGTGATCAAAAGCTTTTTCTATTTTTATTAAGGTATTTCAGTAAAGAAGTGAAATTTTTTATCCATAGCTAATATCATATGGATACAATGCACTAAATCATTTATATATTTAATAAAATTTTCAACATGAATATTATTATCATCATCATAAAAATGATCATTATTATCATCGGAATCATCATGAATATCATGATTTTCCCACCAAAACTACTATCATTACCGCTTCTATTACAACCCACTATTTTCCTTTTCCGAGATCATTCATTTTTTCATCAAAATCATCAATACTATTCTTTTATCATCATTAAATTTTTTACGATAAACCTCTTTTTTCTAACGGAAGTAACATAATTAAACTTGTTATGGTCACTGAATGAACTAAAATAATCAAAGAAATAATAATGCACGAATTTACAACACTAATCTTGACTGGCTTGTAGGTGAAAATTTTAATGCATTGATGCAATATTTCGTTACGACAGTGGCTCATAGTGTACAAACATCTAGTATTTAAAAATGAGAATTCTATATGTTTTATTGTGGGCTACCTTAATGTTTCATTGCGGTAAGACTTTTTCTTACTACAAGATTTTTGCTCATACATGACAATTTACACATATTGTAGACTATATAGGTTTGCATATTTTTTTTGTTATATATATGTATATATGATCCTGAGCAAATATAAATTAACTTATAATAAAATTAGAAACTATAAAATATTTTTAAAATGTTGTTGGGAGATGAGAAAACTACATTGAAATCAGATTTCAAAAAAGCTTAACAATTAAGGGGGGAAATTAAATTATAAAAAGAGGATATTTTGTGGGATTATGTGTGAAATTTAATTATGTGTGTTCTTATAGGGGTTCATTAGATTAGGCTATAATACATGTATGATTTTGGTTATCACACTATGAGAAAACTTATATCTTGTTACATTGTCTTATTAGCAAGGTTATTATAGTAGTGATTACAGTGTGCCAAAACTTTTATAGTAAAATGACCTCTAATGGACCATAACATAAAATATAAAATTCAACCTTAAAATAATAACACAATATTCAAAAATATAGAATAAAAATGACTACTAATATAAGCCCAGACACACTCTAATCCTAACATAATCAACTAAATTATATTATAGAATAATTAGGATTGCAAAGTGTACTATATAACTTTTAGTTGTAACTATAGTAGAACACAAAAATTCCGATAATAAAGGATTAAAGCTCCTAAACACAAAAACAAATTATTACATAAATTTTGATTCTATTATAGAACAAAAAAACATGCATCTTTGAAATTTATAACTAGTACATGTATTTATACAATTTATATGATTCCACCGTAGAACACAAAAATTGGCCCTAACTATTAGAAAAAACTTTAGGCAATATCAATTTTCAACGACAATTAACCTCCATAAAATACCGAGTATAATTTTGAGATTCTATAGTAGAATAAAAAATTATGGGATATAGTTTAGTGATTCAAATAACTTTTTGATAAACATATTGTTTTTAATTCTAACATGGAATCAAAATATCCCCTTAAAGGTTATTTCTTTATGATTCTTAAATCAAAATTTTAACAATAAATTGACTTCAACAAAAAAAGAATTTGAAAAATGAACTACTTATAAGAAATCAACTCGATTGATTCTCATATTAAAAAATACTAAAAATGCTATAAAAAATATGAAGCTTATGTCTAAAGTAAGTAAAAACATACTAATACGGAACTAAGTCTCAAGAATATTAGTGTCTATTAGGAATCAAACCTAAATCATGATGATAAATAAATCACATTGCATAATTATGTTAAGTCAAACTGCAGCCTTCAACGGCTAGTCATCCTTAGGGATAGCCGTTGAAGGAGTTGCCCATCAACTAATGAGGATTTTACAAATATTGCTTATGAGATTCTTTGTGTTAGATAGTAATGTTGTTATTCATTCAGAAGTCATGTTGGCTTAATGGATAATCTAGAATAGGGTGGCTAATTGTAAATACTCGATGTCATGTAATTCTGATTAAGTAAAAGTGAGCGACCAACTGCTAAATGAGGATACAACATCAATAGCTAGCAATATCAGTCCATGAACGGCTATTCAAGTGACTGTCAACAACTAAGAGCAATCACATAGCTGGTGAGAGCAACTAAACACTGGTCAAGTCTCGAGTCTAACAAAGCATATGGGAAGATGGGAATCTAAGTAAAGAAAATGGAAGCCATGACAAACTTTTCATTTGATCTTGGATTCTGAAGAAGAAGAAACATTCCATTTTCATGCATGACAAATTGGAGGGATATTCAAATCAAAATATCAAGATACAATCTAGCCCCATTTGTCAAGTCTCACGGGAAATAGAATGAAGAAGCAATATTTCTTGACCTCGAAGACTGTGTTATGTATTGTCTAGCAAGCATTGTAACTTGGTGATTTATAAACCAAGTAATAGCAGATGTTTTACTTAAGAAATTGGTTTTAAATTTTTAGATAACAAAAGAGTGAGAGATCCTTCTCTGAGTAAAATACTGTAAACCGCAGCTGTGAGATTATCTATGTAATTATAACATATTATTTCTTCTAATAAACCTCATGTGGCAAGTCAAAAAACAAACCATCTGAAAATTTTGAATATCGGTGTTCATATTTCATCTCCCAAGTACAAATTATCTTGAAAATTTTATTCTGTATTCAACCTCCCTTATATAAATCAACCTAAGTTGATTGTGAGTGAATAACAATTGGTATCAGAGCACGCCTTCAATAAACAGAAGGTCTAAAGATTTTGAAGCTGATTCAATCAACAATAGTGAATTTACATTGGTAAAGTCCCAAGTCTGACACTACATATGGGCTGATGGGAATCTCAGTAAAGAAAATGGAAGCCAAGACAAACTTTGCATGTGATCTTGGATTCTAAAGAAGAAGAAAAATTATATTTCTATGCATGTAAAAATAGAGGGATATTGAAAGCAATATATTAAGATAAAATCTAGTCTCATTTGTCAAGTCTCGCGGGAAAGAATGAAGAAGCAACCTTGCTGGACTTAGAAGACTTTGTTATGTATTGTCTATCAAGAATTGTATATTGGTAATATATAAACTAAGTTATAGCAGATGTTTCACTTAAGAAATAGGTTTACATTTTGAGTGTAAAAGGAGAGAGATCGTCATGCTAAGTGAAACACTGTAAATTGCAGCTGTGAGATTAATTTGTAATCTTAACAGATTATTTCTTCAATATAAACCTCAAGAGGCAAGTTGAAATAAAACAACCTAAAATTTTTGAATATATGCATTCATTTTAATTTTCCCAAATACAAATTATTATGAAAATTTAATTTGTATTCAACCCCCTATACCAATTAACAGAAGTTGATTGTTAGTGGATAATAAATGGTACCCGAGCAAGCTTTCAACAAACAGAAGGTATAAAGATCTTGAAGCTAATCCAATCAATAATGGAAAAGAAGGAGGTAGAGCACATATTCTAGAGTTGAAAAATGAATGTTTAAATATGCCTCTCATGATAAAAGATGATGATTCAGAGATAACCTCGGGAAGCAGTCAGGTAATCACATGTGATCTTTCTAAATTAAGTAAGAGTGAATGTTAGGAAACTATCAATGATATGTCTTATAAATTTTACAACTTGCATGTCACTCTGAAGTCTCTTGCTAGTATTAAAAATGCTAATTCCTTTCTATTTGAGAGAAATAATTTACTAGAGACTTAGTTGCTTGAATATGAGAACACTAAGAAAGATTGCATAGCTGCTAAAAATGATTTACTAAGGATATTGAAGATAGAAGAAATTTTGAAAAGGCAATTAAATCTTGAATAAGAATTAATTGTCAAATGGAAGGAATCTGGGGATGTAGCAAGAAAATTCACAGATCTTGAAGGTGTTGAATCTTTCTGTGAAGATGCTTGAAAAAGGGAGAAAAAGAAACTTGAACAAGACGATTCTACTCAGAACTGTGCCTTAAAAAATAATTATTATCCATTGAAGGAAGAGAAATCAAGGGATAAAAATTATTTCTTGAAAGAAAGTATCAGTATTTACGAACTGGACATGTTAAATGAAAATGATGAAATAGTGAGCAAGAATTTTATGAAAAGAGAAAGCAGCAAAACCAAAAGATTGAGCATAACAACATAATTAATGCTACTTTTTATAATCGTTTCTAAGGCTCTAATTTGTCTGTTTAAGATATTGGGGTCATTTGGTGTTGTATTATTGGATTGTCAAGTTAATGCAGGTAATACATGTCTGGTCGGTAGCATAACGACTCAGATTCCTGACCACGGATTTGGGGGTGTTACTGTAATAACCCGAAATTTTGGACTAATTTGATATTTTTGGATCAATAATAATTTTGCTAATTTGGAATATTTTCAGAGGACCATATATAGAAGTTATGTTATTGGAATTTTGAGTCCATATTAGTGTTCAGTAATGAATTTTAGTGTATGTAATAGTCGTCAGAATTCGAAAATGAGCACTTTGATTTTTTCTCGAAAATCCGCCAAAGACTGAAGGAATTAGGTATAAATCGTTAAGATTTAAATTTTGGGTTTCGAGCACATAAACGCAACGAAAACAGTAATTAAAAACATAAAAAAATCTGAATTTTTGAAACCCACCGCAGGATCCATGCGAAAAATATATATTTAATTCGTAGATCAGATTTTTTACTTTAAGAAGCTTTACCAATTGATTGACTAATGGAGATACATACACTCTATCGCTATCCACACGAATGCTTGAACTCAAGGATTGGATGTGTACTAGCACAAACTCATTTCTTCTTGCTCTCTCCATCTTCTCCCTTGGTGGCTAGGGTTTTAGTAAAAGTCTTTTATCCAAAATCAGCTACACAAGAGATATTAAATAGAGAGTATAATAAGAATTATAACTCTTAACTAATTAGGAGTTATTATTAATTTGAAATTCCTATTTGTATAATAATTAAGTGTGACAAATGAATTTCATAAATAATATTAGTAAATTTGAATATTAATATTTATCTAATTAATTAAGTCATACTTAATTAATATTATAAATAATTTGAATTTCTTTAATATAATTTAAATCCAATTTAAATTAAATAATCCTTCAAGCAATCTTAGTGTGTGACCCTATAGGTTATTATTACGTTGGCAACAAATTTTAAATCTAATTTAAAATCGTAAACAATGAGCAGCATCTAGTAATACATCATTGCTACCCAAGTAAAAATAATTGAATCAGTGATCGATTAAACCTTTCGTGAATAATGTACAATGTAATATAATCCCTTTAACCAAGTATTATAGATTAAACTAGAGGCATGTTATGTGTCATCCTCATCATAGTTTAATCCTGGTTACCTTGATCAATGAGTAGACTATAATATCAAATCAACATTTGAGCGTGGCCACGCATTTCATAGTCTAGCTCACACAAGAGGTCAATAATATCACTCCTAAAATATGAGGCTTAAATCCCATCTATATCATTCATATTTATCATACGATTCATAATATACCCAATGTCCACTTTTATCATTACCCGGTAAATGATAACTTTTAATAGAATCAATGTATATTAATTCTCGTATAGAAATATAATGACTTCAGGTCTAAGGACCATTACATCATTGTGATAGCCCCAATTTTTGGAATTTTTGAAACCCTTATGAATAGTGTTTTGCTGATTATGCTGAATAAGAAAACTTTCCATGCCACACTATGTAGGGGTTCTTCTTTTGTTATTCTGAGATCTTATTAGTACTTTATATGGGATATAAGTGTATGTAAAGATCGTCAGAATCCAAATTCGAACACTTTGATTTTTCCCGAAAATCCACCAGATACCGAAAGAATTGAGTATAAGGGAACAGGATAAAAATGATTTAAATTCAAGGATTATAAGAGAGGATCATAAATGTTACGACCGGCATTTTATGTAATATTATTTGTGAATAATATTAAGTTAAATAAAAATATATTCAATGATTGTGCGCTAGTGTGAGTAAAAATTTCTGCATTATAAATTTGCTTTGTGTAGTATATGATTTTTCAAAGCAAAAGTTTACTTAATTTCTTTATTTTTGATTTATAAGGAATATTCTAAGCCTTGGAGAAATTTTCTTTTAAAAGATATTTTGTTCACAAATTTTGAAAGTGATTTTATAAAATCTCTAAAAATCCAAGTTATTTTATGGTATAAATTTTATAATTTTTGAACTTGTGTTTTATTTTATAAAAATAAATCTTTATAAATATAATTAGCAAATTACATAGTTATCCTTGCATGCAAATTCCTTCCATACATTCCAAAAGGGCTAAAGAGTCAATAACCACCCCACTAACTCTTATTTCCTAGCCAAATACCTTCTTTACCCTTGCATGCAAATTCAACCAAGTTTAAGTGGAAGGTTAATCATGACAATTCCTAATTCCACTCACTTTTGCCAATACAAAAACCATAAGACAAGCAAAGTCATGATCATTTTACTCATCACCCACACCACACTCACTCTCTCCTCCCTCCCCTTCTCCCCCACTCTCGGCTCTCTCTCTCATTCTCGGGTTTTTAGACCGAGAACCCCCCCCCTCCCCATTTTTCTTCATTTCTCCACCAAGCTTCTACTCTTTATACAAGTAAATGTTATCTCCCATACCATGATCATTCATATTTCAAAGAGTTTTGAGTAGAAAGTTTAAGTTTAAGGGTTGCATGTAAAGGTTTTAGTGAAACTCAAAATACAATCTTGATTCTTATGGATTTAAGGTTGTTTTTGAGAGGACTACAATGAATGGATAAGTGCCAAGTCATGAGAAGGAAAATCTTGATGATTTAATGGCCATTTCCATCCATTTCATTCGGCCATGACCATATGGGAGCCGAATGAATGGTCCTTGAAATCATTCTTGTAGTTTTGATCAATTTTTGCATGTTTATGTGATAATGACTTGAATTTGGTGGTGAAAATTTGATAAAACTCCTTGCATGCTAAGTGATCATCTAGGTATACCATAGGCTAGGCTTGCATGTCAATTTTAAGATGGAATATATGTAGAAAATATGTTGTTTTGGTTTGAAAAACCCGAAGGCATGCATGCATGTGGAATTCTCTTAGTTTGTTGTAAGATTTTGACCATTTGGAAAAGATTTTGTTAGTGAGCCTTAATTTCAGTAGGAATAATGTGATAATATGGATTTATGCTTCTTGTTGCATGGTAATAATTTGTGGTTATCTTTTATAAAAATATATATCTTGTTGTTTCAAAAGCATAAAGGTTTATGATTTGTTAAGAGTAGTCTCTTTTATTTTGCCATAGTTGCACCATAGGTAAGGATGATCTCACCAAGGGTATTTTGAGAAAAAGGGAGTTAGTTCAGTAGAACACCAAGTATAGGTCTTGGTTTAAGTATTTAGTTGTTGATAATTGGGTTTGTCAAGTCAAAACCTTGGAAAATGAGAGTTATAGTTTCTGCAGAAAAATCAGTTTAGTACCCTGAGTTTAGAGTGAGTTTTGACCATGTCATTGATGTGCACTTTGAGGCCCAAGCCACCAGAAGTTAGTATGGGGAGTATATAATAGGTTTTAGGAGTTGGTTGGAGGTTTGCATGTCATTTGGTTAGGTGCACAAGTAGAATAACAAAATCTGTCCAGCAGGGGACAGTTTTGTTGCAACTTAGAAATAGGGAGATTTGGCCATGTCATGGGTAGGCCCTCATTAGGCCCAATTGGGCCTTAGTTAGAGGGTATGTCAGAGAAGTTTTTCCAACCATAGTTCATAGGATATGAGCTAGAACCATGTGTCACAAGTTAACTCAAGTCAGGGCATTTTCTGCCCAGAAAAACAGGGGAACCTTGGACTTTTAGCTTAGGCCCAAGAAGGCCCAAGCCAGGCCTTTGAGCCACATCAAGCTTGAGAGATGCCCTTAGGTCAGGAGAGTCTTGTGTAAAAATTTTGAAGAAAAACTTGTAGTTTAAGAGTGTCTAATGCACTCAAGAAACCTTAGTTACCATTCTGAAATTTGCACCAGTGAGCACTTTCACTTATCACATAGTTTTAGGACACTTAGAAGTGAGTATTAGGTCGACCACCATAGTTGTAAGATAGTATAAGGTCAGTAGAACAAAAGGCACAAGTGAGGGTCAATAGGTTTTGGATAATTTAGGAAAGGCACATTGAGTTAGGAAGCCCAAATTCGAAGACTTCGTTTAGTTAGCGACCAAGTAACTTAAGTGGTGAGTCGAGATCATCCAAGCCTAGTGTGGCATTATGGTGTATATGATGTTATTTGGTATTAATATACGATATGTGATTATGTGGCTACGTGTGTACATTTGAAAATATAAATGGTGGATATGAATTAAGTGTGTATAGGCCTAAGTGCCATCCATGTTTAATTTCGGGTTGTAAATAGGTTAAGATGGTAAGAATATATTATAATGAGGATTATTATTATTTATGTAGGATCTCGAGACGAGGGAAAACTTGCCATAAAAGTCGAGTGAAGCTCCAGTTGTTGCTCCTACCAGTCAGACCAGACCAGTCTATCTCAAGGCAAGTGATTCAACTTGACCTTCGCATTTACTGTAACCAGTTCATATATATATCGATGCAATTATCCTGAGTCATTTTGATATATTTAAATCAAGAGTATCTTTTGTTTATCTTTGAGTTACATAGAGATGCCATGAACCCTCGAGTACGTATTGCAAGTAGTTCAAAAGTCTTTCATGATAGTTTAATGCCATGATAAAATAGAGATGTGTTATAATACCTTATTGATCCTTTTGATTATCATACTATTGATCCCTGAGAAATCTTGATGTTGCACCCTGATGCTTTGATTCAACTCTTGAAATAACCTCGATAGAAACTTTATCTTGATATCTAAAAGCCAATCTTTTCTTAAATTCATTCATGATTGTTTGATAACCCTATCCTTACCCTAAAGCTTGATACCCTGTTATATCTTGAGCTGATGATCACTTTCTTTATATTTTAACACCTCTATCCTATTGGAACCAGTGATGCTTATCTTCTTGATGTTCTAATACCTATACCTTGTCTACAACCATTGCTTTAAGCCTAGTTTGGCATTACTCTTTCATATTATCCAATAGCCTTGCTCAATTTCCTTGTCAAAGTTCTTGTTTATGGAAACCTCTCAATTACCCTAAAATAGTAAAGTCTAGTGGATCATGGCCCTGAGATTTAGTGTCATATTTCCAGTGTTTCAAGTTGATCTATAATCCCTTGATAAAAATGATTACAGTCGAAAGAGATTTTGTCATAAATCGGCATCAGTTTTTAAAATGATTAAAATGTGGATTTTTCAGTCCCAAAGGGGGATAAATGTTTTCTTTGAATGGTGGATCTGGACTGAGACGCGAGTCCTTTCCACACTTATATTAGGCTTAAAAGTTGCCTAGGGATTCCCAATAATGTTTTAGAACCCAGCGAGGTTCGGGATTACTTCGCGGCTGATCACCGGCTGTAATCCGTAGCGTCATAAAATGATTTTGATTAAGAATGGTTTTAAAATTTGTTTTGATGTAAGCAAAATGATGCCAACTCACATAAGTTTTATCTCTCGATTATCATTGATTATGTCATTCCATTGTCATTCCTAAAGGTATATCTCGATTTATGCTTTGCGTTGTATTGTTAGCACTTGTTGAGCTTTTGGCTCACTTCTTGCTTTACCCTGATATTACAGCTAGCAGCCATGGTTAGATTCAAGCAGACTGCCCGTAAGACCTGTGATGCTGACGCTTATGTTCGAGCTCAGGTAGAATAAGTAATAATAGTTGTGTGAGGACTCGGTATTTGTAATCAGATGTAATAGTTGGTAGTGTTGGGCTGTTCCAAACCCTAAACTGTAAGATCTTGGATTTTGGTTGTGTAATACTCATTAAAAAGATGTAATAGCTATATTTATTTCGCTATTTAAGTTGGGGGTGTGACAGGTTTTGGTATCAGAGCTACGGTTTAGAGTCCCTGAACAGCCCAAATAGGTTATAGGATTTGTGTGTAGGTTATAGATATTATGCGAGAGAGTAGGTTAAGTAGATTATTATTAATACTCCTCTTATTGGTTGTCAGCAAAGGGCGCATTCCTCGTCATCCTCTGGATCGGACGACACTATTGCTTTCTCCGTGTATGCTGAGTTGAGGCGCGAGTTCGACATGCTTCAGGGCAAGTACGACCGACTGATAGACCGACTGAAGAACGTGTATCCGGACAGCCGAAACTATGAAGGGAAGCCCAAGGAGCAGATGATTGCGAGACTTGAGACCTTGGTTGGGTACGTCAACACTAAGCTTGAGGAGATGCCAGCGCACCGGGACCGTACCAGCCAGTATGTCATTCAGATGGTGGCGGATGAGCTCCAGAGCATTGTGAAGACGCTTCGAGAGGAAAAGACTACCAAGCCCCGTTCAGATGGAGTGGAGCCTTAGTTCTTTCCATTTACCTTTCATGTTGTTGTACTATCAGACTCTATGGAATCCCCAGTTGTTTCCGTCTTTCCTTTAAATAAGCCTGTTATTTCTAGAATCAGACTATGTCCCAATCCTATGTACTGTGACCTTTAAAATTTCAATAATTATGTGCTATTGTTCCAATTGCTCTCAACTGTTATTTTATGTTTTGTCATCATATCTGGAAACTTGACCCCATATGTAAACAGGAATGCCATGCGATACCCTCGAATCATTTTATCATTCATATTTGTTATAACACAACTCTTATTTCAGGATCATGCCTCCCAAAAAGAAGAACCCAACAACCACCTTCACCACAGACCCAAATATTCTTCGACTATTGGAAACCTTGCAACAGCAAACCAATGCTATAGCTCAACAACAACTAACTCTTCAACAACGAATTGAAAACCAAGATAACCGTGAGCCACACCAACCACCTGAACCACCAGTACCACCTAGACAAATTGTCACTTTCAAAGCTTTTCAGAATGTGAATCCACCTGTATTTCATGATACCACTGATCCAGTGATAGCAAACACATGGATCAAGGAGATGGAAAGGGCTTTTGAGTTGGTACAGTTAGGAGACGATCAGAAGACGCTGTATGCCACTTACTTCTTGAAGGGAGAAGTCATTTATTGGTGGGAATCAGTAAAAGCTATGGAAGTCACTCAGCAGATTTCTTGGGAGAGATTTAAGAAGTTATTTCTGGACAAGTATTACCCTAAGTACATGCAGAATCAGATGGAGCTAAAATTTCTTGAGTTAAAACAAGGGAACATGACTGTACTGGAATATGAGAAGAAGTTCACTGAGTTGTCAAGGTTTGTGACAAAGTATACCAGCACTGAGGAAGAAAAAGCAAAGAAATTTCAGCAAGGATTGGAGCCTTGGATCAGAGATAGGGTGGCTATGTTTGAACTTGAAACTTATGCGGGAGTAGTACAGAAAGCTGCTCTGATTGAGAATAATGGGATGCAGTCAAGGAAAGAGAGGGATAACAAGAAGAGGAAGGTTCCATTTTATGGAGAAAAGTCTGAAGCTGGAAGTTCGCAAGATCGGAATGTAAGGAGGATTGGTTTCCAGAAGGGCGGAAATTTTCAAAGGAAAGGAAATTTGGGCAAAAGGCAAGAATCAAAAGGGAACAATCAGGCAAGCCAAGGGCAAGTTGGAGAAAACAGGTTCCAGAGGCCAGAATGCAAGCACTGTGGCAGAAGGCACCCCGGAGTATGCAATAAGCTGAGTATGACCTGTTATAGGTGCAATCAGAAGGGACATTTGGCCAATGAGTGCAAGATGCCGAAGCCGGGAGTTACGTGCTACAAATGTGGGAAGACTGGACACATGGCTAGGGAGTGTAAGGCAACAGGACCAGTCAGAGCTCTGATGAACGTGGCAAGTACCAGTGCAAGCGTGCCAGCTGAGGTATTGGCATTACCTCCACCACCCGCACCAACCCCGCAAGCAACAGCCAGGACATTTGACCTAAAGATGAAAGATGCTGTTCAGAATTCTGAGGTGATAGCAGGTACACTTTTACTCAATAATGTCAAAGCTAAAGTATTGATTGATTCGGGAGCCACAAGATCTTTCATATCAGAATCTTTTGTTGATAAGATCCAATGTGATAAAACGGTTATGAGTGAGGTAGTAAATGTGGTAATTGCGAACCAAGAGAAGATTCCTGTAAATCAATTTTGTCCAAAATGTGAGATTGATATTTCGGGATATAAGTTCTCGGCCGACTTGATACTCTTCAAGCTGGGAGAGTTTGATATAATCTTAGGAATGGATTGGTTAGGAGAGAATAGCGCGCAGATAAATTGTAAGACCAAGAGAGTGTATTTAAAGACGAAGAGTGGAGAGAAGGTAGTATTTAAGGGACAGAGGCAAGAGCGACTATTTCTTACAATTATTCAGGCTAAGAAGTTACTTAGAAAAGGTTGTGAGTCGTTCCTAGCATATGTAGTGGATTCAGAGAGAGGCAGCCTCAGCATGGAAGATATTCCTGTAGTTAATGAGTTCCCCGATGTGTTTCCCGACGAACTACCAGGCTTACCACCAGATCGACAGATTGAGTTTGAGATCAACCTTGCTCCAGGCACGGAACCAGTTTCAAAGGCTCCGTATAGGATGGCACCAGCAGAAATGAAAGAGTTGGCGAGCCAGCTACAAGAATTATTGGATAAGGGAGTGATACGACCAAGTACGTCGCCATGGGGAGCACCTGTTCTCTTTGTGAAGAAGAAAGATGGGAGTATGCATCTATGCATAGATTACCGGGAGTTGAATAAAGTAACGATCAAGAACCGCTACCCGCTACCAAGGATAGATGACCTTTTTGATCAGTTAAAGGGAGCAAAATGTTTTTCGAAGATTGACTTGAGATCGGGATACCATCAATTAAAGATCAAGGAAGAAGATATTCCCAAGACCGCATTTAGGACCAGATATGGGCATTATGAATTCCTAGTAATGCCGTTTGGTTTGACCAACGCTCCGGCCGCATTCATGGATCTGATGAATCGAGCATTTAAGAAGTATTTGGATAAATTTGTCGTGGTATTTATTGATGACATCCTTATTTATTCTAAATCGGAAGAAGAACATATGCAGCATCTCTGGATAGCCTTGGAGATACTCCGACAAGAGAAGTTGTATGCCAAGTTTACCAAATGTGAGTTTTGGTTAAAGGAAGTTCAATTTTTGGGGCATGTTATTGGAAATGATGGAATTAAAGTGGATCCGGCGAAGATTGATGCAGTTATGAGTTGGGAGAGGCCAAGGACTCCTACGGAAGTGCGAAGTTTTCTAGGATTGGCCGGATACTATAGAAGATTCGTCAAGGATTTCTCGAAGATCGCCACACCATTGACCAAGTTAACCAGAAAGAATCAAAAGTTTGAATGGAGTGCAGAATGTGAAAATAGCTTTCAAGAGTTAAAACAGAAGTTGGTAACAGCTCCGGTGTTAGTACTTCCAGATGATCAAGGGAATTTTGTAATATTCAGCGATGCCTCACATAAGGGTTTGGGTTGTGTGTTGATGCAACACAGCAAGGTAATAGCATATGCGTCAAGACAGTTGAAGCCGCACGAGTTAAAGTATCCGACGCATGACTTGGAACTAGCCGCCATAGTGTTCGCACTCAAGATTTGGAGACACTATCTCTATGGAGAAAAGTGTGAAATCTACACGGATCACAAGAGTTTAAAATACATTTTTACTCAGAAAGAGCTCAATATGAGGCAGAGGAGATGGCTGGAATTGATTAAGGACTATGACTGTTCGATAAATTACCATCCTGGAAAGGCGAACGTAGTGGCCGATGCGCTGAGTCGGAAGGAAAGATTGAATGCAATGATAACATCAAAAGAGTTATCTGAAGAAATCGGAAAATTTGAATTGGAACTTTGTGCTTATGGGAAAGTCAAAGAAGTTTGTCATGCAATGACCTTTCAGCCAACACTACTGGAAAAGATAAAGAAGTATCAAGAGGAAGTAATGGAAAAAGAGAAAAATCAGTTATCTGGAGAAGAGATTAATACAAAAAGGGATGAGCAAGGAATACTAAGGTTTTCATCCAGAATATGGATTCCCCATGTATCTGAATTAAAGAATGAGATCCTCCATGAAGCCCACCATTCGAAATTTTCAATCCACCCGGGAAGCACCAAGATGTATCAAGACTTAAAGAAGAACTTTTGGTGGCCAAATATGAAAAGAGACGTGGCAGAATGGGTTGCGAAGTGCTATACCTGTCAGAAAGTAAAGGCAGAACATCAACGACCAAGCGGATTAATTCAGCCCCTGAAGATTCCAGAATGGAAATGGGAAAATATCGCTATGGACTTTATAGTAGGACTACCGCGAACAAAGTCCGGACATGACGCAATATGGGTTATAATTGATCGTCTTACGAAGTCGGCGCATTTCCTTCCAATAAATGAGAAGTCGTCACTGGACAAGTTGGTTCATCTGTATGTGCACGAAATCGTATTAAGGCATGGAGTACCTGTATCAATAGTTTCAGACAGAGATCCCCGATTTAACTCAAGATTCTGGAAGCAATTCCAGGAATGTCTTGGCACGAAGTTGAATATGAGCACGGCGTATCACCCGCAGACTGATGGCCAGAGTGAAAGAACAATTCAAACAATTGAAGACATGTTGCGCAGTTGTGCAATCGATTTTGCTGGAAGTTGGGACGACCACCTGCCATTAATTGAATTTTCATATAACAACAGCTATCATTCTAGTATCGGCATGCCACCATATGAAGCTTTGTACGGGCGAAAATGTAGATCACCAACAAGTTGGGATGAAGTAGGAGAAGGAAGAATTCTCGGCTCAGAATTGGTACAACAGTTGCATGACTCAGTCAAGTTAATTCAGAAAAGGTTGCTTGCTGCTCAAGATAGACAGAGGAAGTATGCAGATCCAGCGCGTAAGGATGTTCAATTCCAAATTGGCGAAGCTGTGTTACTAAAAGTGTCACCTAGGAAAGGGTTGATAAGATTTGGCAAGAAAGGAAAGTTAGCACCTAGATACGTAGGTCCTTTTGAGATTTTGAGTCAAGTAGGAAAGGTGGCCTACGAGTTGGCCTTACCACCTCAGTATCAGCATGTGCATAATGTGTTCCATGTGTCGTTGCTTAAGAAGTACAATCCTGACGCTAGCCATGTGATAGAATATGAACCTGTAGAAATTCAGGCAGACCTGTCATTTGTGGAGCAACCGGTTAAAGTACTCGACTGGCAAGTAAAGAGTCTTAGAAATAAATCCGTAAAGTTAGTAAAAGTACTTTGGAGGAACCCTAAGGTCGAAGAGTCGACTTGGGAGTTAGAGTCTGATATGCGTTCCCGGTATCCTCATCTGTTCTCTTAGATTCTGGGGACAGAATCCCTTAAGGGGGAGAGGATGTTACGACCGGCATTTTATGTAATATTATTTGTGAATAATATTAAGTTAAATAAAAATATATTCAATGATTGTGCGCTAGTGTGAGTAAAAATTTCTGCATTATAAATTTGCTTTGTGTAGTATATGATTTTTCAAAGCAAAAGTTTACTTAATTTCTTTATTTTTGATTTATAAGGAATATTCTAAGCCTTGGAGAAATTTTCTTTTAAAAGATATTTTGTTCACAAATTTTGAAAGTGATTTTATAAAATCTCTAAAAATCCAAGTTATTTTATGGTATAAATTTTATAATTTTTGAACTTGTGTTTTATTTTATAAAAATAAATCTTTATAAATATAATTAGCAAATTACATAGTTATCCTTGCATGCAAATTCCTTCCATACATTCCAAAAGGGCTAAAGAGTCAATAACCACCCCACTAACTCTTATTTCCTAGCCAAATACCTTCTTTACCCTTGCATGCAAATTCAACCAAGTTTAAGTGGAAGGTTAATCATGACAATTCCTAATTCCACTCACTTTTGCCAATACAAAAACCATAAGACAAGCAAAGTCATGATCATTTTACTCATCACCCACACCACACTCACTCTCTCCTCCCTCCCCTTCTCCCCCACTCTCGGCTCTCTCTCTCATTCTCGGGTTTTTAGACCGAGAACCCCCCCCCTCCCCATTTTTCTTCATTTCTCCACCAAGCTTCTACTCTTTATACAAGTAAATGTTATCTCCCATACCATGATCATTCATATTTCAAAGAGTTTTGAGTAGAAAGTTTAAGTTTAAGGGTTGCATGTAAAGGTTTTAGTGAAACTCAAAATACAATCTTGATTCTTATGGATTTAAGGTTGTTTTTGAGAGGACTACAATGAATGGATAAGTGCCAAGTCATGAGAAGGAAAATCTTGATGATTTAATGGCCATTTCCATCCATTTCATTCGGCCATGACCATATGGGAGCCGAATGAATGGTCCTTGAAATCATTCTTGTAGTTTTGATCAATTTTTGCATGTTTATGTGATAATGACTTGAATTTGGTGGTGAAAATTTGATAAAACTCCTTGCATGCTAAGTGATCATCTAGGTATACCATAGGCTAGGCTTGCATGTCAATTTTAAGATGGAATATATGTAGAAAATATGTTGTTTTGGTTTGAAAAACCCGAAGGCATGCATGCATGTGGAATTCTCTTAGTTTGTTGTAAGATTTTGACCATTTGGAAAAGATTTTGTTAGTGAGCCTTAATTTCAGTAGGAATAATGTGATAATATGGATTTATGCTTCTTGTTGCATGGTAATAATTTGTGGTTATCTTTTATAAAAATATATATCTTGTTGTTTCAAAAGCATAAAGGTTTATGATTTGTTAAGAGTAGTCTCTTTTATTTTGCCATAGTTGCACCATAGGTAAGGATGATCTCACCAAGGGTATTTTGAGAAAAAGGGAGTTAGTTCAGTAGAACACCAAGTATAGGTCTTGGTTTAAGTATTTAGTTGTTGATAATTGGGTTTGTCAAGTCAAAACCTTGGAAAATGAGAGTTATAGTTTCTGCAGAAAAATCAGTTTAGTACCCTGAGTTTAGAGTGAGTTTTGACCATGTCATTGATGTGCACTTTGAGGCCCAAGCCACCAGAAGTTAGTATGGGGAGTATATAATAGGTTTTAGGAGTTGGTTGGAGGTTTGCATGTCATTTGGTTAGGTGCACAAGTAGAATAACAAAATCTGTCCAGCAGGGGACAGTTTTGTTGCAACTTAGAAATAGGGAGATTTGGCCATGTCATGGGTAGGCCCTCATTAGGCCCAATTGGGCCTTAGTTAGAGGGTATGTCAGAGAAGTTTTTCCAACCATAGTTCATAGGATATGAGCTAGAACCATGTGTCACAAGTTAACTCAAGTCAGGGCATTTTCTGCCCAGAAAAACAGGGGAACCTTGGACTTTTAGCTTAGGCCCAAGAAGGCCCAAGCCAGGCCTTTGAGCCACATCAAGCTTGAGAGATGCCCTTAGGTCAGGAGAGTCTTGTGTAAAAATTTTGAAGAAAAACTTGTAGTTTAAGAGTGTCTAATGCACTCAAGAAACCTTAGTTACCATTCTGAAATTTGCACCAGTGAGCACTTTCACTTATCACATAGTTTTAGGACACTTAGAAGTGAGTATTAGGTCGACCACCATAGTTGTAAGATAGTATAAGGTCAGTAGAACAAAAGGCACAAGTGAGGGTCAATAGGTTTTGGATAATTTAGGAAAGGCACATTGAGTTAGGAAGCCCAAATTCGAAGACTTCGTTTAGTTAGCGACCAAGTAACTTAAGTGGTGAGTCGAGATCATCCAAGCCTAGTGTGGCATTATGGTGTATATGATGTTATTTGGTATTAATATACGATATGTGATTATGTGGCTACGTGTGTACATTTGAAAATATAAATGGTGGATATGAATTAAGTGTGTATAGGCCTAAGTGCCATCCATGTTTAATTTCGGGTTGTAAATAGGTTAAGATGGTAAGAATATATTATAATGAGGATTATTATTATTTATGTAGGATCTCGAGACGAGGGAAAACTTGCCATAAAAGTCGAGTGAAGCTCCAGTTGTTGCTCCTACCAGTCAGACCAGACCAGTCTATCTCAAGGCAAGTGATTCAACTTGACCTTCGCATTTACTGTAACCAGTTCATATATATATCGATGCAATTATCCTGAGTCATTTTGATATATTTAAATCAAGAGTATCTTTTGTTTATCTTTGAGTTACATAGAGATGCCATGAACCCTCGAGTACGTATTGCAAGTAGTTCAAAAGTCTTTCATGATAGTTTAATGCCATGATAAAATAGAGATGTGTTATAATACCTTATTGATCCTTTTGATTATCATACTATTGATCCCTGAGAAATCTTGATGTTGCACCCTGATGCTTTGATTCAACTCTTGAAATAACCTCGATAGAAACTTTATCTTGATATCTAAAAGCCAATCTTTTCTTAAATTCATTCATGATTGTTTGATAACCCTATCCTTACCCTAAAGCTTGATACCCTGTTATATCTTGAGCTGATGATCACTTTCTTTATATTTTAACACCTCTATCCTATTGGAACCAGTGATGCTTATCTTCTTGATGTTCTAATACCTATACCTTGTCTACAACCATTGCTTTAAGCCTAGTTTGGCATTACTCTTTCATATTATCCAATAGCCTTGCTCAATTTCCTTGTCAAAGTTCTTGTTTATGGAAACCTCTCAATTACCCTAAAATAGTAAAGTCTAGTGGATCATGGCCCTGAGATTTAGTGTCATATTTCCAGTGTTTCAAGTTGATCTATAATCCCTTGATAAAAATGATTACAGTCGAAAGAGATTTTGTCATAAATCGGCATCAGTTTTTAAAATGATTAAAATGTGGATTTTTCAGTCCCAAAGGGGGATAAATGTTTTCTTTGAATGGTGGATCTGGACTGAGACGCGAGTCCTTTCCACACTTATATTAGGCTTAAAAGTTGCCTAGGGATTCCCAATAATGTTTTAGAACCCAGCGAGGTTCGGGATTACTTCGCGGCTGATCACCGGCTGTAATCCGTAGCGTCATAAAATGATTTTGATTAAGAATGGTTTTAAAATTTGTTTTGATGTAAGCAAAATGATGCCAACTCACATAAGTTTTATCTCTCGATTATCATTGATTATGTCATTCCATTGTCATTCCTAAAGGTATATCTCGATTTATGCTTTGCGTTGTATTGTTAGCACTTGTTGAGCTTTTGGCTCACTTCTTGCTTTACCCTGATATTACAGCTAGCAGCCATGGTTAGATTCAAGCAGACTGCCCGTAAGACCTGTGATGCTGACGCTTATGTTCGAGCTCAGGTAGAATAAGTAATAATAGTTGTGTGAGGACTCGGTATTTGTAATCAGATGTAATAGTTGGTAGTGTTGGGCTGTTCCAAACCCTAAACTGTAAGATCTTGGATTTTGGTTGTGTAATACTCATTAAAAAGATGTAATAGCTATATTTATTTCGCTATTTAAGTTGGGGGTGTGACAATAAAAGGAATATAATGTATTGAAAAAGGTTAAGGAAACCTAAGTAATAAGATCCCGGGTATGATCCCTCAAATGATAAACAAAAACGAAAGTTAAGCGAACCGCATAATAGATCAACGGTCATTAGCCAAGTAATTAGAAGCTAATCAAAGAGGTTAGTGAGGATGATGTCATCAAACCAATAAGAAGAGGACAAGTGTGGGAGGATGACATAACAAGGTGACATAAGCATGACAAAAAGGAAGTGTGTTGTTGGTTGATTCTTGGCCATGCAAAAGTTACCATGGTTAAAAGGTAATTAAGCAAAACAAAACAAAACAACCAAGCAAAACAAATCACAAATCACAAAACACAAAGTTGACTTCATTATCCAACAAGAAGCTCTCGGCTTTTCTTCATTTTCAAGGAGAAAAAAATCAAAATCCAAGATCCAAGCATTGTTAAATCATGAGGTAATTATCCAAGGTTCCTTATACATAGATATAGATATCCCATGAATCTAAGCTTCAATTTCATTCATAATCTCTTCCTAAAAATCATGGAAGAAGAGGGTGAATAGTGTTTTTCAAGAACTTAAATTTTTGTTCTTGAGTTTTTGTTTAGATTAAGCTTGGATAAGGACTTTCAAGGGTGATTCCAAGCTAGTTAATTGATTCTCCACTCTCCAAGGAAGGTATAACCCCTCCAAACCCTAACTTTACTTTGAATATTAGGTTTAGTTTTGTTGTTATGATCCATGAGAAGCATGATTCTTGTAGACTTAGAGTGTGGTTGATTTTGTAATGAGTTGGAGTTGTAAATCTTGGATTATTGATTAATGAACTTAAGTATAGTTTTAATTCATGTTTGAGAATAATATAAATTGGAGAACTTGAGGTATTGGGGCTGTTGTAGTATGGTATGGATGGATTTTGGTTGTATGAATGAATTGTGGTTGATTGGTGGTTGGTTTGGAGTAGAATAAAAATTGGTAATCGCGTAAACATAGCCGTCGTAATGTCCGATTTACTTTAGACTATTTTTGTTCTTAACATCAGGACCCGAGAACTCACTGTTAGGTTTTGACCATTGCCATGATTAGATAGTTCATGTTACGAGCTTCGTTTTGATATGTGGTTCGTTTGAATCCGATAAATGGTTTAGGAGAAACGACCGTTTTAAGTAACGACATTTCGCGAACGAACCATTAACCCTCGCCATACTTTTAAACATTGGTTAAAGACCTTAAAGGACTAATTGGAGTATGAAACATTTATGTGAAGTGTATTATGCAGTTGGTAAGGCACTCGTGAAAGAATCACCTTAAAACCCTTAATGGTTAATTTATTAAAAATGGTGGAGCCGAGGGTACTCGAGCGACTTAAGTGAATCATTAAGCGCAAAAGCGAACGTTAGGGTTCAATTGGTTAAAGTCTAGTTTCTTAAGCGACCGGGGTTTAATTCCGACTTATGTTTTTGTTCATAGGTTATCGGACCCACTCTAAGCTTAAGTCTACCCCGGAACACTCAGGCAAGTTTTCTACCCGTTATACTGTTCTGGTGATGTAAATATGTATATGCATTATCTTGTGATCGATGCATGTTGGTTAATTAGCAAATTTTGCGATATATTGAAGCATGCTGAGATGGTATATATATGCATGTCTGTTTCGTAATCTGGTTATCTATCTGTTGATTTCAATGCTTATAAGTTGCATAATACCTATGCCAGAGATAAGCAGTAGTTGCGTATACCCTTAGGATAGGGGACCCAAAGGTGAACATTTTCTAAAATCGGGAGTCGATGTTCCCGAGTATATTATATATATATATATATTTATATATATATATATATTTATATATATATATATTGATATAGTTCAAAACTATTAATCGAATAAGGTTTATTCAATAGCTTTATTTATTTAATGAATATTACTTTGAATATTCATTCGAGGACTTATGACTCGGTTTATTTTATTTAATTAATATTACTTTAAATATTCATTCGAGGACTTATGACTCTGTTTATTCTATTTAATGAATATTTTTTTGAATATTCATTCGAAGGCTTATGACTCCGTTTATTGTATTAATGAATATTATTTTGAATATTCATTCGAGGACTTATGACTCCGATTATTTACTAATTAATATTCTTTATTTTATTAAATAATAATGTGTCGATAATCAAACTCACTTTTGATTACTCAAATAAAGATATTACTTTCGTATAAGTATATCTTTGGTTATTTAATATTCATTTCAAGTATAAGTTTTACAACTTCTACTTCAATTATTTTTATAAAGATTATTCTTTATGGGAATATTATTTAAATAATAATATTCAGATATTTTCTAATATATCGGGACTGATTTATTTCATTAAATCAGCATTACTCCACACATTCTTAAAAATATTTTCGAGTCTTCAAAATGATTTTAAAAGTTAGAGCGAATCCCAAAACTCATTTTTATAGTTAAGATCTTCCTTTCGAAAGGGATTTAAATACTCGCTCAAAACTTGAGGGATCCGGCTCAGTGGTGTATTTTACATTCGGAACGAGGTTGTTGTGTTGATAAATGAATTGATTACTAACCCAACGTTCGGGAAGTAAGTCCATCTATTGAGTCGGCATAAGCAACATGGGCTCAGTGGGCGTCCATGAAAGTGTAAGTGGCTCAGTGGGAGTCCATCAAATGCGTAAGTGGCTGAGTGGCAGTCCAGCATAAGGTCCTATTGCGGCCAGGGTGATGACCAGTGGGGAATTCGTCCATCTACTAGTAGAAAAGGTTACTTATTGGTATCTTTGCCTGATCAGCAAGATATCATGTTTATGCCAAGGTTTTCTCCTTTCCAAATTCATTCGATATTGCAACTCTGTTTATAATTTTCATAACAGAGGTTTTCAAGGAGTGTATGAAATGTATATATATAGGTGTATATATATATCGAGACTTAATGAAGTATCTCGTAACTTCATTATTTATAATGATATTTCAAGGATTGAATCTATTCAAGTCTTATCTTGTAGTCTCATCTGGGTGATGAACTTTTGAAACTGATTATAACTTGAACGGTGGTAGTTCAAGTAGTATTCGGATATAAGTATATTGGAGTATCTTGTAACTTCATCTTTTAAACTTATATCTAGTAAATGATTATCTTGTGCATGTCAAAGATTTTCGGAAAAATGTTGAGACAAGGTTAGATATATGAGATCATCTTGCAACGATATTTTATACAGTTATAAACGGGTACTCTGTTTATATTATACATGTCAGAGGATTTCAAAGATTGTGAAAAGTATATATATATATATACTGAATATTTTGCGACTTGGTCGCGTTAAGATATTAACTTGGTTCATTTCTTCTTGACCAAGACTTTCATGTGTACTATGAGAATGCTCATATATTGTTAGTTATTATACATATTATTTTGGTGGGCTTGTTGCTCACCCTTTCTTTCTTCTTTCATCACACAACATCAGATAGACAAGATGAATAGGACCAAGCTCCCAATTCGCGAGCGGATAGGAAACGTTCTGCAGTTTCTTATAGGCGTTGATGTCGTTGTAGCTGAGGTAGGAACTACCAATAGGCTAGGCTTTCAACTCTTGATGTACCAAACTTATGTATCTTTATGAATTGTAATAATGGCAAAGAAATGTAAATTTATTCAGAAACCCTTTTAAGGTGTAATGGCATATAATTGGGGAATAAAATGACTCGTGTTATTTTTGGATATTCAACTCTGAGACTATAACTTGTGGTGTGTGTGTTTATTGTGGGGTCACAGTACAGAGTAGTTGAGTGTTTACTAAGATTGGGTGTTATTAAGGGAAATAGAACTCGTGACAACCTGGATTCCCGACCCCGGATTTGGGGGTGTTACAATCATTATCATTGTGAGAATTATTTATGACATAACAGACATGTAGAATCTCACACCGGGTTGTCCAGCGCCATGCACATATACATATGCCCGTGTCTTTGACTTTAGTATCACTATACCTATGATCAATGAGATGTGATCATCAATCAACAAACACACTAGTCTTAATGCATTATTATTGTCCCTTAATAATAATACTCGACTAGGGACCTTTAGGAATATTGATACTATTCTCATAATCTCATTTCTAAGTCACGTACACTATAGATATAGAATTGCATATCATATTCCAAGGACATTTATTAATCTAACATTTATATCGCAGTAAATTAAGGTTTAATAAACTATAAAGGGAATAATCGATAAAACATAAACATTAATAATCCAAATTTCTTAAACTAAAATATCATAGTGTTGTCTCTAGGGTACAAACACTAAAAATCTCCCACTTGCACCAATCAACCTTGTATCTAATACTCATGGAACTAGTATGACCATCAAGCTTCTGCTGCGACAAAGCCTTATTCAGTGGGTCTGCAACACTATCATTACTATGCACTTTACATTTATATCTCTCTGATCATTAATCTTATTAATAAGGTGATATCGATTAAGGACATGCCTAAATAGTCTCCTTAGCTGTTTCAAAAATATCAATATATTTGGCTTCCATTATAAAATCAACAATATTCTTGCTGTGATCTATTCCAGCTAACATCACTTATATTTAGATAAAACAGAATACATACATAAACACGTAATTATCCTTGTATGTCCAAAAATTTGGTTTTGAATATAGCATCAGTGTAACCCTTTACAACTAGTTCCCTATCTTCTCCATACACCAAAAATAAATCTTTAGTCCTCTTTAAGTACTTAAGAATATTCTTGAAAATTATCTAGTGACCATCACCTGGATTAGACTGGGATATGCTCGTCATTCTCAAATATACGAAACATCTGGATAAATACATATCATTATACATATTATAGATCCAATTGCTAAAGCATATGGAGATTTCTCAAACGGCCCTTATCATCTAATGATTTAGGGGGCAATTATCTTTTAAGATCACTATCCCATGAGACATCAAAACATATCCTTTCTTTATCTCCTGCATCCTAAAATGATGCAATATTTTATCAATGTATGTACTCCGACTAGGTCGATTAATCTTTTGAATCTATCTCTATAGATCTTGATCCATAATATATAGGTAGCATCGCCTAAGTCTTTCATCGAGAAACTATTTCTCAACCAAGTCTTAACAGCATGTAGAGAAGGTATGTCATTCCATATCTGTTATATGTCATCTACATATAATACTAGGAATGTCATACGGCTCCCACTAACCTTCTTATAAACACATGGTTCATCTTCATTTTGAATAAAGCCAAACTCTTTGACCGTTTCATCAAAATGAATGTTCATTCTCCTTGAGGCTTGCTTCAATCTATAAATAGATAGAAGCAACTTACAAACTATCTTAGCAAACTTTGGATCGATAAAATCCTAAGGTTGTATCATATATACATCATATTCAAGGCTCCCATATAAGAAAGCAACTTTGACATCAATTTTCTAAATCTCATAGTCAAAGTAAGCAACTATTTCTAACAAAATCCTGATGTACTTGACCATAGAAACTACTAAAAACGTCTCATCATCATCTATACCATGAATTTTTTTGAAACCTTTTGCCACTAGTCGCACCTTATAGGTCTGTACTTTACCATCCATGTCAGTTTTCTTCTTGAAAACCCACTTGCACCCTATAGGTTTTACCCCTTCGAGTGGATCAACTATAGTCAATACTTTATTTTGATACATAGATTTAATCGTGGATTTCTTGGCCTCCATCCATCTTTCGGAGTCTGGACTGTTCATAGCATCTTGGTAGGTGTGAGGCTTATCCTTATCCGTAAGCATCACATCACCATCTTGAGTCAAAAGAAATTCATAATTTCTCCCGGACTCATGGTGAATCCTACTAGATCTACAAATAACCTGTGTTTCCTAAACAGGATTACTTTCAACATTTTGATGTACATCCTGATCTTATTCTAACTCTGGTTCAATGTTATCATGTGGTTCTCGATCTTCATCGAGATGTATTATCCTCCCACTGATTTTCTTATAAATTAATTCTCCCTCAAAAAATACAGCGGCCTGAGCAACAAACACTTTGTTCTCGAAAGAATTATAAAACTATACCCTAGTCTCACTTGGATATCACACAAAATAACATCTATCTAATTTTGGTCCAAGCTTGTCAGAGGCTAAACAGTTTACAAACGCTTCATGTCCCTAAATTTTCATAAATTACATGCTATGACATTTATCACTCTATATCTCATACAGAGTATTTTGAACCGCTCTAGTCGGAACTTGGTTAAGTGTATATGCAGCCGTTTCTAGAGCATAACTCTAGAAACTAAATGGAAGATCCGCTTGACTCATCATCGATCGTGCTATGTCCAACAAGGTACGATTTTTTCTCTTAGAATCTCTATTCCATTCAGGTATTCCAGAACGAGTAAGTTATGATACACTATCACACTCCTTCAAGAAACTCTTGCAATTGAGGTTTACGTATTCTCCTCCACGATCTGATCGTAAAACTTTTATACTTTTCCCTTGTTTTCTTTTCTACTTCGGCCCTATATTCTTTGAACATTTTAAAAGAATCAGATTTGTTCTTCATAAGAACCATATATCCATATCTACTGAAATCATTAATAAATGTTATGAAGTAGTATAAGCCCCCCTTTCCATCATACGCATTCGACCACATACATCATTATGTATAAGTCATAATTGTTTGGTGGCCCTTTCACCTGATCAGGTAAAAGAAGCTTTAGTCATTTTTCCAATGAGACAAAGTTCACATCTTCCGTATGATTCAAAATCAAACTTATCCAATTATTCATCTATATGTAACTCAGAAATGCATTTCTCATTAATATGGCTTAACGACAATGCTAGAGTAATGTTTGATTTGAGTCAACTTAGAACATATAAATTGTTAACTAATTGTGCAACATTATAAGTCTTATCATTGAAATTGAATAAACAACTATTGTTTATTTAATTAAAATAAAAACCTTTCTTTTCCTGACAAGAAATTGACTTAATGTATCCGCTAAAGGCAGGCACGTAATAACAATTTATCAAGTTTTCAATCTCACCTTATGGGCAAAATTAGGTATCGAGTTCCTTCAACTAGAGCAATAACTTTTGCTCTAATTCTAACCCTATACCTGAAGCTTGACCATTTCTAGTCTTTTTCTTTAGATCTTCCAAATAAGCTCGACAATTTAACTTCCATTCATCCAGTTATTTCCACAGAAATGACAATCATCTCCTTTAGCAACACCACTATTAGGCTTCAAAAGCCCTTTGGGATTGGACTTTGGTTTGGCACCGAATAAGATCAAATCTTCACCTTGCCTATCCATTTTCCTTTCCCATTTGCATTCCATTTGTACATCATCAATATGGACGTAATTCATGCATTTACCATGTTATTTTCAGCAGTTCTAAACATGCTTAACAACTCAGTGAGTGTTCTGTCTATCTCATTCCTTTTGTTCTTAACAAACTGAGAATAGAAATTGTTTAAAGATCGTTTGATCAAATCAAGCTGAGTCTCTAGACCATTCTTGAAACCCAAAATATCAAGGTACATATGCCTATCACCTTTAGAACATGTGGTCCAACCGGATATGATTCTCCCATTAATGCAAAAAGTATGGTGCCTTATTATTGTCAAATCTTTCTGACGAGCCTATCCTTCAAACATCTTTTGAAGGTGCTCAATCATATCATAAGCATCATTATGCTCTTGTTGCTTCTAAAGCTCAGTACTCATAATTACAAGCATGAGACATGAAACATCAGTTGCATAATTAATTTGCTTCTGGTAAGCATTTTATTCTACACATGTTTCATTCTCAGCTAGAAGAAATAAGGGAGGGATTTGAGTGACATTCTTGAACCCGAGGATAATCCTCAAGTTCCATGTCAATCGAGGAAATTATTTCATGTCAGCTTGTCCTTCTCAAGGACTATTACATAGAGAAGTTATTTGTGTTATTTGTCATTTGATATCTATAATATTAAAGTGCATAAAATGACTTAGTCTACAGATGATCATTAAATTATGTTCAAGTGATTATTCATATATATATATATTCATAATATATATCTCCCACTATTTTTATCAAATCAATAGCCCTAACTATTAATTCGAAAAAAATATCTTCTATATCGTTTCTAGTGAGCCAAGTTCCATATATTACCACGCGTTAGGTCAGCTTTGGCTTTTCTCCTAAAACATGATTATTTAGATAGGCAAAATTTATCAATTATATCAACTATATAACTCTTTGATAGCTTGGTGGAACAACATTTGTTCATATTTATCTAATAAATCTAACCAAACTCTATGCCTCTAAGTTCACAATCCTACTGTGATAACTTAGTTAAGTCAAACCGAATAGTCAAAAAGTATCAGTATACTTCAACACATCTCCCACGATAGATAGGAGTACTTCTCTTTGGCGAACCCACTCCTGGTCGATCTAGGGGTTAACGCATTAGACTCATTGGAAGGCATCTGATCAACTTAATATTAACTTTAGGGTTTTGTTAATTTTAAAATGATCATGATCCTATCATAAAGAGATTCCCAATTATTCCTTGAATAAAATACTTCAAATCAATATTCGTCAATGGTTTGGTTTCCAGGTAGTGAGGGAGTCACAACGGTCTCGCTTGAACCCAGAACCTTACAAGTTTAATGAACTCGCTTTTGATAAAATCGCCCCATGTCAGAAACAAAGATAATTTATATTTTATTCCATATTTCATAAACACGAGAATCTCATAATCGTTTGTTCATTTTAAAATCTTGAATCGTTATAGATTTTATCTTGTTTAGCAAGCATGGCATGGGTGTCGTATCTAATACATACATCCTTAATCTAATTAAGCATGCATCTTTATAAACTACTCTACACATACATTCATCATATGCGCATATATATGTAAAGTGCAATAAATAAACGTGGTTGGTTATGGCTTCATCCTATGTGATCTTTATTAAGCTAATGACAAAGATCTAGGTCAGTCTAAGGTGGAAAATAAATACAGGCTAACTATCACATGTCTTCTTTCTTGTATTGCTTCCTTGGATGGCCTCCGTGTGGGATTACCCTTGATCTTCAAATCTTCATGTCTTCATGTACCACTACACCATATATGGGCTATTGCAAGCCCACCGTATATTAGTGTTGAAAGGAATATGTCCTAAGTCAAATCATGTATGAGGATTTAGGAATAACTTTTATGTAATCTGTTTTGATTTCATTGATATTAATAAAAGACTTGTTTTGTTTTTATTACGGGCTTTATCTATTTAAGTGTTTAAATAAGATATACCATAGTTTAGAGTAAATCTTTTTATGGATTATGATGAGATCATAATAGTGAGACCTAAGAAGATGATAACTCTAAACTTAAATAGTTCCTGGTCGTAGGATTACTAACTGGTAATTAATAATCCGCAAAGATCGGTACATACTATGCTTGCTTCATTATGAAGGATGTCTGTTCTCATAGACATTTGTGTGGTGACACTATAGCTAGTATGTAGGTGCTTATTATAGAATAAGTTCACTGAACATGACTCGCACAACTGAACAACTGATGGAGTTCACTCACGTGTCAGCAGTTGTTCACATAGTGATAGTTGTACAAGTATCCTTAGACTTGAGGTCATCATAGTCATCTTGTGTACACTGAACTATGCTTTGGTTTAGTTCTTAGTCTCCAGGGACAATTATTAGGGCTCTTCTGGGTATAGGAATTTGTACACGAAGATAATGTATGATCAATAAAGGATCTACCCCTTCCAGTGAAGGAAGCGAATGTTCAAGGCTGATCCACTTATGCTAGTTCAGGAATCTCTGGCCAGAGTAAATGAAATTAGAAAGGAGTTTCTAATTTGCATAGAACTACGCATAGTAAATGGTAAGCAAGTGATTGAATTAGATAGGCTTGACACGAGATCCATGCCTTGTATTTAATCGGGACATTGTAGGGTAGAAGGAGTTTATTGTACGGTAACTATTCACTGACAGGTTCTTGGTATTCTAAGCAGTGAATTCATATTATCCGGATAGTCGCAATATGTTGAGAAGCCTCACTCACGATGTAGAATAAATGTGATTAATTAATTAATCATATTTAATAAATTAGAGAATTTATATAAATAATGATAAAATAGTTTTATTATTATTTATTTCTACTACCGGCTTAATATTGAACCTACAGGGTCACACCATAAAAAGAGAATGATTTAATGGTGGAGGAGTTAATTAATAATGGCTAATAATTATTTATTTATGAAATAAATAATTAATTGGCAAATTTAATAATTGATTAAATGAGATTTAATTGATTATAAATTAATTAAGAAAAGTTCTTAATATTATTAATTAAGGATTTAATCAAGAGAGAGAATTACTTCTAAAGTGTTTAGAAAAAGGATTAATAATTAAAAGGTGTTTTAATTATTAATGAGAATAATAAATAGGATAATAATAATATTATTTATGGGAAAATTTCAGCTGAAAATTTTGCCTATAAATACACTATTATAGACCCTATTTTATTCGAACCCACATCTAACCCGAAAACCCAAAAAGTTTGGAAAACACAATTCTCTCCACCTCCTTCCTCCTCCTTAACATCGTTTTCTTGGTGGATACCGGTGTAGTGCTTCACACTTGAGGAGCAACTGCTAAGGATCTCTGATCGTTGTCTCCGAATTACTTTAAAAGGTTAGATTCGATCCCTCGAATTTTTATTCATGATCTGTATGCTTTTATTTGGATTTTGTATGTGTAAAAGTGTTTTGCCATGACCCCGCTGCGTTTAAAATCCAACATTGGTATCAGAGCATAGGTTGTATGCATATAGATCTGTGGTAAAAATTTCAGAATTTTATGTGCTTGTATGAATTAATTATGATTTTTACAAGTTATATTATGGATTAATTTTTTCTGATGAGAAATCGTTTCTCAGAATAATTTTGAATGTTGATCTGGGTTCTACAAGTGTTGTAGATCGTCTGGGTAATTTTTTCATAATTTTATGATGTATAGATTTTTTATTATGAATTTTTGAAGTTCTTGTAATTAAAATTCGTAATTAAATAAGTAAATATAGGTATATATAGTATATATATATGTTTGTACATCTGCTTGTACCTCTGTTGTCTGCATCTCTGTGGCTGTCTGCTGTGTTGCACAGAAGAAAAAATCAGGGACGGTTGCGCGCAGTTCGAGGAGAAACTGTCGGCTGTTGAAAAAAAAAATAGGGGTGTAACGCATTCCGGGAATGCGTTACACACCTGTGGCGCATTCACGGAATGCGTTACACCCTTTAATGGCTTAAAAGGGGTGTAACGCATCACCGGAATGCGTTACAGGGCTTGTAACGCGTTCCTATAATGCATTACAGCCCTTCTGTTGATTTTAAAATTGATTTTCTGGGAGTTTCATAACTCCGTTTTAGGCGTGCAATATACCGTTGGATTCGTTTTTTCGAGAAGGATCTAATGGAGTGCTCAATTTTAGTTTATATATAAGTTTTGAACTGTTTATATTTCCATGAAGTGTTTTAAAGCTATTTTTAACTGTTTTAGTTGCTTTTAAATGCTTCATGTGATACATAGAGATGTATAATGCTTAGACTAATGTGCTAGATGATGTAACATGCCTACCTTGATGTTTATTCATGTTGATATATGTGATATATGCTTAGTTTATCATGCGATGATAGATTTAGGTGAACTTAAATAAACATAAGGCGTTTGTTAGACAACCTAGTATAGTGAAATTGTTTCATAACCTTAATGATAATATTATGAATACAATCATGAGATTCTTGTGTTTATGAAACACATAATTGAATATGAATTTTCGATATGAGAGAAAGGATGATTTTGTCAACAACAGATTTCTATCTGTAAGAAAGGGTTATTAAGTGACGCCTCTTGACAATGCTCCACCCGATCTGGGAATCATCTGATTATTGATTATTAATTTGAAATATTTAATTTAAAAGGAAGAATCTCTTTATAATATGATTATGATTGTAACGTAATATAATCCCTCTAAAATTAAATAATATCAAGTAGTAATTGGCCAATGACACAACGGGCTTGTGTCGGTTATAGCCTTCCAACATGGTAGAAAGTAGTTCTTATTTTTGAATCATTGTCATTTCGTGCCACAGCCGAGGGCTTTGATTTCGAAATAAGAAATACTTGTCTATTACATAGAGATGTGTACATTGAATAAGAATCTAAAGGTCGTTACGTGCCACAGCCGTGGGCCTTTGGGGACTGATTCAATTGTACGGAATGTTGGGTTAGACTTGACTTAGAATATTGAGTTTGTCGTGCCACAGCCGTGACTCAATTATTCAAGAGGCTAAAGTTTGATTAGGGAATAACATTAGATGTAATTGACAAGAGTTTTCTGCCTATTGAACATTACATGGTGTTTCGTGCCACAGCCGGGGTTGTGTAATAGAATGTAGGATCCCTATTCCCACTAGCATTATGAATGCTTAATTTTTCACGTAGGGGGTTGAATAAATTTGGAAAACTAGTGGGAGCCACTTATGAATAAAGACCCGATTCATATAGTGTTATAAAATGAAATCGAATATTTGCTAAGTGTTGTTATGTGTTTATCATTTACAGATTTACTTTGTACGTTATGTCTTCTGCACTATCACTCAGGAGCATACTAGATGCTCACAAATTGACTGGTCCTAATTATGCTGACTGGCTTCGAAACTTGAGAATTGTTCTCAGGATTGAGAAGCTGGAATACGTGATTGACTCACCTAAGCCTACTGAACCTGTTAGTGATGCACATAATGATGAACATGTTGTGTATCGTAAGTGGATAGATGATGCAAATGTTGCTCAATGCATCATGCTAGCTTCCATGAACATTGAGCTACAGAAGCAACATGAGCATATGGATGCTCACACTATCCTCATGCATCTACAAGAGTTGTATGATGTGGCAGGGAGGACAGCTCGATATGAGATATCGAAGGAGTTGTTCGGTTATAGGATGTTTGAGGGATCATCTATGAATGACCATGTACTTAAGATGATCAATTTGATTGAATGTCTTAGACAACTTGGTTTTGCCATGGATGGGGAGCTGAGCCAAGACTTGGTCTTGCAATCACTTCCGAGTTCGTTCTCGCAGTTTGTTGTGAACTTTCACATGAATAAGTTGGATGTCAGCCTGCCTGAACTCCACAACATGTTGAAGACTGCGGAATCGAATTTCCCCCCAAGAAGAGTTCTGTTCTTCTAATTGGTGAAGGTTCCAATCCTAATAAAAGGAAGAGGAACTCTTCCAAGAAGAAGAAAGTAGGTGAGAAAACGCTGGTTCCACCAAAAGCTGAAGACCCCAAGAGCAAAGTTGTTTGCTTTCACTGTAATAAGGTGGGCCACTGGAAGAGGAACTGCAAGGTTTACCTTGCAGAATTGAAGAAGAAGGGTAGTGAGACTACCGCTTCTGATTCAGGTATGTTCATGATAGAAGTGAATATGTCATTTCTACTTGGGTATTAGATACCGCCTGTGGTTCTCATATCTGCAATTTGTTGCAGGGACCAAGGAGAAGTAGGACTCTTGAGGAAGAGGAGGTGATTCTACTGATGGAAATGGAGCAAGAGTTGCTGCTGAAGATGTAGAATCATTTCATTTACATATGCCTACGGGCAAGAATATTGTTTTAAATAATTGTTATTTTGTTCCCTCGATTGTGAGGAATATTATTCCCATGTTAGACTTGGCTGGATTTTCATTTATTATTGAGAATAATGAATGTTTTATTCTTAGAGATAATATTCTTTATGGACGTGGTACTTTAAATAATGGTCTGTATAAATGTGACATAATTTACTTCAGATTGGACAAACTAATAAAAGAAAAGGGATGATGAAAATATCACTTCTTTGTGGCACTGCAGTCTCCATTTAGTAGACATGGAGAGAGGGCTGCAAATTTGCTAGGAATGGTACACACAGATGTATGTGGACCAATGTCTACGCAAGCCATGGGTGGATTTTCATACTTCATTACTTTCATAGATGATAGATCTAGATTCGGATATATGTTTGATGAAACACAAGTCTGAAGCCTTTAAAAAGTTCAAAGAATATAAGTATGAAGTAGAGAAACAACCAAACATAGTATTATAATTCTTCGATTAGATCGAGGTGGTGAATACTTGAATGGAGAGTTTCTAGATTATCTTAAAGTAAATGGTATAGTCTCCCAGTGGACTCCTCCAGATTGGCATCTGAAAGGAGAAATTGAACTTTGTTAGACATAGTTCGGTCCATGATGAGCTATGCAAATCTTCCAGTATTCCTATGGGGTTATGCATTGGAAACCTCAGCATATTTACTGAATAAGGTGCCTTCCAAAATCTGTTCCTCAAACTCTGTATGAGATATGGAAAGAAAGGAAACCGAGTCTTAAACACGTTAAGATTTGGGGATGTCCAGCTTATGTCAAGTAAGTTGACCTAGATAAGCTGGAATATCGATTCGTAAAATGTAGTTTTATGGGATATCCTAAAGAAACTTTAGGGTATTACTTTTACACCGATCATCGGGTGTTTGTATCCAGACATGCTACCTTCTTGGAAAAGGAGTTTATCCTTGAAGGAAACAGTGGGAGCAAAATTGAACTTGATGAAGTTCAAGAAGCACAAACTACTACGGATCAAGTGGAAACACCTGTTCTGACTAAACAACCTTTTGTGGAACAGCCCATTCATAGATCAGGGAGAGTGTCTCGCCAACCTGAGAGGTATTATGGCCTTGTCATTGAGAATGACAATGAGTTGTCGATCATTGATGATGACGACCCTGTGACCTATAATGAGGCTATGCGTAGTGTTGACTCAGAGAAATGGCATAGTGCCATGAAATCCGGAATGGAATCTATGTATACGGTATACAAAAGATAGATTATAGCAGATGGCCAGGTGGAGACCTATAAGGTCAGGCTTTTGGCAAAAGGATTCAAACAAAGGCAATGGATTGACTTTGATGAAACTTTTTACCTGTAGCCCTGTTAAAATCAGTTCGGATTTTGCTTGCGAATGCTGCTTACTACGACTATAAGATCTGGAAATTAGCCAGATGGTTTTCTTTCCAAGAGAAATGAAAACCTAGTGTATAAGCTGCTGTGAACCATATATAGTTTAAAGTAGGCTACTCGAAAGATGGAACATTCGTTTTGATGAGACAATCAAAGAGTTTGATTTTATCAAAAACGAAGATGAACCATGCGTCTACAAAAGCGTTAGTGGGAGCGCGGTAACATTTCTTATATTGTATTGAATTAGAGTTAACACACATAACAACATAGCAGACCCACTCACAAAGCTACTTTTTGAAAGTCACTTTGATCGTCATAAAGATGAGATGGGTATTAGTTACCAGAGTGATTGGCTTTAGTACAAGTGGGAGATTGAAAGGAATATGTCCTAAGTCCAATCATGTATGAGGATTTAGGAATAACTTTTATGTAATCTGTTTTGATTTCATTGATATTAATAAAAGACTTGTTTTGTTTTTATTACGGGCTTTATCTATTTAAGTGTTTAAATAAGATATAACATAGTTTAGAGTAAAGCTTTTTATGGATTATGATGAGATCATAATAGTGAGACCTAAAAAGATGATAACTCTAAACTTAAATAGTTCCTGGTCGTAGGATTACTAACTGGTAATTAATAATCCGCAAAGATCGGTACATACTATGCTTGCTTCATTATGAAGGATGTCTGTTCTCATAGACATTTGTGTGGTGACACTATAGCTAGTATGTAGGTGCTTATTATAGAATAAGTTCACTGAACATGACTCGCACAGCTGAACAACTGATGGAGTTCACTCACGTGTCAGCAGTTGTTCACATAGTGATAGTTGTACAAGTATCCTTAGACTTGAGGTCATCATGGTCATCTTGTGTACACTGAACTATGCTTTGGTTTAGTTCTTAGTCTCCAGGGACAATTATTAGGGCTCTTCTGGGTATAGGAATTTTTACACGAAGATAATATATGATCAATAAAGGATCTACCCCTTCCAGTGAAGGAAGCGAATGTTCAAGACTGATCCACTTATGCTAGTTCAGGAATCTCTGGCCAGAGTAAATGAAATTAGAAAGGAGTTTCTAATTTGCATAGAACTACGCATAGTAAATGGTAAGCAAGTGATTGAATTAGATAGGCTTGACACGAGATCCATGCCTTGTATTCACTGACAGGTTCTTGGTATTCTAAGCAGTGAATTCATATTATCCGGATAGTCGCGATATGTTGAGAAGCATCACTCACGATATAGAATAAATGTGATTAATTAATTAATCATATTTAATAAATTAGAGAATTTATATAAATAATGATAAAATAGTTTTATTATTATTTATTTCTACTACCGGTTTAATATTGAACCTATAGGGTCACACCATAAAAAGAGAATGATTTAATGGTGGAGGAATTAATTAATAATGGCTAATAATTATTTATTTATGAAATAAATAATTAATTGGAAAATTTAATAATTGATTAAATGAGATTTAATTGATTATAAATTAATTAAGAAAAGTTCTTAAAATTATTAATTAAGGATTTAATCAAGAGAGAGAATTATTTCTAAAGTGTTTAGAAAAAGGATTAATAATTAAAAGGTGTTTTAATTATTAATGAGAATAATAAATGGGATAATAATAATATTATTTATGGGAAAATTTCAGCTGAAAATTTTGCCTATAAATACACATTTATGGTCTTTTACTACACTTTTTTGATATTGCAATAGTCCATATATGGTGTAGTGTACATTACAAGAATGAAATATGAAAACTAATCTAATGAACTTACAAGAAGAACTCAAGTTACATTCGAGATTTAATAATTACAAGATTAAATGACATGCAAGCCGTATTTGCAAAACCAAAACCATTAACCTAAGGTCATAAGCCATAACCATCCACCATGCTCAATTAACATAAAATAAGATGTTAAAACACATAATCTGATCTTAACATATCATTCCCATCATGATCTAATCATAAAAACCAAATATTGAAAAAATTAGAAATTTCAAAACTAAGTCAGATAACATTAAATCGCAGAATACAGAGTCTAAACGATGTCAGTTAATGATAGCTTTAGCTATCAGTTACGTTTAGACGCTCGATTCCATATGAAATAGCGTATTCGTTCGCCAACATCGGACACCAGACACAGATTTCAGCAAATCCGCTGCATCTGATTCAGAATCGTATCAAATACGATTCTTTTAATAAGAACAAACACAAAACATGTATATATCAGTATATATATAGATTATATAATCATCATATGATTATACAACTCTCATGAATATCATATATTTAAAATATATATATACATGCGTATATATAAACATAATCAACATGTAAAACATACAAAATCGCATACATAACAGTCATGAAATATTGTATACATGTTACCATCATAAAACCAGTAAACATATAAACAAATTAAACACTTTTCGTAAGTAGCTCTGATGTCATTGAAGGGTTTCGAGCACATAAACGCAATGGAAACAGTAATTAAAAATGTAAAAAATCAGAATTTTCGAAACTCACCGCTGGATCCATACGAAAAACATATATTTAATTCGTAAATCAGATTGTTTACCTTAAAAAGCTTTACCAATTGGTTGACTAATGGAGATCCAAAGCTTGTTCAATCACCACGCATCCCGCTCTCGTGATCTACCCTCTATCGGTATCCACGCGAATGCTTGAACTCAAGGATTGGATGTGTACTAGCACAAACTTGTTTCTTCTTGCTCTCTCCATCTTTTCCCTTGGTGGCTAGGGTTTTAGTAAAAGGCTTTTATCCACAATCAGCCATGCAAGATATATTATATACAGAGTATAATAAGAATTATAACTCTTAACTAATTAGGAGTTATTATTAATTTGAAATTCCTATTTGTATAATAATTAAGCCACGCTTAATTATTTAACAAATGAATTTCATAATTAATATTAGTAAATTTGAATATCAATATTTATCTAATTAATTAAGTCAGACTTAATTAATATTATAAATAATTTGAATTACTTTAATATAATTTAAATCCAATTTAAATTAAATAATCCTTCAAGCATTCTTAGTGTGTGACCCTATAGGTTATTATTACGTTGGCACCAAATTTTAAATCTAATTTAAAATCATAAACAATGAGCGACATATAGTAACACATCATTGCTACCCAAGTAATAATAATTGAATCGGTGATCGACTAAACCTTTCGTGAATAATATACAATGTAATATAATTCCTTTAACCAAATATTATAGATTAACCCAGAGGCATGTTATGTGTCATCCTCATCATAGTTTAATCCTGGTTTCCTTGATCAATGAGTAGATCACCATATCAAATCAACATTTGAGCGTGGCCACGCATTTCATAGTCTAGCTCACACAAGAGGCCAATAATATCACTCCTAAAATAAGAGGGTTAAATCACATCTAGATCATTCATATTTCTCATACAATTTATAATATACCCAATGTCCACTTTTATCATTACCCGGTCAAGGATAAATTTTAATGGAATCAATGTATATTATTTTTTGTATAGAAATATAATGACTTCAGGTTTAAGGACCATTACATCATTATCACTGTGAGAATTACTTATGACACAATAGACATGTAGAATCTCACATCGGGTCTATCCAGCTCCTTGTACATATACATATGCCTGTTTCTTTGACTTTAGTATCACTATACCTATGATCAATGAGATGTGATCATCAGTCAACAAACACACTAGTCTTAATGCATTATTATTGTCCCTTAATAATTATACTCGACTAGGGACCTTTAGGAATATTGATACTATTCTCATAATCTCATTTCTAAATCACGTACTTAGAGATATAAAATTGCATATCATATTCCAAGGACATTTATTAATCTAACATTTATATCATAATAAATTAAGAATTAATAAATTATAAAGAGAGTAATCGATAGAACGTAAACATTAATAATCCAAATGTCTTAAATTAAAACATCATAGTGTTGTCTCTAGGGCACAAACACTAACATTAAATCCAAATATTATAAAGAAGAAGTTGTATTCGCATTAGTATTAATGCTTTATGGGTGTTAAATATTTGGTGTTATAACAAGGGATTCGAATGAATGCGTATTTTATCGGTAATTGAGGATCAGTCTTTTATAGTGTAAATTTAATGAATAGTAACTTACAGTATTAGTAAATATATATCGTGCCACCTATGTTGTAAGACCCGAAAGGGAATTCGGAACGTATTAGTGATCCATAATATAAATAAATGTATGAAAATTACGTCAGATCTCAAAGATTCATAACTTGGATTTTGACCGAAAATCAAACTACTTTGGTAACCAAAAAAGTGTAGGATTATTTAATTCCTTAAAAATAGATTTACAAATAGATATTCTTAATCTATGAATAAAATAAATGTAAGTTGGGTTCGTCAGAACTCAAAAATGAGTATATTGAAAAATGCGATAAATAATGCCTGATGAATAGTAAACATTTTTAGTTTCTGATCGATCCAAAATTTCAGCGGAAGATTTGGAATAATTAACGGTTACTAAGTGTCTAAATTCAAATTGTAAATGAAGGAAAGGATTCGAGGAACGAATGATAAAATAAATGCAATAGAATTGGAATTATGAGACTTTGTAATTTAAGCAAACTTGAGGGGTTAACTTGCAAATTGACAAAGTTGTTAACCTAACTATAACCAAACCCAAGCCTTAATTTAATAAACCACAAAGGAGAAGCGTCCTCCCCTCCCCCATTTTTGGAAGAATGAAAGAAAGGAAGAAAGAAAGAAAATAGGAAGAAGAAGATGGAGCTAGACATGTTCATAGCTTGCACTCTATAGCTCAAATCCAAGGTCTTCTCGAGCCCGTTCTTTTAAAGGTAAAATCTCCAACACCCACCATCTCTAGAATGATCTTTTATCAAGTTAAATAAGCTGATGAATAGTGATTTTCATGGAGTTTTGATTTATTATTGAAAATGAAAGCATGTATATTAGTATATGTTATAGTTAGTTGTTTTATGTTAATAATGAGTTATTTTGAATTTTGGAGAATGGGTTTTGAATTTTTCTTGAGTTTTAATGGAGGATTTGACTGCGTGGGGGTATTATAAGGTGGATGGTGAGTTTTTGATTGATTGGTATTGATTTTGGATTGATTTAGAAATGAAAAATGCCCCGTTTATAACCGTCATAATGTCCGTGTAATGTTATCCATTGTAGGCTATTTTGTAGGACATTTTCGGAACTGTAAACTGCATATTTTCATGCATCACTTATCATGAATATAAATATATTATCTTGTAGATTGTAACCATATAAATATTGTGTCAAGAAGATTTACGGTTTAGGAGAAACGGTCATTTTAGTGGAAGAGGCACAAATAGTAAAACTCCGTAGGAGACAATTTTTAAAATGTTTTTCATTGAGTTAAACTCTTATTTTTGAAATGAAACTTTTTTGATAAATATTAAAAATACAGAAGAAGAGTTTGGTAGTGGTTTCATATTTAAATATAAATTCCTTGATTTATTAAAACTGTTAGAGTATGAGTCGCGTAATATTAATTCTCAGGAAAGTCAACTCTGGAGGAACTAATTTGACCATCTGGTCTGACCAAGATAAAAGGGTAGTTTCAAATTGGTTAAAACATGGAAATTGTTGAGAATTATCATGACTACCTATTTGTGTAGAGAATGAGGGTAAAGACCATGGATTAAGTATGATTTGTACTTCTCTTTATTGGACCCAATATAGGTTTGTGGATTAGTATTGAGGTCTTGGCAAGTAATGAGTTAATGGATTTTATTATGTTTCTTAGTTTTTTATTAGCTACAGAAGTTAACTTAGATTATTATATCCATTGATAAAACCAGTCGGAGCGAGTGGAGATCTGAGGACATTAAGGACTATGAGACCCCTTGAGACTATGTAGCTGGACTTCACGCAAGTTTTCCAAACTTGTACTCTATTTTCAAAATATTATATCTTTGTTTTGCATATAAGATGTAAGTATGTTATGTAAGTTTTCCAACCTTGTACTCTATTTTCAAAATAATATAGATTTGTTTTGCATATAATATGTAAGTATGTTATGCAAGTGTTCAAACACTATTACTATTGTTGTGATGATTACAAGTATATATAATATCTTGAGATATAAACGCCTGAATGTTTTGACAAGGTAATCTTACGATATAAATGCATGTATGATTTGAAGTCAAAATCCTACGATATTTATGCATGCATATTTTGAAATACAATTTTTTAAAGTTGAACTTACGAGCTATATAATACCTATGCTAGTGATATGCTATATTTTACGAATACCCTTACTATGGGGCATACAAGTTTGAACATGATACTTTAAACCGGAAGACGATTTTCTCGAGTATATTACATATAGTTTTAAAACTAATAATTGAATAAGGTTTATTCGATAGTTTTAAATAGTTAGTGGATATTATCACGACTATTCATTTAAGACTTTACTTATGATCAAATATTATTAATGAATAATATTTTGATTATTCGAACAAAGATTTTACTTTGAATATTTATATTAATTATTAAATGAATATTAGTTTTGAATATTCATTTAAGAACTTTTAACTCTAATTCTTTTATTTGAAAATATTTTTTAATCAATAAATATTTCAAAAATAATATATAAATATTCATTAATATTTTTGAAAATGATTTTTATTATTTAAATCATCTTTACCTTAAATATTTTCAAAGAGTTTTTTTGAACTTTACCAAGACTATTTTAAAATAAAGAGAGGATCCCAAACCCCGTTGTCAAATTTAAATCTTCCCTTCAGAAGGAGATTTAAATATTCGCTCAAAATATAGGGTATCCTGCTCAGAGATGTATTTTATATTCACAACGAAATTGCTGAATAGATAAAGAAAGTTTTGATTACTTACCAAACATTCGGGAAGTAAGTTATGGAATAAGTTTAATCCATTAACAAGCATCGCTTGGGAAATATTGGTCAATTTCCCCATTCCAACTTGATACGACTCCTTGGTGGAGTCCTATCAACAAGTTTCTACTTGGGGAAAGGGGAGACGAGCTATACGTTTCAGGGTCAAGGATTTTATCTGAATTAGGAGTGGCATAACTGGCCGAGTGGCGTCGGTCCAGCATTAATTATTGGCCTAATGTTCCAGGAAGTTCCGTAGAGGTGCGTCATTTCTTAGGAGTCTAGGGTGTGGTATACAAGTAATTCTGATTGTTATCCCCTACATGTAGGTATTTAATGGAGTTGTACAACTACGAATGATCATCGTAAGTTGTACTTCTCACGCGGCATACTCCAGAATTGGTTCACCATTCAAATTGGATATTTTCTGCAACATTATCGTGAGCATCCCGAGCGGAAAGCTACGTGTGAGTGACCGATAAATGTTGGCAGAGTCTAGCGTTGAAAATGATGTTTTGAAAATGAAGTATCTTGTAACTTCATCTTTTAAATAATAACCCGATAATTGATTTTTCCTTGAGGATACAAAATCCCTCAAGAGTTTTTCTGAAAATAATTTATACAAGACTCACCTTGTAACTTCATCTATATGATAAACTTTTGAAAACTTGTTATATGTTGAACAACAAAAGTTTTCAAGGAGTTTTACGAAAAGATATATAAACATATTAAAGTATCTAGTAACTTCATCTTTTCAACATATATCAAGATGATTTTACATTATGCATGGAAAAGATATTCAGAAAAAATGTTAAGGCAAGGTTAGATATATGAGATCACCTTGTAACGTTATCTTATACAATTTATATTTTGAAACTCTGTTTATACTTGCATAATAGAGATTTTCAGTGATCATAAAAACATACATGTTAAAGTATCCTGTAACTTCATCTTTTGAAATACATTAGAACTCTATTTATAATATGCATAATAGAGGATTTCAGAGATTTATGAAAAGAATATATATTAAAATATTTTACGACTTCATCGTGTTAAGATATCGAACTTTTCTTATATTATGCATAACAAAGGTTTTATAAGGATATTATGAAAAAGATCATAGGTATGGTTGATCACTTATACATTATTTTGGGGCTTTATTGCTCTCTTTTATATAGTATTTGAAGTGAATGTTGTTCTCAGAAATTGGGGAATGTTACTATCACTTGTATAGTATTTTGAACCATATGGTATTTTAAAATCAAGGATAATGATTTTGGTTGCTCTACCAAAAAAATAATATTGAATTTCAAACTTAATAAGTTGTGAAAATATTTGTTCTACAGTGGGATACTTGCTGAGCATTATTCTGCTTGTCCTAGCTTTAAATTAAACCTTTCAGTAGCTGGAGGATATAGTCAATTATTCCTTACTACGAGGAACGGAAGTGGAAGATTCACCCCTGAGATAGCCAGTTTAGAATGGTTAATATAAAAGAGAGTTGTATATGTTTCAGTCGGGAATGTTGAAGCTGGTATTCAAGTCTAGTTGTTTATTCCTTACCCTTTTATAATTAAGTTTAGCTGTTAATATAACTTTAGTTAGAGGTTGTAATTAATCGTGTGAGATCCTGGAGATTATATTTTGTTTGTAATATCTAATGCTACTTTTGAGAATCATTTTTAAGGCTCTAACTTGTGTGTGTAAGAGATTGGGGTCATTTGGTGTACACATATTTGGACCGATAGAATCTTTAAGAGACCGTCATAATGATGGGAAAAATAGTTGGATCGTATATTAGTTATTAAGGACTTTGATAGGGAAAACCGAGCAGAGACTCTAGAGCAGTTGAGGTAGAGGATGTATTTCCAATACCACTGGTTGAATTGATTAGAACTAAACGTATCAGCCATAATTCTTCAGAGTTTCCAAGAGAAGGCTGAATATATAAGGACAAAGATGTTTAAAATCATTACGCAAGTAAGTTTATTTAGTACCTGAATTAGCTGAAGGCGTTGACTTGTCTATGAGACTGGATTCTACATGAGCAGGGATTTAATTATAGATAGTGTCTACTACACCATTGAGGATTCCGTTGCCTCGAGGAAGATGTATATGTATGAATTAAGAGAATGTTATCTTGAGCCAATGTGCTGAAGGACGTCACAAATACGCTTCATACGATAGGTTATGATGGTTCGACTCAAATATCAAGAATGATGGGAATGAATGGCATGACTTTAATAAAGTGCATATGGTTATAATGAGAAAGATGGAAATCTGGAATTGGACACTTTCGATGTGACTCAGACGAGCGAAGACGAATACATTGACTAGTACACCTCCATTTGAAGTGGACATATCGATTCGATCGTGGAAGACTTAAAGTTGGATGACTATAGGGGAATGACGGATATGCGGACCCCAATCCGGTGAATAACTTTGAGATGATTTTGAGGGACTATTTATAAGTTAGCATCCTATATTATTAAGGTGAGGAGATGGGATCATCCTAGTACCGGTAATGTTAGAATTTATGATGACCATTGACTCATTTTGGTATTTACTGGATGGTGCACTATATCTAAATTTGTTTATGGACCATGTTACCTTGATTAAGTTTATATCGGGTAACACTTTTTTCTTTCTACTTAAATAGTGGCATATCATAAATAACTGATATATTTATTTGATTCACTTTCCTTCTTTTCGCATTACCTCTAAGGTTGGAATACGTGGAATTAATCATTGCTTATCAGAGTGCTTTGTTCGTGCTTCAAGATGACCAGAAGGGGAACCATCATTTCTTCTAGCCTTCTAGGTATGTGCTTTTAATTCTTTCAATTATTCAAAGAACGTTAAATTTATAATTCCTTAATTATTCGACAAATATTCTTCGACAATTACTTGATATTCAATTCCTTATCTCATTGGATTCCTCAGTCGACCTAGTAAAGATTTAACTATTTGTTTAAACATAGATGGTTTATTACTAAGAGATTCCTCATAACTTCTTTCCTTCAAGATAAGATTTGCACATCGGACGTTAAAATCTCAGAATAGATTTCAAATTGATATTAATATTCTGAAATTCTACTAAGGAAATTGATAAATTATATATACGTAGACACCTTTATGTGGACCGTCACCAATGAGAAATATTTAATGTACGTTTATCGATTGTTCCGATAACCAGAACTTTTATTCCAAGTTTATAATCACTTGTTCATCTCAAACTTAATTATTCTTCTTTTAATTTGATATCCGAATATCCAAAACATTGATTTTCTTTCTTTGGCTATGATGTTGGGATTTTGTGCTAGTATTTTGAAACTGGCCAGTCATATATGTTCTTATGAATGACTAGTTAGTTATTCTAACTAGTTAGAATTTTAACATTTTAATGAAAAACTAGTTAACTTTCCTAGCTAGCTGTTATATTTTGAACTAGTTGAAACTAGCTGATTGATTTAGCTAGTTCTTGATGTTTCTTGAAATGGACTAGTTATTGCTTCACTAGTCCAACTTTCAATCAATTTGTTTTTCATGAATTTAATGTATTTTATATGCAATAATGTCTAATGATGAAATATCTGAAGGATAATCTAATTGAGACCTAATCAGGTCGCCTACTCAACTAAAAATTCTTATCTAGTTTTGTCAAACTTGGTGTAGCTTGAATATTTTATTATTTCGTTCATATAATGAAGATTTGTTCAAAATCATGAATAATTCAACAACAAACTGCTTCATTCATTATTTATCATGAAGTAGAATTCCTTTTTCAGTTTGACATTATTGATGAGACCTTATTGGTTGACTTTTATCAGTGAAATTATTTGTGATTTTCCTTTCATTGTTAGAGAGGAAAAGTATTCGTCCAATATAGAAATCTTATAAAGATTGTCCATATGATAGTTGTATCCAGCCATTATTGCTTTTGAAGATTATTCTCTATATTATCAAAATGTAAGATTATATGGACATGGAAGAATAAACCTTATTGTATTCTTCTGTCAATACTTGCATCTTTGAGTATTGATGCTCCTTGTATTTATGGCTCATTATTATTCTTGAATCATTCAATGTTGAAATCATTTCTTTCGAGAGTGATTATTTTATGGTGAACGGGAGGTACAGTTGTGAACCATTGCATTAGTATGGTATTGAAAACTAAATGTTATAATTGTGTAGTCAGAATATTATGCTATGTTATTATTATTTTGTAGGAATAATATATTTAGAACACACTATTAGGACCTTTAATATGTTTATAAAGAACGTTATGTGGAATACTTATGTGGTTGAAGATACACTCCTAGTAGATGTTATCAGCATGGATATTCTAATGGATTCCGGAGCTACCAAGTCTTTATGAATTTAAGGAATAGAGATTGTAAGAACTGAAGGAAAGACCAGTAACAACTCGGTGTTAGCAGGACCTGATGATATAGGGGACTTTATAAATTGTGGTGATGCATCCCTTAAGGTTTGAAGATGTAGGTAGATGCAACATAGAAATGTGATTGATATGAGCCTAAACCACTCAAGAAATATGAGATAAGATATCCAACACATGACTTGGAGTTATCCGCGATGGTGTTCGTACTAACGAATTGGAAACAAGATATGGAGAATAGGGTGAAATTTCCCCCCTACAAGATCCTAAGGTACATTATTAAAATAAAAGGAACTACAAATGAGGTTGAGAAGATAGTTGAGATTGATTGAGATCCATGATGATGGAATTCATTATCACTCAGTAAAGGCCAATATGGTGGTCGATACTTTAAGTAGGAAAGATAAAAGGATATTATCGATTATTAAAAAGATGTTTGACAAGTAGTTCCAATAGAAATTGTGACCCTAGATTTAGTTCCATATTTGGATAAAGTTTCCAGAGTGTTGAGAACGATATTTATCATGAACATAGCTTATGATCCGCAGATCGACAGATAGATTAAGAGAACTGTTTAGACAATTGAAGTTACGTTAAGCGCCTGTGCCTTGGATCTCTGGGGCAGTTGAAGTGATCACTTATCATCGATAGTATTTTCATATAGCTATAATTATCGTGAAAGTAGAGAGACGCCTCCTTACAAAGCTTTGTACCGAAAGAAGTACCGATCACCATTTACGTTAGTACGAAGGTGGCGGACAAAAAGTATAGATGCCAGAATTAACCTAGAGGATAAAGAAGAATTTAGATCCTCCGAGAACGATTTGTAGCAGCTCAAGGAAGACAACGCAAATATGTCGGTTGTACCAAGAAAGCCAAAGAATATAAGGTGGGAGATTTCGTGTTGTTAAAACTATCTTCATAGTGAATTTTGATAAAGTTCAGTAAGAAAGGGAAAGCAAAGACGATATTTATTGGACCTTTTGAAGTCATGCAATATCATACGAGTTGACATTGCCTCCGAATTTGAAACGTATCATGATATAATTCACGTGTCCATGTTATGAATGTAAAACTCCGATGCTGGGTTTATGATGAAATATGAACGTGTACGAGTTCAACTATAATTTTTCGGTATGGATTAATTGGTAGTGATTGTAGGTCGAAATAAGCAAGTATTGGGAAACAAGACTATAGCACTAGTGAGAGTTCTATGAGAGAATATGAAGGTTAAAGAGTCAACCTGGGAATAAAAATGTGTTGCATTAGAAAAGTACTTATGTTATTCTGATTAGATTCCCAAGGACGGAGTCCTTTTAAGGAGGGGAGACTGTAATAACCCGAAATTTTGGACTAATTTGAATTTTTTGGATAAATAGTAATTTTGCTGATTTGGAATTTTTTCAGATGACCATATAAAGAAATTCTGTTATTGGAATTCTGAGTCCATATTAGTGTTCAGTAATGATTTTTTTTTGCCAGATTCAGTAATGAATTTGAGTGTATGTAACAGTCGTCAGAATCTAAAAATGAGCACTTCGATTTTTTCCCGAAAATCCACCTGATACCGAAGTAATTAAATTTAAAGTGTTAATATTGAAGGATTTAAATCCAAATATTTTAAAGGAGATATAAGTTGTATTCGCATTAGTATTAATGCTTTAAGGATGTTAAACATTTGGTGTTATAACTAGGGATTCGAATGAATGCGTATTATATCGGTAATTTAGGATCAGTCTTTTCTGGTGTAAAGTTAATGAGTAGTAACTTTATATTATAATTAAATATATATCGTTCCACCTATGTTTTAATACCCGGAAGGGAATTCGAAATCCGTATTAGTGATCCATACTATAAATAAGTGTATGTAAATCACGTCAAATCTCAGAGATTCGCAACTATGATTTTGACCGAAAATCAAATTATTTAGTGTAGGAATATTTAATTCCTCAAAAATGGATTTACAAAAATATATTTTTAATCAAGGAATTAAATAAATATAAGTTGGGTTCGTCAGAATTCGGAAATTAGCAAATTGAAAATTACGATGAATAGTGCCCGATGAATAGTAAATAATTTCAGTTTCTAATTGATCCCAAATTTCAGCGGAAGTTCCTAAATAATTAATGGTTACTAAGTGCATGATTACAATTTAGAAATGAAGGCAAGGATTCAAGGAACGATTGATAAAAGAGAATGCAATATAATTGGAATTAGGAGACTTGTAATTTGAGCAAACTTGAGGGGTTAACTTGCAAGTTGACAAAGTTGTTAACCTAATTAAAACCAAACTCAATCCTCACTTTAACAAACCACAAAGTAGCAGCCTCCTCCCCACCCCCCATTTTTGGAAAAATGAAAGAATATAAGAAAGAAAAAAATGAGGAAGAAGATGGAGCTAGACATGTCCAAAGCTTGCATTCTATAGCTCAAATTGAAGGTCTTCTCGAGTCCGTTCTTTTAAAAGTAACATCTCCAACACCCACCATCTCTAGCATGATCTTTTATCAAGTTAAAGGGGCTGATTAGTAGTGTTTTTCATGGAGTTTTGATTTAATATTGAAAATGAAAGAATGTATGCTAGTTTATGTTATAGTTAGTTATTTTATGTTAAAGATGAGTTGTTGAGTTTTGGAGAATGGGTTTTGAATTTTTCTTGAGTTTTAATGGAGGATTTGACTGAGTGGAGGGAGTATAAGGCAGATGGTGAGTTTGTGATTGGATGGTATTGATTTTGGAATAATTTAGAAATGGAAAATGTCATATTTATAGCCGTCATAATGTCCACACAACGTTTTCCATTTTAGGTTGTTTTATAGTACATTTTCCGAACTGTAAACTGCATATTTTCAAGCACAACTGGTCATGAATGTAAAGAGTTTTTCTTTTAGATTGTAACCATATAAAGATTATTTTGAGATGATTTACTATTTCGGAGAAACGGTCATTTTAGTGGAAGCGGCGCAAATAGTAAAACCCAGTAGGAGACTCATATTTTAAAATGTTTTTAATCGAGTTAAACTCTTATTTTTGAAATAAAACTTTTATGATAAATATTAAAAATACCCAAGAAGAGTTTGGTAGTGGTTTCATATTTAAATATGAATTTCTTGATTTATTAAAACTGTTAGAGTGCGAGTTGCGTAATAGTAATTCTCAAGAAAGTCAACTCTAGAGGCACTACTTTGACCATCCATTCTGACCAAGATAAAAGGGTAGTTTCGAATCTGTTTGTTAGGTCACACAACACTGTAGAAGGGGGTTGAATACAGTGTAGAATACAATCAAATTGATTTAGAACAAAAGTAACAGAAAATAGATGTATTCGATATAATAAACTTTGTTACAATGGAACTGTTCCCTCTCAGTGATGAACAAATATCACGAGAGCTGCTAGGTTATAATGTATGATCTTCTCGATGATCGTAACACATATAGTGTAAACCTATATCGGTGTTTATATAGACACACAGTTACAAGATAACTTCTAATTGATATGGAATATAATTATGTCTCCTAAAATATATCAATCAGATATCTTATATAATTCTTCTAGTCCTCTAACTCTTTCCATGCATATCTTCTTCTGTATTAGTCTTGATCTTTTTTCCTATAAATCAGCTTCCTTCCTTAACTATTAGTCCTCAAGTACTTAAGTTCTGATATCCATCTTCTGATATTATCTTCTGATAATCTAAGTCCTGATATCCTTAAGTCTTGACTTCCAGTAAGTCCTGATTCCAGTAAGAACTGATATTTCCTGTTTGTTAAGATCTGAAAACTAAACATGAAACATATTAGACATGACATCTCAAATATATCCAACAATCTTCCCCAACTTGTAAATTATGCAAGAATGTACAAGTTAATAGATTTGATGATGTCAAAAACATTTAAGTTCAAATGCAATAAGAGTTTAATAAGACTATTAATTACAACCTACAAAACATCCAGCTTTACCAACATCACTGAATCAATCTGAATCCATAATGATTCTTACAAAAATCATTTATCAGATTATCTTCAGCTTTCCTCAGAACTTCAGCTAACTGTACTTTGACCTGCATCAGTTCTTCTTCTTTATTATCACCAATTTGATAAATGGCTGTTCTGAGAGCTTGAATGGATGTTCTTTCAAGTCCATCACCAAGTCTGATAACCTTAGGATGTGAAGAGTTTTCATTATAACATAAGCATCTTCCTTTCAGAATAACTTTCACCTTAGCAGAATTCTTCAGCATAGGAATTTCTCTTCCATCACCTTCAGTAATCATTGGACTATAATGAGAAGTCTTTGTACCAGAGATTCTTAATAGATCTCTTATAGCCTTCATTGGACTGTCATGAGCATCTATCACAATTTGAGCAGACAACACCTTGTCAAGGTGCCTTTGTTTGATTTGTTCATATAGTTTGTCTGTCAACATGAAAGGATCTCTTAGAGTAACCTCTATTCCTATTTGAATCTTCTCTTCGTCAGAACCTAATCCAGCTCTATCTCTAGGTTGCTTGGCTCTCAACCCAAATGTATTCAGTTGATTAATCATGAGATTGGATTTTGGTTCAACTGGAGTAGCTTTCTTCCATAACAGCTTCTTCTTATCAGCAATTGTCATTTTCTTCAAATCAACTTGAGCATTGTCAGTAGTTGATGTCTGTTGTTTCTTCTGTACCTTGTTGTTCTTTATTCTGAACAACAACTTGAGCAGTGTCAGAGGTTGTTTTAGATTCTTCAATTATCTTTCTTCTTTTCATAATTTGAACAGTTTCATCTTCAACAAGATTATCATCAGTTACTTGAACCATTTTGCACACTGGTTTCATCAGATCTTGAGAAGTTTTCAAGTCCAGTGGCTTGGTTGGTTCATCAACTTTTCCTTTCCCTTTGTCTTTTGGATCACTTTCAGTCTGTGATCTAGTCTTGAACTTTGAAGTTTCAGAATTTGACTTTTCCTTGATCACAATGCCTTTTTCCTTAGGCCATGGAGGTTTCTTTGTATCAGAAGCTTTAGACTTAAGATTTGTCTTCTCAGCAAATTTAGCTTCTTCCTCCTTGAGAGTTTCTAAATCCATTCCTGGATTGTGTTTCAGAAATAATCTTCTAGCTATCTCCTCATCAAGTGTCTGGATTTTAGGATTTTTGTAATAAACAGTAGTCTGCTTCCCCTTTAACTTCATAGTTTGCAAAAACTTCTGAGAGTCTTCAGATCCTGACTGAATCAGAATATCAGAACTTGACATCAAACTTTGTTTATCAGCACTTGGCTTCAGTCTTTGAGCATTCATAACATCAGAACTTGACTTGTTCTGAATAGAAGATTTTCCTTGAACTTTTCTTTGACCTCTGCTCTTTTCAGAGTTTCCCTGGTCATCACCTCTATCATCCTTTTTCTTCAGTTCATAAGTAAGTGAGCATTTGGACTTAACTACCTTCTCCCCCTTTTTGGCATCATCAGGAAGTAAGAGAGAAAGAAGAAGTTCAACTGAAGATTGGATTTCATCCAATTGAGCTTTCTGAGAAGCTTAATTAGCCAGGACCTCATCAATTTGGGCCTGTTGCTTCTCTTGAGTTTTCTCAATGGCTTCAACTTTTCAGAAATAGGTCTTATATACCTGTTCTTGTCAACCTTGAGCTGTAGATCGAGCTTATCATCTTTTTCTCTGAGTGTATCAACCTTTTCATGAGTAGAAGTATGTAGACCTTGAAGATGTTTTGTAGACAGAGCTGTGATCTTGAGTTCTGTCTTAAAATCAACATTTGTGAGAAACTCATCAGCTTTTGCAATATGCTCTTTCAGAACTTTAGAACATGGAATAAAATATGATTCATTCCCCTTCTTGGTCCACTCAACACCTCTGTGAGTATCCTCCCAAGGAATAGGTGCTTCCTTTTCAACAAATTTCTTCACCAATTCTTCCTTGCCCAGATTAGGAACTGGATGCTCAGCAGAAACACTGTCATAAGAACTTGAGGAAGACTCATGCTATTCTGATAGCTCAACAGTGTGTAAAGCAACTGGAGATTCAGGAATAACATCATCTAAATTCTGAGGATCATAATTTATCTCCAGAGCTGGTGTCTTTGATGTATATGGAGCTTCCAGATAAAGAACTTTAGGTATATTCAAATTATGAATATCTATTTCAGAATTTTCAGATTGTTCTTTAGCATCATCAGTAGCTTTAATAGGAGAGACATGAGGGGTAACAACTGCATCATTAGCAGTGTCTTTGGCTTGACCTGGAAGGGCTTCAATGATAACTGGTTTTTATGAGATCAGAGATTCCTGATCCTCTTCCTCAGCTTCTTCAGTATCTTCTGATGGAGCCTTAGCCAAATACCTCCTAGCCTTTCTTTTCTTCAATCTCCTTGCCAATGAAGGAGTTGCTTCAGCAGCAACAGAACTTACAGATTTCTTTCTTTTCAAAGTATCAGAACTTTAAGCTGCTGTTTCTTTCTAAGAAGTAACATTCTCAGCTATATCTGTCACAGGTTCAGATGCATGAACCCGTGCTTCAATTATTTTCTCTTCACTCTCAGACTCATCTCTGAGAATCATCTTCCTTCTCTTTTGTGGAGGTTGAGGAACAGACATTGTCCTCTTAGAAGGTTTGGAAGATGAAGGTCTAGTTGTTTGTGCTGATGGTTGAGATGTTTAAGGTGTTTGTGTAGAGGTGGTAGGTGCTGACGGTTGAGGTTTTGATGATTGGACATCAGGATATAGTGCAGTGTATTTAACTGGATCATAGGTTATTAAGGCCTGTTTGACAGATAAAGGAACTCGGAGAGGTCTTAACACAGCCTTCTTATTATCAGTAGATAATAAGTCATTAAAGCTCTTTTAGCTAGTCTGAATGATGGAATTAATTCACTAGCTGATTGGGGCTTATCATCACAACAAAAACTATAAATAAGCTGACATAATCTAGCAAAATAGATAGTATTCCTATCTTCTGTCATCCTATCCCCAATGAAACCTAAAACAACATTTGCATAATTAAAATCAGTTTGATTAATGAGAGCATACCCAATTTGTTGACTGAATTTAGGGATTGCATCGAAGTTAGAACATTTGTTGGCAAAAGCCTTGGTGATGCAGTCAAAGAAGAAACTCCATTCCCTCCTTATGTAAGGTCTCTTCAATTGACCCAGCTTTGCCAATGTCTTTTCATACCCCATACTGGCCATCATATTTTGAAGAATGGGCTCCTCAACAGTTGTATAGGCTCTGTTTTCAGGCAACTGTAGTGCTTGGCGTACTGTAGCCAAGGTTACGACATGCTCATCCTCCCCTGTTGTAAAGATTATACTTGGAGACCCATGAGCACCACCATCATCATATACTCCACTTCTCCAGAACTCCAGCACTTGAGTTCCAGAGACTGCATCAGGTTGGGTCAGAGCGTACCCAATATCAGAATTAGCGAGAAAATCCTGAATGAAGTGAAGTTCCGATGGAGCTTCAGCCTTACTAAGAATGGCGGAGTAGTTGTTAGGAACAAACTTAGCTCCATTGAAAATCACGTCTTTTGGTGCCATCTCTGTAAGAAATTAAGTGAGAAAGAGAGTGTTTGCAAAGTGTTTGTTAAAAGTCCTGAAAGAAAACGCTTCAGAGAATATTAGAAAGAGAGAGAATAAAAGAGATAAGAATAGAAAAGTAAGTAAAAGATTAGAAAATCTTTTAACTCCCATATATATACTCTCTCCACTTAACAGTTATATTTTTGAAGCATGGGATACACTTTACACCTGGCAACGTGTGAACAGTTAATAAACGGTTAAAGCAGGAGTTAATGGGCATGTAAAATAGGCAATAATTACCGTGCACATGCAGTTTTTCAAGACATACACGTTTACCACTAACCCAAAATTATTATGACTGTTTTTATCTTACCCAAATATATTCTGATTTAAATATGACTATTTCAGATTTTACTACAAATAATCAAGTAAAGAATAATGTCAAGTAAGCATCAAGGATTCCATCAGGATTTAATATCAGAACTTAACTTATATCAGAAGTTAACAGTCATCAGAACATGGCTTCTATACTCAAAAAGTGAATATCTTTTTCTGTAATTTTTCATACAAATACTGACTTGTTTTCTTCAGAGTTTAATCATCAGAACTTGTCCTCTGAATTTATGCAAATGACTCTTGACTGTTTGTCAACAACAACTTAATCACCATAGTAATTTTCATCATTCATATGGAGTGAAAGTGTGTATGCATTCAGCAAAATATCAGATAAAGATTAAAGTATGATAAACTTCAGTACATCTTAGAAATAAGGCATAACTGAGAAAAATGCTTAAAATCTGTCATCAGTCATGATGTCTACTACAGAACAAATTTATGCAAGAGTCCACCTCAACTGTTTGTGCTCATTTTATGCATCTTTTGAAATTCCTTTTTACAGTGGCTTCTCAGTGTAACTGAGTCACGACTACTTATCAGAATTTATGCCGTTATTAGAGTATTTCTCCAGTAATCATAGAATGTGAAAAGTCATCAAGAATTTTTTTTGCTTTTCTGATGCATATTACTTAATACCAGCATTGCACTTGGGTCTTCCCTTCCACATATTTACTCTAGATCTCAAATGAGTACCTGACTTTTATTCTTTTCTTTTGATAAGTGAGGCTTATCAGCACAGTTATCCACATTGGATTGAATAGTCACGGAACATTCAAAACACTTATTAGAGTATATAGATCCACATCAGATAACAATCAGCATTTAATGAATTTTCAAATTAAGTACAGATTATATATAGATAATGCAATCTGTAAACACTGATCATAAAGTCTGATGCATGAGAACAAAAACTAAGCAGATTTAGAGAAAGAACCTGAAACCATTCCAAGTTCATTTACCAATCTTATAAAAGTAGCTTCACATAGGGGTTTTGTGAAGATATCTGCTAGCTGTTGATCTGTTGGAACAAAATGCAATTCCACTGTACGTTCATCCATATGTTCCCTTATGAAATGGTACCTAATGCTGATGTGCTTTGTCATTGAGTGTTGAACTGGATCACCTGTCATAGCAATTGCACTTTGATTATCACAGTAAATAGGGATTTTAGAAAATTCTAACCCATAATCCAGTAACTGATTCTTCATCCAAAGAATCTGTGCACAACAGCTTCCTGCAGCAATATATTCTGCTTTTACAGTTGATATGGAAATTGACTTATGTTTCTTGCTAAACCAAGAAACCAATCTGCCTCCAAGAAATTGGCAGCTTCCACTAGTGCTTTTCCTGTCTATTTTGCATCCTGCAAAATCTGCATCTGAGTAACCAATTAGCTTAAAATCTGATTCCCTAGGATACCACAATCCTAGATCAGCTGTACCCTTAAGGTACTGGAAAATTCTTTTCACATCTATTAAGTGAGGTTCTCTTGGATCAGCCTGAAATCTTGCAAAAAGATAGGTAGCATACATGATATCAGGTCTACTTGCAGTTAGATAGAGTAAGGAGCCAATCATACCTCTATAGTTAGTAATATCTACAGATTTACCAGTATCCTTATCTAACTTGGTTGTAGTGGCCATGGGAGTGGATGCAGTTGAACAATCTTGCATTCCAAATTTCTTCAGTAAATTTCTGGTGTACTTGGATTGACAGATAAAAGTGCCTTCTTCATTTTGCTTGGCTTGAAGGCCCAGAAAATAGTTGAGTTCTCCCATCATACTCATTTGATATCTTGGCTGCATTAACTTTGCAAACTTCTCACAAAGTTTGGAATTTGTAGAACCAAATATGATATCATCAACATATATCTGTACAAAAAGTAAGTCTTTTCCATGGTTGAGGTAGAATAAAGTCTTGTCAATTGTGCCTCTATGAAATCCACTTTCTAGAAGGAATTGAGCTAAAGCCTCATACCATGCTCTTGGAGCTTGCTTAAGGCGATAAAGTGCTTTGTCAAGCCTATAGACATGATTGGGAAATTTAGGATCTACAAAGCCTAAAGGTTGTTCAACATATACCTCTTCTTCCAATTCTCCATTGAGAAAAGCACTTTTCACATCCATTTGAAAGACTTTAAATTTCTTATGAGCAGCATAATCCAAAAAAATCCTTATGGCTTCTAATCTAGCAACTGGTGCAAATGTTTCATCATAATTAATACCCTCTTGTTGAGAGTAGCCTTTAGCAACCAGTCTTGCTTTATTCCTTGTAATTATGCCATCACTGTCAGTTTTATTTCTGAATACCCATTTTGTGCCTACAACAGATCTGTTCTTTGGTCTTGGCACTAGGGTCCAGACTTTATTTCTTTCAAATTTATTTAACTCTTCCTGCATTGTTTGCACCCAATCAGCATCTTGAAGAGCTTCTTCCACTTTCTTTGGTTCAGTCTGAGATAGAAAAGAATGATAGAGACATTCATTTGAAGTTGCAGTTCTAGTTCTGACACCTGCTTTAGGATCTCCAATGATTAAATCAGGTGTGTGTGCTTTAGTCCATTTCCTTGAAGATGGAAATTGATCTCTAGAACTGGATCCTCCCCCATGATCCATGGTGTCTCCATCAACATATTCTGATGTTCCCCTTGTAGTTATGCTCTCTGAGACTTCAGTATTTGAGTTTGATTTTTCAGGAGTTGAAGAATCAGAGCTTCCAGAATTATCAGTACTTGGCTCATCAGAACTAGATGAATCAGAACTTGAAGAGTCAGTGACAGGTTCTGATGCTTCTCGAGAGTCTTGAGATGTGGTAGGATCTTCAGCTTGCTCCCCCTGGACAGGTGCATTTTCCTTTGGAGTTGTTACCACAGTTTTAATGACATCAGAACTTAATTCAGTAGAACTTACAGGATCAGGATTTAAGTCATCAGAATTTCTAGAATCAGAATTTAAATCTTCATTCTCAAATCTCAGCTGATCATGATCATCGAAATCTTCAAGTCCAGTAATCTTCTTATCATCAAAAGAGACATTGACAGATTTCATGACAACCCTTGTTCTTAAATTGTAGACTCTGAAGGCTTTTGGGGAAAGTGGATATCCAACAAAGATTCATTCATCAGCTTTTAGATCAAATTTTGACAGCTGTTCAGGATGAGTCTTAAGAACAAAACACTTGCAACCAAATACATGAAAGTATTTCAGATTTGGCTTCTTTTTCTTCACCATCTCATATGGTGTTTTTCCATGCTTGTTTATGAGTGTAGCATTTTGAGTAAAACAAGTAGTCTGCACAGCTTCAGCCCAAAAATAGGTTGGCAACTTTGTTTCATCAAGCATAGTTCGTGTAGTTTCAATCAGAGTCATGTTCTTTCTTTCTACAACTCCATTTTGCTGTGGAGTTCCAGGTGCAGAAAATTCCTGCTTGATTCCATGCTCTTTGCAGAACTCTTCCATAATCGAATTCTTGAATTCAGTGACATTATCACTCCTTATTATTTTAACAGAATCTTTGAACAACTTATCCAGCTGTCTGACATGATCAGTTAGAGTAAATGCAGTTTCATTCTTCTTGTGCAAGAAGTACACCCAAGTGTACCTTGTGAACTCATCCACTATAACCATAACATATTTCTTCTTTGCAATAACATGACATTGACTGGACCAAAAAGATCGACATGCAGTAGGTGATAAGGCTCAAGAATAGATGACCCAGTTTTGCTCTTGAAAGAAGATTTTCTTTATTTTGCCTTCTGACATGAATCACAAAGTCCATCAGGAGCAAATACTGTTTTTGGCAGTCCTTTCACAAGATCTTTCTTTACAAGCTCATTTATATTGTTGAAATTTAAATGAGAGAGTTTCTTGTGCCAATTCCAGCTTTCTTTAATTAATGCTCTACTCAACAGACAGATAGCGGAACCATCAGTACTTGTTGAAAGTCTGGCTTCATAAATGTTACCATGCCTGTAACCTTTCAGAACCACTTTGCCTGTAGAATTACTTATAACTTCACAGTGTTCTTCAAAGAAATCCACATGATAACCTCTGTCACAGATTTGACTTATACTCAACAGATTGTGTTTAAGTCCTGAGACTAGAGCTATTGATTCAATGATGACATTCCCAAGATTGATCTTGGCATATCCCAGAGTTTTTCCAATGTTGACATCTCCATAAGAAACTCCTGGGCCAGCTTTCTCCACAAAATCTGATAGCAGGGCTTTATTTCCAGTCATATGTCCTAAACACCCACTATCCATAACTAGGATGTTCTTCCTGTTGCCCTACAATCACAAAGACCACTAATGGTTAGTTTTAAGGACCCAGACTTGCTTGGATCCTTTGGCCTTATTAAGTTTGTTAACATTTGCAGTGGATTTAATATCAGAGTTTATGCTAACATTTTTCTTATCAGATTTTATAGTATCATACTTTTCATCATACTTTACACTAGAAGAAATTAAAGCAACTTTCTTCAAAGAAGGTTTTATCTGATAATAATCATAGTACAAACTATGATATTCCTTACAAATATAAATGGAATGCCATATACTACCACAATGAAAATAAGGAATTTGTGGCTTCAACCTAACAGACTGACTCTTAACTCCTGACTTAGGAGGTAAGGAGTTTATATTCTTATTCTTCCTGCAAAAAGAAGTAAGATGGTTAGAGTTTCCACAGTTATAGCATTTCTTTCTAGGAGTATTAGGAACATGCATATAATTGTTGCTTTTATTCACACCTTTCTTTCCATTCCTATTTTTCCTAGCTTTCTTTACCTTGTTCACACTGGTAATTTATTTCAGCTTATGTTTAAGCTACTTCTTCGTCATTAAGCCTATGTTAACTTCAGTTGCTTTATCCTGTTCTAATTTGACAGAAGTTGACTCTGCTATCACTTTTATCTCAATATCTTTCATATTTTCAGAATCAGACTTTACAGTTTTAGCTACAAATTTAACAGGATTTACCTTTGGCTTAGTAGTCTGTTTAACAATAATTGGCTTAATTTATTCAATTCCTTTTTCACTTTTATCATCTCCATAACCTACGCCCTCTTTCCAGTTTCCACTACTTAGTATATCCTGAGTTGCTCTACCAGAGTTAGTCCAAGTCCTGATAATCTCTCTCTCATTTTCTAACTCAGTTTTTAGAGATTTATTCATTTTCAGCTGTTACGACCGGCATTTTATGTAATATTATTTGTGAATAATATTAAGTTAAATAAAAATATATTCAATGCTTGTACGTTTGTGTGAGTGAAAATTTCTGCATTTTAAATTTGCTCTGGGTAGTATATGATTTTTTTCAAAGCAAGAATTTATTTAATTTCTTTATTTTTGATTTATAAGGAATATTCTAAGCTTTGGAAAAAATTTTCTTTTAAAAGACATTTTGTACACAAATTTTGAAAATGATTTTATAAAGTCTCTAAAAATCCAAGTTATTTTATGGTATAAATTTTATAATTTTTGAACTTGTACTTTATTATATAAAAATAAATCTTTGGAAATTAGTTGCTTAATAATTATCAAATTACATGAATAACCTTGCATGCAAACTCTCTTCTATTTAACCAAAGGGCTAAAGAGTCAATAACCACCCCACTAACTCACAATTTGCTAGCCAAATTACCTCCTTGACCTTGCATGCAAACTTGCCTAACTTTGGCTAGAGGGTTACTCTTGTAACTTCTCACATCCACTCACTTGTGGGCAAATAAAAACCAAACAATCATGATGATCACTCCACCATTTCTACATTTTTCCTCCCTCTCCTCTCCCTCCTCCCACCTTTCCTCTCGGCTTTTTGCCGAAATCCTACCCCCTCCCCTTTTCTTCATTCCACATTCAAGTTCCCACCTCCCATACAAGTAAATATTACTTCCTATATCATGATCACATATATTCCAAAGAGTTTTGAGTAAAAAGTTTAAGTTTTAAAGTTGCATGTAAAGGTTTTAGTGAAACTCAAAATACAATCTTGATTCTTATGGATTTAAGGTTGTTTTTGAGAGGACTACAATGAATGGATAAGTGCCAAGTCATGAGAAGGAAAATCTTGATGATTTAATGGCCATTTCCATCCATTTCATTCGGCCATGACCATATGGGAGCCGAATGAATGGTCCTTGAAATCATTCTTGTTGTTTTGATCAATTTTTGCATGTTTATGTGATAATGACTTGAATTTTGTGGTGATAATTTGATAAAACTCCTTGCATGCTAAGTGATCATCTAGGTATACCTTATGCTAGGCTTGCATGTCAATTTTAAGATGGAATATATGTAGAAAATGGGTTGTTTTGGTTTGAAAAACCCGAAGGCATGCATGCATGTGGAATTCTCTTAGTTTGTTGTAAGATTTTGACCATTTGGAAAAGATTTTGTTAGTGAGCCTTAATTTCAGTAGGAATAATGTGATAATATGGATTTATGCTTCTTGTTGCATGGTAATAATTTGTGGTTATCTTTTATAAAAATATATATCTTGTTGTTTCAAAAGCATAAAGGTTTATGATTTGTTAAGAGTAGTCTCTTTTATTTTGCCATAGTTGCACCATAGGTAAGGATGATCTCACCAAGGGTATTTTGAGAAAAAGGGAGTTAGTTCAGTAGAACACCAAGTATAGGTCTTGGTTTAAGTATTTAGTTGTTGATAATTGGGTTTGTCAAGTCAAAACCTTGGAAAATGAGAGTTATAGTTTCTGCAGAAAAATCAGTTTAGTACCCTGAGTTTAGAGTGAGTTTTGACCATGTCATTGATGTGCACTTTGAGGCCCAAGCCACCAGAAGTTAGTATGGGGAGTATATAATAGGTTTTAGGAGTTGGTTGGAGGTTTGCATGTCATTTGGTTAGGTGCACAAGTAGAATAACAAAATCTGTCCAGCAGGGGACAGTTTTGTTGCAACTTAGAAATAGGGAGATTTGGCCATGTCATGGGTAGGCCCTCATTAGGCCCAATTGGGCCTTAGTTAGAGGGTATGTCAGAGAAGTTTTTCCAACCATAGTTCATAGGATATGAGCTAGAACCATGTGTCACAAGTTAACTCAAGTCAGGGCATTTTCTGCCCAGAAAAACAGGGGAACCTTGGACTTTTAGCTTAGGCCCAAGAAGGCCCAAGCCAGGCCTTTGAGCCACATCAAGCTTGTGAGATGCCCTTAGGTCAGGAGAGTCTTGTGTAAAAATTTTGAAGAAAAACTTGTAGTTTAAGAGTGTCTAATGCACTCAAGAAACCTTAGTTACCATTCTGAAATTTGCACCAGTGAGCACTTTCACTTATCACATAGTTTTAGGACACTTAGAAGTGAGTATTAGGTCGACCACCATAGTTGTAAGATAGTATAAGGTCAGTAGAACAAAAGGCACAAGTGAGGGTCAATAGGTTTTGGATAATTTAGGAAAGGCACATTGAGTTAGGAAGCCCAAATTCGAAGACTTCGTTTAGTTAGCGACCAAGTAACTTAAGTGGTGAGTCGAGATCATCCAAGCCTAGTGTGGCATTATGGTGTATATGATGTTATTTGGTATTAATATACGATATGTGATTATGTGGCTACGTGTGTACATTTGAAAATATAAATGTTGGATATGAATTAAGTGTGTATAGGCCTAAGTGCCATCCATGTTTAATTTCGGGTTGTAAATAGGTTAAGATGGTAAGAATATATTATAATGAGGATTATTATTATTTATGTAGGATCTCGAGACGAGGGAAAACTTGCCATAAAAGTCGAGTGAAGCTCCAGTTGTTGCTCCTACCAGTCAGACCAGACCAGTCTATCTCAAGGCAAGTGATTCAACTTGACCTTCGCATTTACTGTAACCAGTTCATATATATATCGATGCAATTATCCTGAGTCATTTTGATATATTTAAATCAAGAGTATCTTTTGTTTATCTTTGAGTTACATAGAGATGCCATGAACCCTCGAGTACGTATTGCAAGTAGTTCAAAAGTCTTTCATGATAGTTTAATGCCATGATAAAATAGAGATTTGTTATAATACCTTATTGATCCTTTTGATTATCATGCTATTGATCCCTGAGAAATCTTGATATTGCACCCTGATGCTTTGATTCAACTCTTGAAATAACCTCGATAGGAACTTTATCTTGATACCTAAAAGCCAATCATTTCTTAAATTCATTCATGATTGTTTGATAACCCTATCCTTACCCTAAAAGCTTGATACCCTGTTATATCTTGAGCTGATGATCACTTTCTTTATATTTTAACACCCCTATCCTATTGGAACCAGTGATGCTTATCTTCTTGATGTTCTAATACCTATACCTTGTCTACAACCATTGCTTTAAGCCTAGTTTGGCATTACTCTTTCATATTATCCAATAGCCTTGCTCAATTTCCTTGTCAAAGTTCTTGTTTATGGAAACCTCTCAATTACCCTAAAATAGTAAAGTCTAGTGGATCATGGCCCTGAGATTTAGTGTCATATTTCCAGTGTTTCAAGTTGATCTATAATCCCTTGATAAAAATGATTACAGTCGAAAGAGATTTTGTCATAAATCGGCATCAGTTTTTAAAATGATTAAAATGTGGATTTTTCAGTCCCAAAGGGGGATAAATGTTTTCTTTGAATGGTGGATCTGGACTGAGACGCGAGTCCTTTCCACACTTATATTAGGCTTAAAAGTTGCCTAGGGATTCCCAATAATGTTTTAGAACCCAGCGAGGTTCGGGATTACTTCGCGGCTGATCACCGGCTGTAATCCGTAGCGTCATAAAATGATTTTGATTAAGAATGATTTTTAAAATTTGTTTTGATGCAAGCAAAATGATGCCAACTCACATAAGTTTAATCTCTCGTTATCATTGATTATGTCTTTCCATTGTCATTCCTAAAGGTATATCTCGATTTATGTTTTGCGTTGTACTATTAGCACTTGTTGAGCTTTTGGCTCACTTCTTGCTTTACCCTTATATTACAGCTAGCAGCTATGGTTAGATTCAAGCAGACTGCCCGTAAGACCTGTGATGCTGATGCTTATGTTCGAGCTCAGGTAGAATAAGTAATAATAGTTGTGTGAGGACTCGGTATTTGTAATCAAATGTAATAGTTGGTAGTGTTGGGCTGTTCCAAACCCTAAACTGTAAGATCTTGGATTTTGGTTGTGTATTCTTCATTAAAAAGATGTAATAGCTATATTTATTTCGCTATTTAAGTTGGGGGTGTGACAGGTTTTGGTATCAGAGCTACGGTTTAGAGTCCCTGAACAGCCCAAATAGGTTATAGGATTTGTGTGTAGGTTATAGATATTATGCGAGAGAGTAGGTTAAGTAGATTATTATTAATACTCCTCTTATTGGTTGTCAGCAAAGGGCGCATTCCTCGTCATCCTCTGGATCGGACGACACTATTGCTTTCTCCGTGTATGCTGAGTTGAGGCGCGAGTTCGACATGCTTCAGGGCAAGTACGACCGACTGATAGACCGACTGAAGAACGTGTATCCGGACAGCCGAAACTATGAAGGGAAGCCCAAGGAGCAGATGATTGCGAGACTTGAGACCTTGGTTGGGTACGTCAACACTAAGCTTGAGGAGATGCCAGCGCACCGGGACCGTACCAGCCAGTATGTCATTCAGATGGTGGCGGATGAGCTCCAGAGCATTGTGAAGACGCTTCGAGAGGAAAAGACTACCAAGCCCCGTTCAGATGGAGTGGAGCCTTAGTTCTTTCCATTTACCTTTCATGTTGTTGTACTATCAGACTCTATGGAATCCCCAGTTGTTTCCGTCTTTCCTTTAAATAAGCCTGTTATTTCTAGAATCAGACTATGTCCCAATCCTATGTACTGTGACCTTTAAAATTTCAATAATTATGTGCTATTGTTCCAATTGCTCTCAACTGTTATTTTATGTTTTGTCATCATATCTGGAAACTTGACCCCATATGTAAACAGGAATGCCATGCGATACCCTCGAATCATTTTATCATTCATATTTGTTATAACACAACTCTTATTTCAGGATCATGCCTCCCAAAAAGAAGAATCCAACAACCACCTTCACCACAGACCCAAATATTCTTCGACTACTGGAAACCTTGCAACAGCAAACCAATGCTATAGCTCAACAACAACTAACTCTTCAACAACGAATTGAAAACCAAGATAACCGTGAGCCACACCAACCACCTGAACCACCAGTACCACCTAGACAAATTGTCACTTTCAAAGCTTTTCAGAATGTGAATCCACCTGTATTTCATGATACCACTGATCCAGTGATAGCAAACACATGGATCAAGGAGATGGAAAGGGCTTTTGAGTTGGTACAGTTAGGGGACGATCAGAAGACGCTGTATGCCACTTACTTCTTGAAGGGAGAAGTCATTTATTGGTGGGAATCAGTAAAAGCTATGGAAGTCACTCAGCAGATTTCTTGGGAGAGATTTAAGAAGTTATTTCTGGACAAGTATTACCCTAAGTACATGCAGAATCAGATGGAGCTAAAATTTCTTGAGTTAAAACAAGGGAACATGACTGTACTGGAATATGAGAAGAAGTTCACTGAGTTGTCAAGGTTTGTGACAAAGTATACCAGCACTGAGGAAGAAAAAGCAAAGAAATTTCAGCAAGGATTGGAGCCTTGGATCAGAGATAGGGTGGCTATGTTTGAACTTGAAACTTATGCGGGAGTAGTACAGAAAGCTGCTCTGATTGAGAATAATGGGATGCAGTCAAGGAAAGAGAGGGATAACAAGAAGAGGAAGGTTCCATTTTATGGAGAAAAGTCTGAAGCTGGAAGTTCGCAAGATCGGAATGTAAAGAGGATTGGTTTCCAGAAGGGCGGAAATTTTCAAAGGAAAGGAAATTTGGGCAAAAGGCAAGAATCAAAAGGGAACAATCAGGCAAGCCAAGGGCAAGTTGGAGAAAACAGGTTCCAAAGGCCAGAATGCAAGCACTGTGGCAGAAGGCACCCCGGAGTATGCAATAAGCTGAGTATGACCTGTTATAGGTGCAATCAGAAGGGACATTTGGCCAATGAGTGCAAGATGCCGAAGCCAGGAGTTACGTGCTACAAATGTGGGAAGACTGGACACATGGCTAGGGAGTGTAAGGCAACAGGACCAGTCAGAGCTCTGATGAACGTGGCAAGTACCAGTGCAAGCGTGCCAGTTGAGGTATTGGCATTACCTCCACCACCCGCACCAGCCCCGCAAGCAACAGCAAGGACATTTGACCTAAAGATGAAAGATGCTGTTCAGAATTCTGAGGTGATAGCAGGTACACTTTTACTCAATAATGTCAAAGCCAAAGTATTGATTGATTCGGGAGCCACAAGATCTTTCATATCAGAATCTTTTATTGATAAGATCCAATGTGATAAAACGGTTATGAGTGAGGTAGTAAATGTGGTAATTGCGAACCAAGAGAAGATTCCTGTGAATCAATTTTGTCCAAAATGTGAGATTGATATTTCAGGATATAAGTTCTCGGCCGACTTGATACTCTTCAAGCTGGGAGAGTTTGATATAATTTTAGGAATGGATTGGTTAGGAGAGAATAGCGCTCAGATAAATTGTAAGACCAAGAGAGTGTATTTAAAGACGAAGAGTGGAGAGAAGGTAGTATTTAAGGGACAGAGGCAAGAGCGACTATTTCTTACAATTATTCAGGCTAAGAAGTTACTTAGAAAAGGTTGTGAGTCGTTCCTAGCATATGTAGTGGATTCAGAGAGAGGCAGCCTCAGCATGGAAGATATTCCTGTAGTTAATGAGTTCCCCGATGTGTTTCCCGACGAACTACCAGGCTTACCACCAGATCGACAAATTGAGTTTGAGATCAACCTTGCTCCAGGCACGGAACCAGTTTCAAAGGCTCCGTATAGGATGGCACCAGCAGAAATGAAAGAGTTGGCGAGCCAGCTACAAGAATTATTGGATAAGGGAGTGATACGACCAAGTACATCGCCATGGGGAGCACCTGTTCTCTTTGTGAAGAAGAAAGATGGGAGTATGCGTCTATGCATAGATTACCGGGAGTTGAATAAAGTAACGATCAAGAACCGCTACCCGCTACCAAGGATAGATGACCTTTTTGATCAGTTAAAGGGAGCAAAATGTTTTTCGAAGATTGACTTGAGATCGGGATACCATCAATTAAAGATCAAGGAAGAAGATATTCCCAAGACCGCATTTAGGACCAGATATGGGCATTATGAATTCCTAGTAATGCCGTTTGGTTTGACCAACGCTCCGGCCGCATTCATGGATCTGATGAATCGGGTATTTAAGAAGTATTTGGATAAATTTGTCGTGGTATTTATTGATGACATCCTTATTTATTCTAAATCGGAAGAAGAACATATGCAGCATCTCTGGATAGCCTTGGAGATACTCCGACAAGAGAAGTTGTATGCCAAGTTTACCAAATGTGAGTTTTGGTTAAAGGAAGTTCAATTTTTGGGGCATGTTATTGGAAGTGATGGAATTAAAGTGGATCCGGCAAAGATTGATGCAGTTATGAGTTGGGAGAGGCCAAGGACTCCTACGGAAGTGCGAAGTTTTCTAGGATTGGCCGGGTACTATAGAAGATTCGTCAAGGATTTCTCGAAGATCGCCACACCATTGACCAAGTTAACCAGAAAGAATCAAAAGTTTGAATGGAGTGCAGAATGTGAAAATAGCTTTCAAGAGTTAAAACAGAAGTTGGTAACAGCTCCGGTGTTAGTACTTCCAGATGATCAAGGGAATTTTGTAATATTCAGCGATGCCTCACATAAGGGTTTGGGTTGTGTGTTGATGCAACACAGCAAGGTAATAGCATATGCGTCAAGACAGTTGAAGCCGCACGAGTTAAAGTATCCGACGCATGACTTGGAACTAGCCGCCATAGTGTTCGCACTCAAGATTTGGAGACACTATCTCTATGGAGAAAAGTGTGAAATCTACACGGATCACAAGAGTTTAAAATACATTTTTACTCAGAAAGAGCTCAATATGAGGCAGAGGAGATGGCTGGAATTGATTAAGGACTATGACTGTTCGATAAATTACCATCCTGGAAAGGCGAACGTAGTGGCCGATGCGCTGAGTCGGAAGGAAAGATTGAATGCAATGATAACATCAAAAGAGTTATCTGAAGAAATCGGAAAATTTGAATTGGAACTTTGTGCTTATGGGAAAGTCAAAGAAGTTTGTCATGCAATGACCTTTCAGCCAACACTACTGGAAAAGATAAAGAAGTATCAAGAGGAAGTAATGGAAAAAGAGAAAAATCAGTTATCTGGAGAAGAGATTAATACAAAAAGGGATGAGCAAGGAATACTAAGGTTTTCATCCAGAATATGGATTCCCCATGTATCTGAATTAAAGAATGAGATCCTCCATGAAGCCCACCATTCGAAATTTTCAATCCACCCGGGAAGCACCAAGATGTATCAAGACTTAAAGAAGAACTTTTGGTGGCCAAATATGAAAAGAGACGTGGCGGAATGGGTTGCGAAGTGCTATACCTGTCAGAAAGTAAAGGCAGAACATCAACGACCAAGCGGATTAATTCAGCCCCTGAAGATTCCAGAATGGAAATGGGAAAACATCGCTATGGACTTTATAGTAGGACTACCGCGAACAAAGTCCGGACATGACGCAATATGGGTTATAATTGATCGTCTTACGAAGTCGGCGCATTTCCTTCCAATAAATGAGAAGTCGTCACTGGACAAGTTGGTTCATCTGTATGTGCACGAAATCGTATTAAGGCATGGAGTACCTGTATCAATAGTTTCAGACAGAGATCCCCGATTTAACTCAAGATTCTGGAAGCAATTCCAGGAATGTCTTGGCACGAAGTTGAATATGAGCACGGCGTATCACCCGCAGACTGATGGCCAGAGTGAAAGAACAATTCAAACAATTGAAGACATGTTGCGCAGTTGTGCAATCGATTTTGCTGGAAGTTGGGACGACCACCTGCCATTGATTGAATTTTCATATAACAATAGCTATCATTCCAGTATCGGCATGCCACCATATGAAGCTTTGTACGGGCGAAAATGTAGATCACCAACAAGTTGGGATGAAGTAGGAGAAGGAAGAATTCTCGGCTCAGAATTGGTACAACAGTTGCATGACTCAGTCAAGTTAATTCAGAAAAGGTTGCTTGCTGCTCAAGATAGACAGAGGAAGTATGCAGATCCAGCGCGTAAGGATGTTCAATTCCAAATTGGCGAAGCTGTGTTACTAAAAGTGTCACCTAGGAAAGGGTTGATAAGATTTGGCAAGAAAGGAAAGTTAGCACCTAGATACGTAGGTCCTTTTGAGATTTTGAGTCAAGTAGGAAAGGTGGCCTACGAGTTGGCCTTACCACCTCAGTATCAGCATGTGCATAACGTGTTCCATGTGTCGTTGCTTAAGAAGTACAATCCTGACGCTAGCCATGTGATAGAATATGAACCTGTAGAAATTCAGGCAGACCTGTCATTTGTGGAGCAACCGGTTAAAGTACTCGACTGGCAAGTAAAGAGTCTTAGAAATAAATCAGTAAAGTTAGTGAAAGTACTTTGGAGGAACCCTAAGGTCGAAGAGTCGACTTGGGAGTTAGAGTCTGATATGCGTTCCCGGTATCCTCATCTGTTCTCTTAGATTCTGGGGACAGAATCCCTTAAGGGGGAGAGGATGTTACGACCGGCATTTTATGTAATATTATTTGTGAATAATATTAAGTTAAATAAAAATATATTCAATGCTTGTACGTTTGTGTGAGTGAAAATTTCTGCATTTTAAATTTGCTCTGGGTAGTATATGATTTTTTTCAAAGCAAGAATTTATTTAATTTCTTTATTTTTGATTTATAAGGAATATTCTAAGCTTTGGAAAAAATTTTCTTTTAAAAGACATTTTGTACACAAATTTTGAAAATGATTTTATAAAGTCTCTAAAAATCCAAGTTATTTTATGGTATAAATTTTATAATTTTTGAACTTGTACTTTATTATATAAAAATAAATCTTTGGAAATTAGTTGCTTAATAATTATCAAATTACATGAATAACCTTGCATGCAAACTCTCTTCTATTTAACCAAAGGGCTAAAGAGTCAATAACCACCCCACTAACTCACAATTTGCTAGCCAAATTACCTCCTTGACCTTGCATGCAAACTTGCCTAACTTTGGCTAGAGGGTTACTCTTGTAACTTCTCACATCCACTCACTTGTGGGCAAATAAAAACCAAACAATCATGATGATCACTCCACCATTTCTACATTTTTCCTCCCTCTCCTCTCCCTCCTCCCACCTTTCCTCTCGGCTTTTTGCCGAAATCCTACCCCCTCCCCTTTTCTTCATTCCACATTCAAGTTCCCACCTCCCATACAAGTAAATATTACTTCCTATATCATGATCACATATATTCCAAAGAGTTTTGAGTAAAAAGTTTAAGTTTTAAAGTTGCATGTAAAGGTTTTAGTGAAACTCAAAATACAATCTTGATTCTTATGGATTTAAGGTTGTTTTTGAGAGGACTACAATGAATGGATAAGTGCCAAGTCATGAGAAGGAAAATCTTGATGATTTAATGGCCATTTCCATCCATTTCATTCGGCCATGACCATATGGGAGCCGAATGAATGGTCCTTGAAATCATTCTTGTTGTTTTGATCAATTTTTGCATGTTTATGTGATAATGACTTGAATTTTGTGGTGATAATTTGATAAAACTCCTTGCATGCTAAGTGATCATCTAGGTATACCTTATGCTAGGCTTGCATGTCAATTTTAAGATGGAATATATGTAGAAAATGGGTTGTTTTGGTTTGAAAAACCCGAAGGCATGCATGCATGTGGAATTCTCTTAGTTTGTTGTAAGATTTTGACCATTTGGAAAAGATTTTGTTAGTGAGCCTTAATTTCAGTAGGAATAATGTGATAATATGGATTTATGCTTCTTGTTGCATGGTAATAATTTGTGGTTATCTTTTATAAAAATATATATCTTGTTGTTTCAAAAGCATAAAGGTTTATGATTTGTTAAGAGTAGTCTCTTTTATTTTGCCATAGTTGCACCATAGGTAAGGATGATCTCACCAAGGGTATTTTGAGAAAAAGGGAGTTAGTTCAGTAGAACACCAAGTATAGGTCTTGGTTTAAGTATTTAGTTGTTGATAATTGGGTTTGTCAAGTCAAAACCTTGGAAAATGAGAGTTATAGTTTCTGCAGAAAAATCAGTTTAGTACCCTGAGTTTAGAGTGAGTTTTGACCATGTCATTGATGTGCACTTTGAGGCCCAAGCCACCAGAAGTTAGTATGGGGAGTATATAATAGGTTTTAGGAGTTGGTTGGAGGTTTGCATGTCATTTGGTTAGGTGCACAAGTAGAATAACAAAATCTGTCCAGCAGGGGACAGTTTTGTTGCAACTTAGAAATAGGGAGATTTGGCCATGTCATGGGTAGGCCCTCATTAGGCCCAATTGGGCCTTAGTTAGAGGGTATGTCAGAGAAGTTTTTCCAACCATAGTTCATAGGATATGAGCTAGAACCATGTGTCACAAGTTAACTCAAGTCAGGGCATTTTCTGCCCAGAAAAACAGGGGAACCTTGGACTTTTAGCTTAGGCCCAAGAAGGCCCAAGCCAGGCCTTTGAGCCACATCAAGCTTGTGAGATGCCCTTAGGTCAGGAGAGTCTTGTGTAAAAATTTTGAAGAAAAACTTGTAGTTTAAGAGTGTCTAATGCACTCAAGAAACCTTAGTTACCATTCTGAAATTTGCACCAGTGAGCACTTTCACTTATCACATAGTTTTAGGACACTTAGAAGTGAGTATTAGGTCGACCACCATAGTTGTAAGATAGTATAAGGTCAGTAGAACAAAAGGCACAAGTGAGGGTCAATAGGTTTTGGATAATTTAGGAAAGGCACATTGAGTTAGGAAGCCCAAATTCGAAGACTTCGTTTAGTTAGCGACCAAGTAACTTAAGTGGTGAGTCGAGATCATCCAAGCCTAGTGTGGCATTATGGTGTATATGATGTTATTTGGTATTAATATACGATATGTGATTATGTGGCTACGTGTGTACATTTGAAAATATAAATGTTGGATATGAATTAAGTGTGTATAGGCCTAAGTGCCATCCATGTTTAATTTCGGGTTGTAAATAGGTTAAGATGGTAAGAATATATTATAATGAGGATTATTATTATTTATGTAGGATCTCGAGACGAGGGAAAACTTGCCATAAAAGTCGAGTGAAGCTCCAGTTGTTGCTCCTACCAGTCAGACCAGACCAGTCTATCTCAAGGCAAGTGATTCAACTTGACCTTCGCATTTACTGTAACCAGTTCATATATATATCGATGCAATTATCCTGAGTCATTTTGATATATTTAAATCAAGAGTATCTTTTGTTTATCTTTGAGTTACATAGAGATGCCATGAACCCTCGAGTACGTATTGCAAGTAGTTCAAAAGTCTTTCATGATAGTTTAATGCCATGATAAAATAGAGATTTGTTATAATACCTTATTGATCCTTTTGATTATCATGCTATTGATCCCTGAGAAATCTTGATATTGCACCCTGATGCTTTGATTCAACTCTTGAAATAACCTCGATAGGAACTTTATCTTGATACCTAAAAGCCAATCATTTCTTAAATTCATTCATGATTGTTTGATAACCCTATCCTTACCCTAAAAGCTTGATACCCTGTTATATCTTGAGCTGATGATCACTTTCTTTATATTTTAACACCCCTATCCTATTGGAACCAGTGATGCTTATCTTCTTGATGTTCTAATACCTATACCTTGTCTACAACCATTGCTTTAAGCCTAGTTTGGCATTACTCTTTCATATTATCCAATAGCCTTGCTCAATTTCCTTGTCAAAGTTCTTGTTTATGGAAACCTCTCAATTACCCTAAAATAGTAAAGTCTAGTGGATCATGGCCCTGAGATTTAGTGTCATATTTCCAGTGTTTCAAGTTGATCTATAATCCCTTGATAAAAATGATTACAGTCGAAAGAGATTTTGTCATAAATCGGCATCAGTTTTTAAAATGATTAAAATGTGGATTTTTCAGTCCCAAAGGGGGATAAATGTTTTCTTTGAATGGTGGATCTGGACTGAGACGCGAGTCCTTTCCACACTTATATTAGGCTTAAAAGTTGCCTAGGGATTCCCAATAATGTTTTAGAACCCAGCGAGGTTCGGGATTACTTCGCGGCTGATCACCGGCTGTAATCCGTAGCGTCATAAAATGATTTTGATTAAGAATGATTTTTAAAATTTGTTTTGATGCAAGCAAAATGATGCCAACTCACATAAGTTTAATCTCTCGTTATCATTGATTATGTCTTTCCATTGTCATTCCTAAAGGTATATCTCGATTTATGTTTTGCGTTGTACTATTAGCACTTGTTGAGCTTTTGGCTCACTTCTTGCTTTACCCTTATATTACAGCTAGCAGCTATGGTTAGATTCAAGCAGACTGCCCGTAAGACCTGTGATGCTGATGCTTATGTTCGAGCTCAGGTAGAATAAGTAATAATAGTTGTGTGAGGACTCGGTATTTGTAATCAAATGTAATAGTTGGTAGTGTTGGGCTGTTCCAAACCCTAAACTGTAAGATCTTGGATTTTGGTTGTGTATTCTTCATTAAAAAGATGTAATAGCTATATTTATTTCGCTATTTAAGTTGGGGGTGTGACATCAGCAATTCATCTCTAACATAAAAGGCATCATCTCTTTCTTTCTGAGTTTGATGGAACATGACTAACTCTTTTTCTAAATAATCATTCCTCCTTTTAAAAGCAAGATTTTCAAAAGTTAATCTTTCACATGTTAAAGTTTGATCTCTGTAACTAATAAACATGGTTTTAAGATATAATCTCAACTCATTAATATCATCAGTATAAAAGGCATAAGTTGTTTGAGGTATCTTTAACTCAGCAGCATCAGAACTGCTATCAGCATTTGCCATCGAGTCATAGTTCTCCTCATCTTCTGAATCTGAAGTGTCTGTCCAGCTTTTCTTCTTTGTGACAAGTGCCTTGCCTTTGTCACTCTTTCCTTTCTTGCAGTCAGGAGATATGTGGCCTTTCTCACCACAGTTGTAGCATTTGACATTTGAGTAATCTCCTCTGTCAGACTTTCCTCCTTTGCCTTCAGATTTTCTGAAGCCCTTCTTATCAGAACTTCTATCTTTCCTGGAAAACTTTTTCCCCTATGGAATATCCTGTAGGCTATCTTTGTGATACCCTTCACCATAAGAGCACATAATTTCATCATCTCCTCATCAGCATCCACTTCAGGTAGACTTTCAGTTTCTGAATCATCATCATCAGAACTTGATGATTTTGAATCAGATTTTATGATGAGAGCCTTTCCTTTGCCTTTCTTTGAGACAACCACTTTGGGGGATTCCTCCTCAGCCTTAAGAGAAACTGTCCTTGACTTTCTCCCAGGTCTCTTGCTTCTTTGATCCATCTCAAGTTCATAAGTCTTGAGCATACCATAAATTTCATCAAGAGTAGTTTAATCAAGAGCATAGTTGTCTCTTATAATAGTAGCTTTCAAATCCCAACTTTCAGGAAGAGCTAAAAGGAATTTTAGATTTGAATCTTCAATATCATATTCCTTGTCCACCAGTGACAGATCATACAAGAGTTTGACAAACCTGTCATATAAGTCAGTTAATGACTCATCACTTTTTGAGTCAAAGTGCTCATACTCTTGAGTAAGTATAGTCCTCCTATTTTTCTTAATTGCATCAGTTCCCTGACACCTTAATTCCAAAGCATCCCATATCTCCTTTGCAGTCTTGCATTGAATTACCCTATTTGACATGACATTATCAATGGCACTATGAAGTAAATGCCTTACCTTTGCATCCTTGGCAATAGATGAGATATCTTCAGCTGTGTATTCACTTTTCTCCTTTGGTATGGTCTTTGCTGGCTGATCTGCAACTACAACAGAGAGTTGGTTGGCTTATGCAGTCCTTCATAAATTCTGTCAAGGTATTCTGGATCTGTAGCTTCCAGAAATATAGCCATCTTCACTTTCCATATAGGATACTTAGAAGGTCTCAGCATGAGAACCCTGATAGTCACATATCGACTGTGGGTTTGAGTCTTTGGAGTTTCTTCAGTTTTGGCGGGCTTGGTTGGATTTTCTGCATCTTCAGACATGATTGTTTTGGATCTTTACTGTATGTGTGTTAACAGATAGGCTCTGATACCACTTGTTAGGTCACACAACACTGTAAAAGGGGGTTGAATACAGTATAGAATATAATCAAATCAATTTAGAACACAAGTAATAGAAAATAGATGTATTCGATATAATAAACTCGGTTACAATGGAACTATTCTCTCTCAGTGATGAACAAATATCACGAGAGCTGCTAGGTTACAATGTATGATCTTCTCGATGATCGTAACACATATAATGTAAACCTATGTCTATGTTTATATAGACACACATTTACAAGATAACTTCTAATTGATATGGAATATTATTATGTCTCCTAAAATATATCAATCAGATATCTTATACAATTCTTCTAGTCCTCTAACTCTTTCCATGCATATCTTCTTCTGTATTAGTCTCGATCTTCTTTCTTGTAAATCAGCTTCCTTCCTTAACTGTTAGTCCTCCAATACTTAAGTTCTGATATCCATCTTCTGATATTATCTTCTGATAATCTAAGTCCTGATATCCTTAAGTCCTGACTTCCAGTAAGTACTGATTCCAGTAAGAACTGATATTTCATGTTTGTTAAGATCTGAAAACTAAACATGAAACATATTATACATGACATCTCAAATATATCCAACACTGTTAAATCATTGAAAATGTTGAGAATTATCATGACTACCTATTAGTGTAGAGAATCATAGTAAAGACCATGGATTAAGTATGAGTTGTACTTGTCTTTATTGGACTCGATATCGGTTTGTGGATTAGTATCGAGGTTCTGGCAAGTAATGAGTTAATTGAGTTTATTATGTTTCTTAGTTGTTTATTATCTTTTGAAACTAACTTAGATTATTATATCTTGTTATTCCCGAATAATCTAACAATAGAATTATAGAAGGGTGGTTGAATGGAATTCTGGTTTCTCTTAGAAATTTAAAACTTTTGATGAATATATATATATAACAGTGTTTGAATAAACTAGTTGCGAATAAGAATTATTCAAATATTCAAATTTAAAATAAATAAACAAGGGTGTTTAAAAACTTTCTGGTGGATTGATATTTCCACCAGAGATATATATAAATATAGAAGATCTCCGTAATGCAAAAACACATAGCTGTTTACAAGAGTTCTTACAAACTTAACTAGAGAGTGCTAAAGATACATCTTACAAATGCTCTCTTATTCTTTCTTGTCTTGACTATGTTAATTCGTTGATTTTCAATCAATTCAAATAACTCTTGCTACTATTGGTTTATATATAACCAAGTTATAGGTGTAATTAGGCAAAACATACGTCTATTATCTAGGTCTAATCACATGTTTCTTCATTTCTTTGTCCCATGCAATCCAGATAGATATAGCATCTTTGAAAGTCCCTGTTTTTCATAAAAATGGAAATGCTTCTTGATCTTCATAATCCTGGTTACAGGCTGCCACATTCCATTTGTATACAATCAACCCATGTGTCTGTCAAGTCGCATTCAACAGCTATTCAGATATGAAATTCTTTGAGACTTCAGCATTATCCGTTGAGTCTATTATGAATCATCCATTGAAGATGCCTTGAGTCATCCGTTGAGAGCTTTGCAGATTATCATTTGATAGTGTTTCTTTAGCAGTTGACACTCTTTCAGTTATGCATAATTGTAATGCATCATCTATTTATAATTAGCAAACCTGTTCTGCATATCTTTCTAGTAGTCAACATGACTTGGAATTTCTAACAACTTCTAAACTTCTAAGATATTGTAGTATAGAGGAAGGTGCTACAGACTTGTTTAAACATAAGCTACTTTATCACTTTGATGGTTACAAAATCATTTAACTTATCTACTTTGAGTGTTTTATTAAGTTATCATCAAGCCTACAATATATTTCTAACAATCTTCCCCAATTTATGTCTAATAGAATTATAGGCATAAATTTAGGTTAACTTGATGATAACAAAACACCTTAATTAAAAACTAAGACAGTAAGCAGCAGATAAGTTGCAAAATGCTTCAAATAAAATTTGAAAAAAGAAAGTTGAGTATGGTTACATGTCATTTCAAGATGCTCCTTTAGCCTGAGCTGACCATTTCTTTCTACTTGAAACTCTGGACCTCTTCCCTAGCTTCTTGTCATTCTCCTCAATTTGATTTTGGAGTTGTCTATGGAATTCAACTTTATTACCATCGCTGGGATCCAACATATCCTGCATTTTTCTGAGAGTTTAATTGCTAGATATTTGTAGCTAGTCTTCAAGTCTGAAAAATATTCTTACTCCCTTTTCATCTATAAACCCCATCATCCAGTAAGGTCTCAAATGAACTGTATCACCAGTATGTGGGATAGTTAAAACTCTAGGCAGTGCATTTGGATCTCTCCAGTTTTGTCTAATTTGGCTGATGTTGTTGAGAACTTCAGTTTTGGCTATTTTTGTGAAACCAAAGTCCTTCTTCATATCAAAGTACACCTTCACTAGAACATTGTGGATTTCATTAAGGATTCTGTATAGAGGCCAAATGATCTCGTTGCCTCCCTTGTATCTAAACACTAATCTTTCTAGTAGCTTAGTGTTAGAAGCAACTCCCCTTACTTCATCAAGCTCATCCAGGTTGGGCTTGGAGATCACTTTGTGTTGAGGTGGATGTGACTTGACTCCCATAATCTTCCCCTTTTTTATTCATCTTTTTAGTGGGCACTGGAAAGTTCAAATCAGGTAAAGGTAGACGGTCCCAATCTATGGGTTCATCCTTGGGTATGGTAGGCTCACCATGAAAGTTGATGCCTGGCTGAACCTTCACTTCAACAGGTTCCTCAGTGGACACAGTTGGCTGACTTGTAGTTGTAGATTGAACTTGATCAGTTTCCATTTTAGTAGGACTAGTGGCCTTTTTTTATTGGCCTTCTTTCTAATTCCTTTTTCTAACTCTTGTCTTGCTTCTTTCTTCTTTGGATCATCAACTAAAATTTTCTCAGTTATATTTGAAGTAGCAGGCATCTCCAGTTTCTCTTTTCCTCCTTTAGTGGCCTGCTTCAATCTTCTTTTCTGAGCTCCCACTCTTCTATTTTCCTCATATTTAGCTTCACCAAACTGAGGGTGTCCAAACATCACACAAATTATCTTGCCATTTATGTAGATTCTTGCTATTCTTTCTCTCAAGTTGGCATCATTGGTGCTCTTGAAGCTTTCAATTGAAGCACCCATCGGTTTTTCTTCATCTGGCCTAGAAGGAGAATAATCAACCAATATTGGATGCTTTGCTGACATTATGGCATTTTCCTGTTTAGGTTTCAGCACCACAAAGTTGTTGAACTCATTCTTCATAGAGGGCTCACTCTTATCTCATTTTCCTAGCTGCATGTCTTTTATGGTGATTGGTCTCAACTCACTGAAATGTTTCACTGATTGAGCTTGAGTAGTAATTGAGCCAAAAACCTTCTCAATTCTGTCATCAATCCTTTTTATTTGCTCTTTTAACCTGAGCTCAGCTATTGTTAGACTGATTAGATAAATATTGTCCATAGTTGGTTAGCATCTAGGCTGGAGTACTAGTAAATGAACTACAACTTGTAGCTCCCCCTAAGTCCATGCCACCTTCATTAGTATCTTCTCCATTTGACTCATCACCAAAGGAGCCACCAGAATCATAGTTAGAGTCATCACTAGCTGTAGGTAGAAGATATTTGATTGCATCATTTGCTCTTTGCATTGAAGCTATAGTATGTACCAGATTAAGAATCCTCTCTACTTTCTCATTTCCCTGAGTAGCCAAAGTCTGGTAGGCTGTAACATGATGAGTAAATGTCTCAACATCTAGGGAAATAGAATCTATGATAGCTTGGTATTCTTGCTGATATACTCTTTTCATTTCTGCCTCATTACCTCACTTACAATGGCTTCCTCCCTTATTGCTCCAGTACCTGCCTTTCTCTCATGTTCTCTCTTTTTTTTGCATCAAGGACTCCCCTTGGCTCACCACCCTCACCTTCACCATCTAAGGTGGAACTCCTCTCACTTTCTTTTGCCATGCTGGAAGAAATAGTATGCATATGGTCATTCTTTTCCTCTCCTTTTTCCTGGGAGCAACCCATCCTCTCACTCATATAACTCATTTCCCTCAATGCTAACAGTGATTGAACAACTACTAAATCGTCTACACTTGTAACAATTTTAGATATTTCAGGAGGTGCAGAGTCTATCAACGGATGAGTGATATCCGTCGAAGTAGTACCTGTTAGTATCGACGGATGACTCCTGTTAGGCTTATCCGTCGAAGGAAAATCAGTGATCAACGGATGAGGAATATTCATTGAAAAAGTAGAAATAATACAAATAGGAGTTGAAACTAGTGTCAAATCTGTGGAGATTGATTTTAGATTTAGCTACACAGATTCTTCAACAGTTTGAGAAAGAATGGGCAACCGAGCCAACAAATCATCAATAAAATGATGCTTAGTTACACTAGATTTTGGCTCCTCCATGAATGTGAGAGATGGAGAATCATGAACTGATGTGTGTATCATATCCACATCCAGAGAGATAGTTGGAGCGTATTGTGTATGTGGTGTTTCGATAATGAGAGATTTTGGCTGTGACTCCACATTTGTTGGAGACACATCAATCTGAATTTGAGATGGTACAGTAACCGAGTCTTGGACTTTAGTTGGCACTATGTGTGCACCCTGTGACTCCCTCATTAGTTTTGATTTCTTCTTTCTGATATAAGTTCGGGTTTGAGCTGTGTCCCTTCCCCTTTTGGCCTGTACTCTTGGTTGAGAGATTGTTTCAATAGTTACATCTTTTTAGGAAGATGCAACTAGCAATGAGCTAATTTCCTTATTAAGCACTATAGTCTGTTGGGAGACTATAGTGTGACTGGTTTGGGTCACACATACCCACCCTCCTTATCCTTGGGGCTTATTTGATGTTCACCCCTTCCCTCACCCATCTGACTACCCTGAGCACTCCCCTTAGGTAAAGTAGTAGTTGTTACAACTGTGGTCTTCTGAGAGACAACAAAGGTTGGCTTCTTAGACTTGGATTTAGATTTAGGTTTTGTGGCTTGGGTAGGCATCTATTTGGTCACTGTCACAGATGTCATTGCCATAGTTGAAGTAGAAGAAGTAATGGGTGGAGAAGAGATTGGAGAAGAAGTAGTTACCTCAGTTACCTATTGTGCCTCAAATTTAAAGATAGTTGAGAGGCACTCCATTGTTGAGGTTGTTCTTGCTCAAATCTGTAATAACTCTCTTTTCATGAACCCAACAGTCAAGCTTGTTGTTTGGATTCTCAATAACAAGTTCCTTTAGCTAACATCATAAAGAATCTTGCATAACATACGTTTCTGGGCCTTTTCTTGATATCCCCTAATTTATACCCTAACTCTAACATGACATAATTACTGAAATTAAAATACTTATAAGTCAGGAGCATGTAAAGCATGTTAAGCAGAGAAGAAATGATAGCATCAAAATTAATAATTGTCCCCGAGAACACTTTGATAAAAGCATCAAACAAAACACTCCACTCTTTCCTAAGACCATTTCTCCTGATATTACCCAAACTGTTAGTTTCAAGAGAGTATCCCATAGAATTGAAAAAGTTGACTATATCAGTGCTAGTGTGTGCGATAGTTGTGTTATTCTCATGTAATTTAAACCAAGATTGAACGACATCTGAGTTAACATTATAGTTGTTACCTTCGAGAGTAAAGGTAATTCTCATGTCTGGGGAATTGAAAACCGCAGATGACCATACTTCCTCCATAACTTCACAAATGATCACTAGAGACTTGAGTATAGAATATTTCAGTTTGCAGTGGCTAATGAAGTCCATCATCTTGTGAAAGTCTTCATAGTTAACAATACTCTTTTTCACAAGTGTGACGAAGTTAGTTTTCTCATAAATAAGCCCAGATTGAGATAATATTTTAACAACATGTGCCATTTTTGATAAGTATGCAGTTATAGAGAGAGAAAAGGATTTTGGGGATGAAGATAGTAATAATTGCTAAGTAATTCAGAGAGAGATAAAAGTGAAATACATAAATGAACTGGGCTTTTATACTAACTCTGAAAAAGATGAATAAATAATTAAAAATAAAATAAAGTATCCAATGATAATTTGCCAAAAATAACCATTTAAGAATAAAGCAGACTGTAGAAATTCCAAAACTTATCCATCGATATATACATACACACCATAAGTAAAGTCGACGGCTACGGTTTGGAATTACCGGATAATATTGAATCAACTCAAGAGTACATGATGTGCCTTTATCCGTCGAGAGATAAGGTACCCAGAAATATTTCGACTTTCAACGGATAATCTTTATCCGTTGAATGTTATCAGTATTTACCTTTAGCAAATCCTGATATTGGTGTTAGGATCTGACAACTGGAAAATCCTGATTTTTAATGTCAAGATCTGACCACTTGCAAATCTTGATGCCAATGTCAGGGTCTGATAACTTGCAAATCCTTATTTGTATCTTTAATAAAGTCAAACTTATTTCTGGCTGCATTACAAATTTCTTAGACATCAAAATAACTTAGGAATATTTAAGCATACCTAACTCACTTACCAACCTAGTGAAAGTTGACCTATCAAGTGGCTTGATAAAGATATCTGCAAGTTGCTGCTCACTTGGAACGGAGTTTAGTTCCACTGTACCATTCATAACATGCTATCTGATGAAGTGGTACTTGATATCAATGTACCTTGTCCTTGAATGCTGCACAGGATTTTCAGTGATGGCAATGGTACTTGTGTTTTCACAGAAAACAGTTGATTCTTCATCCACAAAATATATGCACAAAAGCTACTAGCAACAATATATTTAGCTTCAGCTATAGAAGTAGAAACTGAGTTTTGTTTCTTACCGAACCAGGACACAAGCTTGTGTCCTAGAAATTGACATGTTCCAGTCGTGCTTTTCTTGTCTCTTTTGCACCCTGCATAATCTGCATCTGAATAACCAATTAGATCAAAGCCAGGATCTTTAGGGTACCAAATGCCAAGTTTTGGTGTACCCTTGAGATATCTGAAAATTCTCTTAATAGTTATTAAATGAGATTCTATAGGATCAGCCTAAAATATATCACAAGGACAAGTAGCAAACATTATATTTGACCTATTAGATGTCAAATATAAAAGTGAGCCAACCATGCCTCTATAGTTTGAGATGTCCACAAACTTTTCAGTAGTGTTCAATTCATGTTTAGTGGCAGTGGTCATGGGAGTTTTTGCAGATGTGTAATCCATTAAGTCAAACTTCTTTAAAAGATCATGAATATATTTAGTTTGACTAATGAATATTCCATCACTAACTTGCTTAACTTGTAAACCAAAAAAGTAAGATAGTTCTCATATCATGCTCATTTCATACTTAATCTGCATCAATTTGGAAACTTTTTGTAAAGTTTCTCATCTGTAGAGCCAAATATTATATCATCTACATAAATCTGAACAAGTATACTAGAGCCATTAACATTTCTAAAGAAAAGAGTTTTGTTAACAATACCTCTTGTGAAATAACTTTCTAAATGAAACTTTAGCAAAGTGTCATACTAGGCTCTAGGTCCTTGCTTCAATCCATAAAGTGCTTTTAAAAGATAGTAGAAATATTCTGAAAAGTTGGGGTCTTCAAAGCCAGGAGGCTGACTTATATAGACTTCCTCCTCCAAATCTCCATTCAGAAATGCACTTTTGACATCCATTTGATAGACTTTGAAATTGGCATGGGCTGCATAGGTTAGAAAGATTCTGATGGCTTCAAGTCTTGCAACAGGAGCATAAGTCTCATCAAAATATATTCCTTCTTGTTGACGGTTGCTCTTGACAACCAATCTAGCTTTGTTCTTGACGACTATGCCATTTTCATGTATCTTATTTCTGAATACCCATTTGGTGTCAATAGAATTCTTGTCTTTAGGTTTGGGTACCATCTTCCATACTTTATTCCTTTCAAATTAGTTTAGCTCTTCCTGCATAGCTAAACCCAATCAGGATCCAACAAAGCTTCTTCTACCTTCTTTGGCTCTTCCTGTGACAGGAAGTTGCTATAGAGACATTCTTCTTGAGTTGCTTTTCTTGTTTGCACTCTTGAAGATGCATCACCAATGATCAGTTCAAATGGGTGATCTTTAGTCCATTTCCTTTATTGTGGTATATTAGGTCTAGATGAAGAGGCATCAAAGTTGTCTTGATGTGTGACTGAGTTTTGATTATAAGAAACTCCCCCTGAGTTTGATGATCAATGACTTGAAGTTGGGGTCCTTTCTGTGTGTGATCTAAAGTGACTTTCAACTCCTATTGATGGTTCAACGGATGTTGAATTTTTCCTTTCGATGGAGGATGCAGTTTTTCTCTCAATGGATGATGCACCTTGTCTTTCAATGGATGTAGAATTATGTGCTTCATTTATTGCTAACTTTTCTGCTTTTTCTTTAGAAATTATTTCTTGATCACTTTAATCATCACTATCATCATAGTTCATCACAACATTGTCAAATTTGAGACTTTCATGGAAACCTTCATCTTGTAGTCTTTCAATCTTCTTATCATCAAACACAACATGTACATATTCCATAACAATTTGGTTATAAGATTGTAGACTCTATATGTTTTTCCCATAGCATGTCCAACAAATATGCCTTCATCAGCTTTGGCATCAAACTTTCCATATTTATTAGTTTAATTCCTTAGAATGTAGAATTTGCATCCAAATACATGAAGAAAGTTAAGTGTTGGTTTCTTGTTCTTGAACAACTGATAAGGAGTCATGCATTTTACTTGATTGACCAAAGAAATATTCTGAGTGTAGCATGAAGTGTTTACAGCTTCTGCCAAAAAATAAGTTGGTAACTTTGATTGTTCTAGCATTATCCTTGCAGCTTCAATAAGAGACCTATTCTTTTTCTCCACCACTCCATTTTGTTGTGGAGTTCTTGCTGCTGAAAACTCATGCATTATCTCATTTTCTTCACAAAACAACCTCATTACAGAATTCTTGAACTCAGTTTCATTGTCACTTCTGATTCTTTTAACTTTGAGATCAGGATGATTGTTGACTTGTATTATATGATTGATAATGATTTCACTAGCTTCATCTTTAGATCTAAGAAAATATGTTCAAGTGAATTTTGAGAAATCATCCACAATTACTAGGCAATATCTTTTCTTTGAGATTGACAACACATTGACTGGTCCAAATAAGTCCATGTGCAATAGTTGCAGTAGTTCTTTAATTGTAGATTCGAGCTTCTTATTGAATGATGCCTTGATCTGTTTTCCTTTCTGACAAGCATCACACAATCCATCTTTTAAAAACTCAACTTAAGGAACGCCTCTGACTAGGTCTTTCCTGACTAATTTATTCATAGTCTTGACGTTCAGATGGGACAGCTTCTTGTGCCACAGCCAACATTCATCTTGACTTGCTTTGCTGAAAAGACAAGTGACAGATTCTGAATTTGATGAACTGAAGTTAGCTAGATACACATTTCTTTTTCTCACTCCAGTGAGAACCACATTGTTGTTCTTCTTGTTTGTAACAACACAGGCTTCTAAATTGAATGTTACTGAGTTTCCTTTGTCACATAGCTGACTAACACTCAGTAGATTGTGCTTGAGCCCATCAACTAAGGGAACTTCTTCAATGATGACATTTTCTTTAGAAATCAAGCCATATCCCACAATATACCCTTTGGTGTCATCTCCAAAAGTAATACTTGGGCCATCTCACTTCTTGAACCTAGTGAGCAGGGTAGAATCTCCAGTCATGTGCCTTGAGCAACCACTATCTAGATACCAAAGATTCTTTATATTTCCCTGCACACATCAAAATCAAATCAAGTTGATTTTGGTACCCAAGTTTCCTTGGGTTCGTCCTTGTTAACCTTTTTCTTAGGTTTCCTAGGCTTTCCACCATCAGACTTAGGTGACTGAGGATCAACCTTAGTCCTAGGGGATTGACTATAAATCTCGTGATCAATTATAGAATTATTATGCATATTTTGATTAACATGATATGGCATATTGAATGCAACATAATAAGGATTTTGTGCAAATGGCATATTTGAAAATTGTGCATTTAAATCCTGTGCATGCATAATAGGCATGATATTAATTGGTAATGTGGGCATGTTGGGAAAAGAGGGAGGTGCAGATATGGGTGCAGGCATAACAGATTTGTAATTAACAGACAGATGATTAACACTACCACACTTAACTCATATTTTTCTAGCTGCTTATTTGTCAGGTATGTAGTTGTTATGTTTGTTAATTCCTACTTTCCCATTCTTGTTGTTCTTCCTTTTAGAGTCTGCCTTGACCTCAATTTTCTCCAATCTATCACTCAACTACTTCATTGACAGATGCCCCACATTTACTCTTTTTCTTCTCCTTGACTTGACTTGATTCTCCTGTAACAAAGTTCTTCAAAACTGATCCATATTTCTCATATAGCTTAGCTAGCTTGGCTTTGCTAATAGGCTTCTTTTCTATCGAGGGATGTGGTTCCTTGACTTTCGAAGAATATTCCATTTTAGTTGTCGACGGATAAAATTCATCATCTGTTGTCTCCACATCCGTTGATACACCTTCTACCAACTCGGGATCCAGTTTCTCCTTGCTCTTCTTCCAGGCTTCTTCACAGAATGACTCTATTCCTTCAACTTTAGCAATTTGAGCATGTACATCCCTGATGACTTCCAAGCTTTGATTACCTCTTCCTCTCGTTCAAGCTGCTTTCTACAAATTTCCTATTTCTTCAAAGATTCATTCAATTCATCTTTTACAATCTTACACTTTATCTTTAGTTTCTCAAACTCAACAAATTGAGTTTCCAACACAGCATTTCTCTCACTTAAAAATGTATTGTTATCTTTATTTCTTGTGTTTTCTTTAGAGAGTGATTTAAGTGTAACACGTAATGATATAATTCTATTGACATGCCATTTATAGCATCATTACACTCATCTTTAGAAAGGTGTGCTAGATTAGTAGTGATTACCTGATTTCTTGAAGAACTGACCTCTGTTTCATTTGATTTGGCCATTAGGCTAAGTTGACATAGCTTGTTCTTCATCCTCATCTACCCAATCAGCTTCCCAGTCATTTTCTTGAGTCAGGAAAGTCCTTTCCTTTTATTTGAGCAATTCAAAGTACTTCTTTTTGTAATCTACAGGCTCAAACTTCTTTTTCTCCGAATCAAGCTTTCTACATTCATTGGCAAAATGACCACTCAAGCCACATTTGAAACACTTGAATTTAGATTTATCCACCATGTTTCTATTTGACTTGGTTGCTCCAAAATACTTTTTGAATTTGAGCTTTTCAAATCTTCTTGATAGGAAAGCTAGATGTTCATCTATGTCCTCCATTTCATCCTGACTAGGATGGTCTTCATGCTCATCCATTAGCCCCTTTCCTTTGCCTTCACAAACACTTGAGTTTGGTGCAGATTCCATAACTTCATCCTTTATCTCTTTCACTCTCTCTTGTTTAGCTACCAATGCAATAGATCATCCCTTCTTTTGTCCTTTTTCTATCTACTTATCTTGTTCCAGCTCTAGCTCATAAGCTTTTAGAATGCCATACAGTCTCTCTAAGGTAAACTCCTAGTAATCTTGAGAATTTTTAAGAGAGACAGTCATAGGCTTCCATTATTTTGGTAGAGATCTAAGGAATTTCAGGTTTGAATCTTTTGTCTTATAGACTCTTCCATGCAGCTTCAGTGCATTTAGCAGTTTTTGAAATCTACTAAAAATGTCACTTAAAGATTCACTGTTTTCACAATCAAAGTGCTCATACTGCTGTATTAGAAGTTGCATCTTGTTTTCCCTCACTTGTTCAGTTCCATTACATATGATTTGAATTATATCCCACATATCCTTAGCAGATTTAAAGTTGATAACATTATCAAACATATCATTATCAAGACCATTGAACAAAATGTTCATAGTCTTTTTATCTTTGTGCACTTGCTCAATATCTTCATATGTCCATTCAAATTATGTCTTTTGAATACTTTGCTCAATATCTACAGCTTCATCAGCATCTGTAGTAGCTCTTCGAGGAATATGAGGACCTTTCGCGATGTAATTAACATACCTTTCATCTTGAGAGAGGAGATGCAGGTGCATTTTCATTTTCCAGTGGTGATAATTGTCTTTATCCAGAAAATGGATCTTCACTCCTACATCCTTTCTGCTCATGGTGTTAGTTTATTTTGATCTTTAAACTCTTAGTGTATCAAGAGCCTACTCTAATACCAATTGTTATTCCCGAACAATCTAACAACAGAATTACATAAGGGGGGTTGAATGGAATTCTAGTTTCTTTTGGAAATTTAAAACTTCTGACAAATATATATATAACAGTGTTTGAACTAGCTACTTGCAGATAAGAAGTATTCAAGTATTCAAACACAAAATAAATAAAGAAGGTTGTTTACAAGATTTCTGGTGGATTGATATTTCCACCAAAGATATATAAGAATATAGAAGATCTCTATGATGCAAAAGCACATAGCTGCTTACAAGAGTTCTTACAAACTTAACTAGAGCGTGCTAAAGATACAACTTACAAATTCTCTCTTATTCTTTCTTGTCTTGACTATGTCAATTCGTTGATTTTCAATCAACTAAAATAACTCTTGCTACTCTTGGTTTATATATCAGCAAGTTACATGTGTAATTAGAAAAAAAATATGTCTATTATCTAGGTCTAATCATATATATCTTTATTTTTCTGTCCCATGCAATCCAGATAGATGTAGAATCTTTGAACATCCCTATTTTGCACGAAAATGGAAATGCTTCTTGATCTTCATAATACTAATTACAGGATGCCACATTTCATTTGTATACAATCAACCCATGTGACTGTCAAGTCGCTTTCAACTGCTATTCAAATCTGATGTTCTTTGAGACTTCAGCATTATTCCTTGAGTGTGTTATAAATCATCCGTTGAAGGTGCCTTGAGTAATCCGTTGAGAGCTTTGCAGATTATCCGTTGATAGTGATTCCTTAGCAGTTGACACTCTTTCACTTATGCAGAATTGCAATGCATCATCAATTTACAATTAGCAAACCTATTTTGCATATCTTGCTAGTAATCAACATGACTTGGAATTTCTAACAACTTTTAAACTTCTAAGATATTCTAGTATACAGGAATGTGCTATAGACTTATTTAAACATGAGCTACTCCATCACTTTGATGGTTATAAAATCATTTCACTTATCTACTTAGAGTGTTTTATTTTTTTATCATCAAGTGTACAACATATCTGTTGATAGAACCAGTCGGAGTGAGTGGAGCTTTGAGGACATTAAGGACTATGAGAACCCTTGAGACTATATGGATGGACTCTGGGAAAGTTTTCCAGCCTTGTACTCTATTTTCAATATATTATATCTTTGTTTTGCATATAAGATATAAGAATGTTATGCAAGTTTACCAACCTTGTACTCTATCTTTAAAATATTATATCTTTGTTTTGCATATAATATGTAACTATGTTCTGCAAGTGTTCAAACCCTATTACTGTGGTTGTGATGATTAGAAGTATATGCAATATCTTGAGTTATAAAAGCATGAATGTTTTGAAAATGTAATCTTGCGATATAAATGCATGTATGATTTGAAGTCAAAATCCTACGATATTTATGCATGCATGTTTTGAAATGTGATTGTTTAAAGTTAAACTTACGAGCTATAAGATGCTAGTGATAAGCTATATTTTACGAATACCCTTAGTACAGGGCATACAAGTTTGAACATGATACTTTAAACCGGGAGGCGATATTCCCGAGTATGTTACGTATAGTTTCGAAAACTAGTAACTGAATATAGTTTATTCGATAGTTTTAAGTAGTAAGTGAATGTTATCACGACTATTAATTTAAAACTTTACTTACGATCAAATATTATTAATGAATATTATTTTGATTATTCGAATAAAGATTTTACTTTGAATATTTATATTAATTAATAAATGAATATTAGTTTTGAATATTCGTTTAAGAAATTTTAACTCCGATTATTTTATTTAAAAATATTCTTTAATCAATAAATATTTAAAGAATAATATTTAAAAATTCTTTAATATTTTTGAAAATAATTTATATTAATTAAATCATCTTTACCTTAAATATATTCGAAAAGTATTTTCGAACTTTACGAAGACTATTTTAAATGCAAAGAGAGGATCCCAAACCCCGTTTTCAAATTTAAATCTTCCCTTATGAAGCAGATTTAAATATTCTCTCAAAATATAGGGGATCATGCTCATAGATTATTTTATATTCGCAACAAAATTGCTGAATAGATAAAGAAAATTTTGATAACTTGCCCAATATTCGGGAAGTAAGTCATGGAACAAGTTTAATCCATTAACAAGCATTGCTTGGGAAATATTGGTGAATTTCCCCTTTCTAACTAGATACGACATCTTGGTGCAGTCCTATCATCAAGTTTCTACTTGGGGAAAGGGGAGACGAGCTTTACGTTTCAGGGTCATGGATTATATCCAAACTAGGAGTGGTGTAAGTGGCTGAGTCGCATCGGTCCAGCATTAATTATTGGCCTAATATTCCAGGAAGTTCCGTAAAGGTGGTTCATTTCTTAGGAGTCCAGGGTGCGGTAGACAAGTAATTCTAACTGTTCTCCCCTACATGTAGGTATTTAGTGGAGTTGTACGACTGTGACTGATCATCGTAAGTTACACTTCTCGCACGGCATACTAAAGAATTGGTTCACCATCCAAATTGTATATTTTCTACAATATTATCGAGAGCACTCTGATCGAAAAGCTATGGCTGGGCGACCGATAATTGTTGGCGGGGTCAAGGATTCAAAATGATGTTTTGAAAATGAAGTATCTTGTAACTTCATCTTTTAAATAATAACCCGAGAATTAATTTTTCCTTGAGGGGTCAAAAGCCCTCAAGAGTTTTTACAAAAATAATTTATACAAGACTCACCTTGTAATTTTATCTATATGATGAACTTTTGAAAATTTGTTATCCGTTGAACAACAGTTGTTTTCAAAGAGTTCTACAAAAAAGATATATAAATATATTGAAGTATCTAGTAACTTCCTTTTTAAAATATATATCAAGATGATGTCATATTATGCATGGCTAAGATGTTCAGAAAAATATTAAGGCAAGGTTAAATATATGAGATCACCTTGTAACGTTATATTATACAGCTTATATTTTGAAACCCCGTTTGTACTTGCATAACAGAGATTTTAGTGATTATGAAAAGATACATGTTAAAGTAACTCGTAACTTCATCTTTTAAAATACATTAGAACTTTGTTTATAATATGTATAACAGAGGATTTCATATATTTATAAAAAGAATATATATTGAAATATTTTACGACTTTATCATGTTAAGATATCGAACTTTGCTTATGTTATGCATAATAAAGGTTTTTCAAGGATATTATAAAAAGAATCATAGGTATTGTTGATCAGTTATATATTATTTTGGGGCTTTATTGCTCCCTTTTATACATTATTTAAAGTGGATGTTATTCTAAAAAATTGGGGAATGTTACTATCCCTTGTATAGTATTTTGAACCATATGGTATTTTAAAATCAAGGATATGTCTTAAAGATTTTGGTTGCTATACCAAAAAAATATCATTGAATTTCAAACTTAATAAGTTGTGAAGATATTTATTCTACAGTGGGATACTTGCTAGGAATTATTGTGCTCATCCTTGCTTTATTTATTAAACTTTTCAGTAACTGGAGAATATAGTTAATTATTTCGTAATACGAGGAACGAAAGTGGAATATTCAACCCTGATATTTCCGATTCAGAATGGTTAATGCATAAGAGATTTTTACAGGTTTCAGTCGAGAATGTTGGAGCTGGTATTCAAGTCTAGTTATTTATTCTGTACCCTTGTATAATTAAATTTAGCTGTTAATATAACTTCGGGTAGAGGTTGTAATTAATAGTATGAGATCCTGGATAATACAATTGGTTTCTAATAACTAATATTACTTTTGAGAATCGTTGCTAAGGCTCTAACTTCCGTGTGTAAGAAATTGGGGACATTTGGTGTTGTATTATTGGATTATTGATATAATTGAGGTAATATATGTTTGGACGGTAGCGTACCGACTTAGATCCCTGATCCCGAATTTGGGGGTGTTACAATTACACTGCGTAGCTGTATGAACAGTATACGTGATGACTCAACACTAAAACAAGATAGGTAAATAATACTACATCTACACAAGAAATCAAGAAGAAAAAAATGAAGGAAAATACAAAAAATCAAAAGTTTAGAAGAAGGCTTGAAGTCTGTCTACAAGTCACTGAAAGAAGTTCAATAATATGTTCATGCCTCAGTGAAGAATAAATGTTAAAGACTTTCATGATTTTAGAAATGATGAAGATTCAGTGTAAAAGTACCACTAGAAGATTTCAGTGTATTAGCATTGATTAAAGATAGACAATGTTTGAAATATACGAATTAGAAAAATTAAAGACATGGTATAGACAAAGATTAAATAAGATAGTTGCAGTCTTGAAGTTATACTCTCTGACAGGAGTTCATTTATATGTTCAAGCTTCAGTAAAGAACAGTGATTGAAGTATTCAAGATTGTAATAACAATAAAGATGTTGTCTAAGTACTAAAAACGATTCCAGTGAAAGTACATTTGTTTATTGTCAGTCAGTGTTCGAAGCGATAAAGTTGTTGCAACCCTAGGAATGTAATGAAGGATATAATATGAAGACCAGAATCGAAGTTAGTCATATGTGAACCAGACCAGTTGCACTAGGCATCAATGTTTCGTGAAAGGAATCTGAGTATCATCAATAGAAGAATTGAAGACATGACTGTCTAAGGATTGCAATGCTTTATAAAAACTATGTCAAAGTGATCATTACCTTGTAGTAGGAGTCATCGTGACCAATCTATTGATTATCAGAAGCAATATCTATGAAGTACAGTTTAAAATATCAGTATAAGGATTGGTTTTGACTTAGTAGGAGCATCAGAGAAGAAGTTAGAGCAGCAAATATCCCCAAGTGTGCATGTTTATAACCCTTTGTATAGCAACTTAGAATTATTTCCATGTTAAAAAAATTCTAAGGTACTAAGTGGTTCATACAAGGGAAAGAAGAAGCACTAAAAGTTTTTAAGGCATTAGTTTAGGTAACCAAGGACATGTATAATCGCCAATTAGCATTTTGTTTGACCAAAATGAAGCTAAGGCATTTAGTGGTTACTCGAGTGCACTCCTAGTAAACTTGTGCTCATAAATTAGCAATTCTTCCAAGGAAATTCTCTTCTTTAGGATACTATGATGCGCAAGTAAGTCCAAGGGCCCCTGGGAGTAGCCACTTAACTTACATGGGAGAATCTTAGACTCGCAACTCAAATCTATTCTAGGAGAATCAGGTCGCAACTCATTGAATTTTCTAAGGAAAAATTACCTACAAGGAGATCCAATCGCAAGTAAGAATTCCTAGTACCTTTCTACTCGCAACTTATGGAGAGACTAAGGAAAGAACCTCTTTTAGTCTCCACAAAGACTCCTTAGGTACTCTAGTGTGCGCAAGTCATGATATTGGCTAAAGAAAGGTTCCCTCCAAGAAGATGGAGTCGCCTGTTAGAGCTTGGAATTAAACCAAGTGCTAAAACTCTCTTTCGTAAACACAAGTAAAGAAAGAAAGTCCCTGGAAGCAACTCTCAGCCACACTTTATTGATTACTATCAATTGATTTATGTGGTAAATAATTGGCCATTTATTTCAATTAATATAAAGACTATATTTTGAAGTAGAAACATTACTGACTTGTATTGTTCTATTTATCTTCTTCTCCAACGAGAGCTGATAAAACAAGAAAAAGAAGTACATAGAAGCTCAAGCATATTTTATATTCTTTAAACTTCTCACCGGAGAAATGTTATAATGCCCAATTTAACTTTTGTATATTCATAGGGGCATTATAACCGTTATTCGGTAATTAGATCCTTAGACAAACAAAAAAACTAGATCATTGTATAGGATTTAATTTGTATATCTTTGTAGAAGCAAGAACATTATTGTTCTTGGATTATAGCCGGTTAATTTATTTACCAGAGTGTAGCAACACCCCCGAGGATTTATATATGAATACATACTTCCCCGAATATCTTGTGTTCCTTACTTTATTGTCCTAAACACTATTCACCTGAAGAACACGGAACCACTAACTGAACACTAAATTATATATCCGCAAAAGTTTAGTTTTTTTTAATTTAGTGAGTATCATATTCAACCCCCCTTCTACGATACTTCGGGACCTAACAATTGGTATCAAAACTTATTGATTGATATACATATCAGATCTGCTGTTTAGCCCAAACAGTCAAGTTCTCATATTTTTGGATTTTTAATTTTCAAAAATTATCAACTCTTGAGATTTTTGAATTTTAAATAATTTGAACTTACCCAAGCCAAAGGTTCTCAAAGGATTGGCATACTTTAGATTCCTTCGAGTATTAAAAATGATTTTAATCGTTTGAAAAAACGAAGACCATGTGCTATTCAGGCAAAAAATTCTGGAATACGGAAATTGAAGATAATGATTTTCTTATTCCAATGAAGCTAATTTCATGACCTACGGAAGAAAATTATGGAATTTCCTCAAAGGCTTACTCAATAGGATACCACTAGATTTTCAGATATAAGGAAATGAATGAAGTTTCTACGGATACAGTTTTTCTAGAAGATTTTAAGATAACTCTAATGATTCCAGATTATACAGTCACTGTGGCACCCTCCAAACACGGGTAAGAAGTTTGGGATTCACAACACACACACACCCATTATATAAACCTATTTATGAAAATAATATATGCAATGACCCTACTTACCATAACCACGGATCGCAACAGGATAAAGTATGTCCATAAGCCACAACCTTATTTATATTACAAACGTACCAAATCCCAATTTATTTATCTTACAACTAAAAATAAGGTAGTCCTAAAAACTTTCAACTCAAACTAAGACAAACATCTTCTACTAGCTTATTCCATTTCAACCGGGAAACCTAGCTCGCACACTTGTATGGGGATCCTCGCTACCTCCAGTTTCCTTTTTAACTAGAAAATAACATAAACAGATTCGCAAGAGTGAGCTAAGTAGCTCAGCAAGCACAATCACAACACTGAGATTAAACAATGACCAATTAAAATGATATAAGGAACCAAGTTTCTTGATAAGCAATGATTAGAATTGGAAATTCACTTTTTATTTTAAAAACCAATGTTCTGTTGCTGATCAGTCACGCACTAACCCCGAGCAAGGCTCACAGCTCTGCTCTTTATACTAGATCCAAGGCACACATTGGCCTATCATGACCACGAATCTGGTCTGACCACGAATCTGGTCCACATTTAAAAACAATCCGATTTTATAATATCAACATGATAAACAATATAAATCAATAAGCTGAATCATAAACAATATTTATCTTGAAGCATAGGGTGATTCTTAATACCATGAAAGTATAACAAGGTAAATATAAAGATTGGCTTCCAGCCGGGAAAAGAATCAGAAAGTAGAAGACCAAAGGTTTAATGGTTACAAGGATTAATCCTCTGTTATACAAGGTATAAAGTTTTGTATGTTAAGCAATTCTATTTCAGGGATCTGTATGTGGTATATATGTATTTGTGGAGTAGTATCGTATATATGTGATTTATATCTGGGAATCCAATAATAAATGGTTTATAAAGAATAAGGCTTACGACTAAAAGATCAATAAGAAGAATCAAGGTTTAGGGTTAAGCACTTCAAAGAACTTGCAATATGAAACAGAACTATTTTGAATACATATGACAAGAAAGTTCAAGGACTTGCAGTATATCATAAGAAGGTTTGAGAATACTTTCCTTAACTCAATCTGCTTTCCCTTTACTTGTACTCGTCTAATGGTCCTTACTCACTAACCACTTCCTTTCCCTTTCTACATCTCGCTTTCTCTATTAGATATCACATTTATTTATCAATACATATTCCCATCTCAATATATTCGTTACAAGCTTCTATGTATCCTTCATTTTACCCAAATCCGACTTACGGATTGAAAGTTACAACAAAAACCATCAAATAATGCATATAAAGGCATATTATACATCAATCTGATCACATATAGCACATAGCACGTAATATATTCGATCAAAATAATTTTTCAAAGAAGATTCGGGGTTAAAATGATTTTTCGGGTATTTAATACGAATTTTTAAACATTTTTCGGAATTAAAATGGGTCAGTGAATCATTTTATAATTAAATAACAAAGTTCGAACACTCGAATCTGACTTTAAAATAATTTAATAATAATTATCGAGTCTTGAAAATAATTTAAAATAATATTTTAAACCTCGAAACTATTTTTCAGAATTTTTAAATTAAAAGAAATAATTAAATCTAAATAAATAATCAATTAATAACTAATTAAATTAATTTATCAATTAATATTAAAATTATTTGACTAATTAAATAATTAATTATCAACTAAAATTAATTAATTAATTTAGATTTATTTTCGAATTAAAAATAATTTTAAGAATTAAAAATAATTTTAAGAATTAAAAATAATTTTAAGAATTAAAAATATTGATTTTTGGAATTTTAAATAATTAAAAATAATTTTCTGAAAATTAAATAATCAGAAAATATAATTTTTATAGATTTTGGAAACAGAAATATAATTTTTAAAATTTTTAAAACTGAAATCTAATTTTTGTAAGTTTTTAAAACTACAGTACATGTTTTGCAAACTTTGAAAACTAGGGGCCCAAAGGGTAATTAACCGTCTTCCCCGGAGAACGTCGCTGGTCGGTCGCCATTAACGGCAACCATCGAGCTTTTCCCGTGACTGAAATTTTACCCATAAACGCATCAAAATAACATGATATGCTCTTCTTCCTCCCAGAAAATCATCTGCAGATTCAATATATGATCAAACGATGCGTGGTTTGGCCGGAAAATCCCGTCGAACTTTCTGACGCCTCCACGCTCATTTTTCCGACGAACACACTCCAGGAACCCTCCGTTCATCACACATACATCATTCGATTAGTTTTTCAATGATCTATAAGTTGGTGTCATTTTAAATCAATAACCCTCACAGCAAAAACGCCGAATTTCTAATTAAGTATATTCAAACTTATAAACCCTAATTTCTGAAATACGAAAATTAAACCCCCTTTTCTATATGGTATTGAACTCCAAATTCAACATATAATATATCTAAATGATCAGGACAAAATTATCTACAAGATACAATCATCCAATCACACAAACAACATCAAAAATAAAAATTCATATATTAATCATAATTAAATTTGAATTAAAATAATTAAATATCAAAATACCTTTGATTTCTACAGTAAAACAAATTGTCGATTTTGAAAGTACTTTTCACGAGCGTCGATTCGGTTATTCACACGCTTGATTTCGATTTCGATCTTCATTTTTAGGTTTGATTTTGAAGAACGCGATGAATATTCGAGTTTTTCTCTGTAAATTATATAATTAACTGTTTGTTTATGAATATCTGTATAAAATAAAATAAGAAAAAAGCTATTTATACTCTTATTGAATATTAATACCCGTTGGATTATATCGGATCCGAAAATAGATTACTTAGCCGCTAAGTAACTATAAAAATGATCCAATTTGATACCAGTTTTGGATAATTACCAAAACCGGGCTTCTTATAAAACACTCTACGAGAAGACAATGTAATAATTTAGTCAAAATATCCCATCTATCGAGAATACGGGTTTTATTGATCTATCAAAATGATTATCGTATTGAAAATTTCGTGTCGGGACTCGTACGGGTCAAACCGTACTCCGGATCGAAAAAGTCAAAACACGGAAAATGTTCAGAATAATCAGATTAGGTTTGGAAAGAGTTTCTTGAAGACTTTTGGGTTGTAAACACGCAAAAACGGTTGAAGTTGGACGCTTTCCGGTTATATAAAATAGTTTTATAATTACTCAGAATAATAATTATTAAATCTATAAATCCTTTATAAAATCATATAACAACCTAAAAATTACCAGAAAAATCCCAAAATTATCTATACTTTAGTTTGGACATATATAAATTAAAATACTCAAATTTTATCACATATAAGAATCTAAATATCAATATCACTTATCAGATAATTCACCAAAATTCATATAATAATCATTTAGTGATAAAAATAATTACACGATATATCCCGGATATTACATCCTTCCCCCCGTAAAAGGATTATGTCCTCAGAATCTCCTAAGTAAACAAATGAGGGTACTTTTCACACATAACACTTTCTAGCTCCCAGGTTGACTCTTCAACCTTTGGATTTCTCCACAGTACTCTTACTAAATTTACAACTTTATTTCTTAAAACTTTCTCTTTCTTTTCTAGAATCTCTATCAGATTCTCTACATAAGATAAATCTGCCTAAAGTTCTATCGGCTCATACTTGATTACATGCCTAGAGTCTGGATTGTAATTCGGAAACATCAATACGTAGAATACATTAAGAATGTGCTCCAATGTAGGGTTAACGCCAATTCGTATGCTACCTTACTGACACGCTTTCAAATTTCAAAAGGTTCAACGTACCTAGGACTCAGCTTCCCTTTTTTTCCAAATCTAGACAATCCTTTCCATGGTGACACTTTTAGTAATACTGGGAGGCATTCCGATACTGGCATGATAACTGTTGTTTTAAGAAAATTCCACTCAGGGTAAATGCTCGTTCGAATTTCCTTTGAAATCAATGGCACAAACACGTAGCATTCTTCAATTTTCTGGATCATTCTCTCATTTTGGCCGTCAGTCTGTGGATGATAAGCTGTACTGATATTCAATTTAGTTCCCAAATATTCTTGAAAACTTCTCCAAAATCTTGAATTGAATCATGGATATAATAGACACAGGGACTCCATGACGAACTACTATTTCCTTCAAATACATGTGAACCAACTTGTCCAAGGAAGATCTTTCATTAATGGGCAGGAAATGAGCTGATTTGGTCAATCTGTCCACTACAACCCAAATAACAACATGGTTCGCTTTCGTCCTTGGTAATTCGACTATAAAATCCATAGCAATGTGCTCCCACTTCCACTCTGTAATTTCTAATGGTTGCAATAATCCACTTGGTCTCTGGTTCTCCACTTTAACTTTTTGACACGTGTAATATTTGCTAACCCATTTAGCAATTTCTCTTTTCATATCTGGCCACCAATAATTCTCCTTTAAATCTCCGTACATCTTGGTACTTCCTGGATGAATTGAATACTTTGAACTATGAGTTTCCTGTAGAATTTCATTCTTCAACTCTGCTACTGGTGGAATCCAAATTCTGGAAGAAAAACTGAGAATACCTTGATCATCCTTTTGAGTGCATAACTCTTCTCCTACCAAGCATTTAATATCTTGATTCATTACTTCCTCTTGGCATTTCTTTATTTTCTCTAACAATTTTGGCTGAAAAGTCATACTATACATCTTTGCTTTATCAGGCTTACAAATTCTGACCTCCAATTCCAGTTTTTGAAATTCCTTATATAACTCTTCGGGTACTGTTAACACGTTTAATCTTTCCTTTCTACTTAACGTGTCCGCCACTACATTCGCTTTTCCTGGGTGATAGTTAATCGTACAATCATATTCCTTAATCAACTCCAACCATCTTCGTTGTCTCATATAAAGTTCCTTTTGCGTGAATATGTACTTCAAACTCTTATGATCCGTATAAATCTCGCATCTTTCTCCATATAGATAATGTCTCCAAATCTTCAAAGTGAATACTATTATTGCTAGTCCCAAATCATGAGTAGGATACTTCTGCTCATGAGGTTCCAGTTGTCTAGACGCATATGTCATAACTTTATCATGCTGCATCAAAACACAACTTAATCCCTTATGTGAAGCATCACTATAGATTACAAAATTTCCTTGATCATCTGGAAGTGACAAAACAGGTGTCGTGATCAATCTCTTCTTCAATTCTTGAAAACTTTCTTCACACTTCTCGTTCCATATAAACTTCTCATTTCTCCTGGTAAGCTTCGTCAAAGGTGTCGCAATCTTCGAGAAATCTTGAACAAATCTTCGATAATATCCTTCTAATACTAAGAAGCTTCTCACTTCTGTTGGTATTTTTGGCCTTTCCCAATTCATAATAGCTTCAATCCTTGCGAGGTCCACTTTGATCCCTTTATTACTTACTATGTGCCCTAAGAATTGAACTTCCTGTAACCAAAACTCACACTTTGAAAACTTGGTATAAAACTTTATCTTTCTTAATATTCCTAAAGTTATCCTTAAATGCTCCACATGATCTTCCGTTGATTTCGAGTAGATTAAAATATCATCGATAAACACAATGACAAACTTGTCCAAATATTCCTAAAAAATTTTGTTCATCAAGTCCATAAATGTTTTTGAGGTATTGGTCAATCTAAAAGACATCACTAAAAATTCATAATAACCATACCTTGTTCTGAAAATTGTCTTTGGTATATCTTCAGGTTTGATCTTCAACTGGTGATATCCGGATCTCAGATCAATCTTAGAGAAATACTTGGCTCCTTTTAGATGATCAAACAAATCACGGATTCGAGTTAATGGATACTTATTTTTGATAGTAAGCTTATTGAGTTCTCGATAGTCGACGCATAATCTTATGCTTTCGTCCTTCTTTTTAACAAATAATACTGGTGCACCCCATGGGGATACACTGGGTCTAATCACTCCTTTTTGTAATAACTCTTGCAGTTGTTTTGCCAGCTCCTTCATTTCAACTGGCAACATTATTTACGGGGCCTTAGATATTGATTCCGTTCCCGGTGCTAAGTCGATAGCAAATTCAATTTCTCTTTCCGGAGGGAGTCCTGGTAATTCATCTGGATATATGTCTGGAAATTCATTTACCACTGGAATGTCTTCCAGTTTTCCTAGCTCCGGATTTCTATCTATCACATAGGCAATGAAATGCATATATCTTTGTCGTAATAACTTCTTAACTTGAATTATCGTTAAGAACTTCTTTACTTGCCTCTGACCTCTAAACGTCACCACTTTCTTGTTTGGCGTCTTCAAGGTTACCTTGTTATTACGATAGTCTTTTTGAGCATCGTGCTTAGATAGCCAGTCCAAACCTAAAATAATCTCAAACTCTCCTAACTTAAATGATATCAAATCAACACCAAACTTATTACCAGAAATATCAATCTCACAGTCCGTACACAATTGGTTAACAGATACACGCTCTCGATTTCATAATTCTACAGTCATAATATCATTTAACAATTCAACTGGGTAATTCAACTTATCAACAAAATCTTGAGAAATGAATGATCGAGTTGCTCCCGAATCTACTAGCACTTTAGCACATAAAGAATTCACAGTAAGCGTACCTAGCACAACATCAGTGTCCATAATAGCATCCTTCACAGACATGTCATAAACTCTAGCTCTGGGAGGTTAATTTACTATTGGAGTAGATCCCATGATTCTTAGCGCATTATTGAATGGAACTGGTGTTTTTCCATCCCTTGCTAGGTGTCCTAGCTTCCCACACTTGAAACAAGCAAACCCAATTGCTGGAACCTTGCCTGCCTAATTCCTGGTAGGCTAATCCTTATTTACTGGCTCTCTGGCTGGTTGATTACGGCACTCCCTTGAATAGTTCCCCCTCTGGTTGTATCTATAATAAACCACATACAACTTAACTCTTTCATGCTTCTTTCCGCATACCTGGCATTCTGGTAAAGCTGGCCTCTGCTGGGTTGGCTGGTTCCCAGTGGCTGGATAGTTGCCTTGTCCTCCATCGCATGCATTCTGCCTTCTGAAATTAAAATTCCTTCCCAGGTGAAACTTGCCTTTCCTCTGATTAAAATTTGGAAACTTTCATGCTTGTGACTGTCCTTCACTTCCCTGAAACTTCCTCTTCTTTTTGTCCTTCTCCTTCTGTGACATTTCACTCTCTGTCTCCGCAATCATAGATTTCGGTACTACTCCTGCATGCGTATCCAACTCAAATATAGCCACTTTCCCTCTGATCTATGGCTTAAGACCTTGTTGAAATCTCTTAGCTTTCTTCCTGTCAGTGTCCATATATAATGGTACAAATCTGGACAACTCCTCAAACTTACTTTCATAATCTTCTATTGACATAATCCCCTGCTTTAACTCCAGAAACTTCAATTCCATTTGATCATGAACAAAATGAGGAAAGTAATTTTCTAAAAACAACTCCTTGAATCTATCCCACACAATATCATATGTACCTTCCAATGTCTTAACAGTTTCCCACCAATAGGTGGCTTCATTCATCAGATAGTAGCTCGCAAACTCAGTTTTTTGTTCCTCTCTCACCTTGACTAAGGAAAATGCCTTCTCAATTTCCTTTAACCAAACTCTTGCCTCAATAGGATCTTCAGAACCTTCAAATTCCGGTGGATTCACCGCTTGAAAAGTCTTAAAAGTTACTTGAGGATTGGCATGTCTCTGTTGTTGTTGACTCAGGTAGACTATTTTTGGGGCCAAGATCTGAAGAATCTGGGCTACAGTTGGGTCTAGATCTACATTCTGGTTATTGTTGTCTTGGTTGTTATTGTTGGTTTCTTTATTCTGGTTGGTAGTACGGGTATTTCTTCTAGGAGGAATTTTCTGTAAAGAATCAAACAACTTATTTAGCCTTTAAATCAAATTCTTTTTATGAAAAGTTTTTTTGTAAAACAGAAATATCTCTTTTTGAAAACATTTTCAGTTGATGAGCTAAGAAAATTGCATGCTTCTTTACAGAATGTAAACAGTTAAGGAAAAGTGTTACGACCGGCATTTTGTGTAATATTATTTGTGAACTTTGTATAATATTAGAGCCGATTATAAATATACGTAATGATTGTACGTTTGTGTGAATGGAATTTGCTGCGTTATAAGTTACTTTATGTAGATTATAAATTTTTCAAAGCAAGAGTTTTATTATTTGCCTTTATTTTTGATTTATAAGGAATATTCTATACCATGGAAAATTTTCTTTTAAAAATTATTTCATTCACAAATTTTAAAAGTGATCTCATAAAATTTTTAAAAATCCAAGTTATTTTATGGTACAACTTTTATAATTTTCGAAATATTAATTTTATTTATAAAAATTATTCTTTACAACTAATTGTTTATTTAATTTACATTTTACTCTTTTGCCCATGCATGCAAATCACTTCTAATTCAACTCAAGCGCACTAGAGTCAATAAACACCCCACTAACCACTCCTACCAAGGCCATTTTACTAGAAAGCACTTGCATGCAAATTTGTTTTCAAGAAGCAAAGGGAGGGAAGGGTAAAAGCACACTCCACTCACAAGTTGTAATTTCATGATCATACTTGAACTCACACTCAACCAAACTCACTCCACTCCAACTCACTTCTCTCTTTTTCTTTTCTTTCTCCCCCCTATCCTCCTTGCACTCGGCCGAAACCCCCATCCCCATTCCCTTCCATTTTTCCATCCCATTTCTCATCTTACCTAGTGTAATTCCCCTACCTACATTTATTTTATATACTTCTCAAGAGTTTTGTGATTGGGATATGAAGTTTCATGGTTGCATGTGTAACTTTTGTGTGATCTCCAAAAAGAAACTCTTGATTCTTGTGAATTTAAGAGCTTTCGATGAGATAAAATTTCATATATGTTTTAACCAAGTGTTTTATGGAGAAACCATGCCTTAAAAACCTTTGCATGATACTGAAATTTCACTATATAATCATGTTTATCCATGCATTCTAGTTTTTAAGATGTTAATATGATGATCAACCATGTTGTGTATGCTACTTTTCTCGAAATCATGTTTTCATGTTTAAAAGTCTATAGATTCAATTATTTGTGCTTGAAATAGATTGTTTCCATGATATATTGCTTAATAATAGTTAAGAGAAGATACATTTCATGATTATTAAGGTTGAGTAATAGGTTCAAGTCGAATTTACAAGAAGTTAAACTCCATGTTTAGTCGAAACCTTGTTAAGTGTTTTCCATGAGTTGCATGTTGTATTTTTATTTGCATGTCGTGTTCTAGGGCATGGATGATCTTCAATCCTGTTGAGGCACTATTTTAGGATGTTGATGCACTAGGTTTGCTTTGGTAAAGGTTGGATGCTTGGTTAATAAGTGGGATTTAAGGTGGGAAGGGTTTAGTTAGTGTTTGTATTTTTTCCAGAATTTTGCACTAGTTTGTGGGGAAGTTTTGATTGGGAATTTATTGTGAAATTTGAGGCCCAAGCCACCAGAAGCTATAACTAGGAGTATAAAATAGGTTTTAGGTGTTTGTTGGAGGTTTGTAAGACGTTTGGTTAGGTGCACGAGTGGAATCACAAAATCTGTCCAGCAGGGGACAGTTTTGTTGCAACTTAGAAATGGGAAGTTTTGACCATGTCATAGGTAGGCCCTCATTAAGCCCTGTTGGGCCTTAGTTAGAGGGAGTGTCAGAGGAGTTTTTCCAGACATATTTCATAGGATTTGAGTTATAATAATGTGTCACAAGTTAGTTCAAGTCAGGACCTTTTCTGCCCAGAAAAACAGGGGAAGCATGGACTTTAAGCTTAGTCCTAGGGAGGCCCAAGCTAGGCCCTTGAGCCACATCAAGTTTGGGAGTTTCCTTATGATCAGAAGAGTCTAGTGTAGAAGGTTTGGAGGTAAACTTGTAGTGTAAGAGTGTCTAATGCACCCAAGAAACCATAGATGTCATTCGGAAATTTACCATAGTAAGCACCTTCACTTACCACATAGTTTTAGAGCTCTTATGAGTGAGTCCTAGGTTGACCACCATAGTTTCAAGATAGCATAAAGTCATTAGAGTGAAAGGCCCAAGTGAGGGTCAATAGGATTTGGATGTTTTAGAAAAGGCACATCGAGTTAGGAGGCCAAAATTTGGAGATTTTGTCTAGTTTAACGATCAAGTAACTTAAGTTGTGGAGCGAGATCATCCAAGCCTAGTGTTGTAATATGGTGTGTGTGATATTATTTGGTACTTAAATATGGTATGTGAGCATATATGGCTATGTGTACTATTATGTTTATAAGGTGATTATAAATTGCGTGCATATAGGCCTAAGTGTCATTTGTGTTTAATTTCGGGTTATAAATAGGCTGAGTTGGTGAGAATATATTATAATGAGGTTATTATTAATTGTTTAGGATCTCGAGACGAGGGTAAACTTGCCACAAAGGTCGAGTAAAGCTTCCAGTTGCTCCTACCTGCCAGTCCAGTCCAGCCTTTCTCAAGGCAAGTGATTTAACCTGCTTTTTAGTTTACACTGCGAATGTGTGATAACTAGTTCCTATATATATGATGTGAGTATCCTGATTTATCTTGTTATACCTGAACCAATTGATTCTCGAATTTACTTCATATTATATAGAAATGCCATGAACCCTCAAGTATTTATTGCAAGTAGATCAAAAGTTATACCATGCTAGTATACCAAAGTAATTGTGACGCAATAATAAAATAGAGATTTTTTATAATACTTTATTGATCCTTTTGATTAAGATGCTATTGATTCCTGAGAAATCTTGATATTTCACCGTGATGCTTTGATTCAACTCTTGTAAGAACCTTGATAGAAACTTTATCTTGATACCTAAAAGCCAGTCACTCCTTAAAGTCATTCATGATTGTTTGATAACCCTATTCTTACCCTAACACATGATACCCTGTTATACTTTGAATTAATGCTCACATTCTTTGTATTTTAATACCTATACCTTATCTGGAACCATTACCTTAAGCCTAATAAGGCTTTGTTCTTTCATATTATCCGATAGCCTTGCTAAATCTCCTTATCAAAGTCCTTATAAATAGAAACCTTTCAATTACCCTGATAGAGTAAAGTCTAGTGGATCATGGCCCTGAGATTTAGTGAACATAATTCCAGTGTTTCAAAGTTGATCTATAATCCCTTGATAAAGATGTTTACTGTTTAAAAAATTTATTATCAATCGGCATCAGTTTTTGAAATGATTAAAAATTTGGATTTTCAGTCCCAAAGGGGGATAAATGTTTTCTTTAAATAGTGGATCTGGACTGAGACGCAAGTCCTTTCCACACTCAAATTGTAGGCTTAAAAGTTTCCTAGGGATCTCATTAATGTTTTAGAACCCAGCGAGGTTCGGGATTACTTCACGGCTGATCACCGGCTGTAATCCGTAGCGTCATAAAATGGTTTTTGATTAAGAAATGATTTTGGAAATGTTTTGATACAAACAAATGATGCCATCACCCAAAAGTTCATCTCTTATTATTGTTAGCTCTATCTTCACATTGTCATTCTTTTATATATCTCGATTTATGTTTTATACCGTATTGTTTAGCACTTGTTGAGCATTTGGCTCACTACTTGCTTTCACCCTGATATTACAGCTAGCAACTATGGTTAGATTCAAGCAGACAGCATGTAAGACTTGTGATGCCGATGTGTATGTTCGAGCTCAGGTAGAATAAGAGATAGTTTTGTGTGAGGACTGGATATTAAAACTAGTTGTAATAGTTAATAGTGTTGGTTTGTTCCAAACCCTGAACTGTAAGATCTTGGATTCGATTGTATTTACTTTCTTTTAAATATTGTAATAGTTTTATATTATGTATTATTAAGTTGGGGGTGTGACAAAAAGGGTACATGTTTTCACAAAAGTTTATAACTAGTGCGGCAAGTAAAATAAAGCAGGTACAGTAATGTAAATGACAATGCCAAAAAAGGAAAGGTATTGATATATATGTCAAAGTTTGGTAGTACAAGCATGAAAACATTTCAGCAAAAGCAAAAGGTACAACAGGCTTATCCACTAGTTAGTAAGTCTAGTCTTTATATATATCAACCAAAAGTATGATGATACACATTACACACTGATATACATATAATAACTGTCACAACATCTCTGTCATCTAGGTCTAGGGAATTTCTGGTCCACCGAGCCTCACAAGATCTTCTAACACCTCTCTGGCCCATCCCATAAGAGCATCTGGGGATACATACTTACAAGTAGGTCCATGAAGTCTAGCCTCAAGTATTCTCCAGGTCACATGAATTTCATCCCGAAGCTCCCTCACACTCATGTCAACATCTATAGTCCTTATAATATGTTGTAGCTCCTGAATCTGAGCCAAAAGGTCCTCTCGCTCCAAAAGAAGATCCTCATAGTTATGGTATGGAACAGGGTGTGGAGTATACTAGAAATATGAACCCGCAACCGAATATCCGGTAGAGTCAGAATCAGTAGGTGGGGGTCCTCGAATAGGTGGTCTCACACCAGGAGGTGAAATAGCTCACAGTGGTGTAACCGTCACAACAGAGGGTAATACGGATGACACTGGTGGAAGAGCAGGGCGTGGATCAGATGATGGTCCTCAAACTGAAGGCTCTGAATGATCAGATGATCTCGAGATAAAGGAATCTGCCATCGCTGCTATTTGAAAATTACGCTACTAGATAAGAATCTCGAATCTCGTCACGAATCATACTGAAACCTACCATAAAGTCACACTTAACCTCAAGATGTCCTATTTTTCAATTTCTTAATCCTAATCTTAACCCTCTACCCATTCCCGACAATCTAGGTTTATGGCAATGACTTTTAACCTGTAGCTCTGATACCAACCTATGACGCCCTCCAAACCTGGGTCAGAAGTTTGGGGTTCACAACACACACACACACCCATTATATAAACCTATTTATAAAAATAATATATACAATGACCCTACTTACCATAACCACAGATCGCAACAGGTTAAAGTATGCCCACAAGCCACAACCTTATTTATATTACAAACGTACCAAATCCCAATTTATTTATCTTACAACTGAAAATAAAATAGTCTAACAAACTTTCAACTCAAACTAAGATAAACATCCTCTGCTAGCTTATTCCATTTCAACCGGGAAACCTAGCTCGCACACTTGTCTGGGGATCATCGCTACCACCAGTTTCCTTTTACTGGAAAAGAATATAAATAGATTCACAAGAGTGAGCTAACTAGCTCAGCACGTCATAATGACAACATTGAGATTAAACAATGACCAATTAAAATGATTTAAGGAATCAAGTTTCTTGATAAGCAATGATTAGAATTGGATATTCACTTTTTATTTTAAAAACCAAGGTTAGGTTGCTGATCAGTCACGCACTAACCCTGAGCAAGGCTCACAGCTCTTCTCTTTATACTGGATCCAAGTCACGCGTTGGCCTATTATGACCACGAATCTGGTCCACATTTAAAAACAATCCAATTCTATAATATCAACATGATAAACAATATAAATCAATAAGACGAATCATAAAAAACATCTTTCTTGAAGCATAGGGTGATTCTTAATACCATGAAAGTATAACAAGGTAAATATAAAGATTGGCTTCCAGCCAGGGAAAGAATCAGAAAGAAGAAGGCCAAAGGTTTAATGCTTACAAGGATTAGTCTTTTGTTAAATAAGGTATAAAGGTTCGTATGTTAAGAAATTCCATTTCAAGGATCTGTATGTGGTATATATATTTGTGAAGTAGTATCGTATACGTGTGGTTCATATCTAGGAATTCAACAATCAATGGTTTATAATGAATAAGGCTTACGGCTCAAAGATCAATAAGAAGAATCAAGTTTTAATATTAAGCACTTCAAAGAACTTGCAATATAAAATAGAACTATCCTGAATACATATCACAAGAAAGTTCAGGGATACTTGTAGTATATCATAAGAAGGTTTGAGAATACTTGCCTTAACTCAATCTGCTTTCCATTTACTTGTACTCGTCTATGGATCCTTACTCACTGAGCACTTGCTTTCCCTTTCTACGTCTCTCTTCCTTTGTTAGACATCACATTTATTTATCAATACTTATTCTCATCTCATTTTATTCGTTATAAGCTTCTATCACCCTTCGTTTTATCCAAATTCGACTTACGGATTGAAAGTTACAACAAAAACCATCAAACAATGCACACACAGGCATATTATACATCAATATGATCACATATAGCATATAGCATGTAAGATATTTGATAAAAATAATATTTCAAAGAATTTCGGGGTAAAAATGATTTTCCGGTTATTTAATACGAATTTTTGAATATTTTTCAGAATTAAAATGGGTCAATGAATCATTTTATAATTAAATAACAAGGTTCGAACACCCGAATCTGACTTTAAAATCAATTAATAATAATTATCGAGCCTTGAAAATAATTTGAAATTATATTTTAAAACTCGAAACTATTTTTCAGAAATTTTAAATCAAAAAAAGATAATGAAATCTAATTAAATAATCAATTAAAATTAATTAATAACTACTTAAATTAATTTTTTAATTAATATTTAAATTAATTGACCAATTAAATAATTAATTATCAACTAAAATTAATTAATTAAGTAATTTAGATTTATTTTCGAATAAAAAATAATTTTTAGAAAAAATATTGATTTTTGGAATTTTAAATAATTAAAAATAATTTTCTGAAAATAAAATAATCAAAAAATACAATTTTTATAGATTTTAGAAACAAAAATATAATTTTTGTAAATTTTTAAAACCGAAATATGATTTTTGTAAGTTTCTAAAACTACAGTACAGGTTTTGCAAACTTTGAAAACTAGGGGGCCACACGGTTAATAACCGTCTTTCCCGGTGAACCTCGCCGGTCGGTCGCCTTTAACGGCGACCACCGAGCTTTTTCGGTGACTGAAATTTTACCCATAAATGCATCAAAATAACAAGATATGCTCTCCCTCCCAGAAACTCATCTGCAGGTTTAGTATATGATCAAACGATGTGTGGTTTGGCCGGAAAATCCCGTCGAACGCCGCCGCCACGCTCGTTTTTCCGGCGAATACACTTCAGGAACCTCCCATTCATCACACATACATCATTCAATTCGTTTTTCAATGATCTATAAGCTGGTGTAATCAATTTAAATCAATAATCCTCACACCAAAAATGCCTAATTTCTAATGAAGAACATTCAACTTATAAACCCTAATTTCTGAAATTCGAAAATCAGTCCCCCTTTTATATATGTTATTGAACTCCAATTCAACATATAATATACTAAAATGATCAGGACAAAATTATCTACCAGATACAATCATCAAATCACACAAACAACATCAAAATAAAAAATTTATATATTAATCATAATAAAATTCGAATTAAAATAATTAAATATCAAAATACATTTGATTTTTGTAGTAAAATAAGTTGTTGATTCTGAAAGTACTTCTCACGAGCTTCGATTCGGTTATTCACACGCTTGATTTCGATTTCAATAACGCCTTCGTTTTTAGGTTTGATTCTGAAGAACGCGATAAATATTCGAGTTTTTCTCTGTAAATTATATAATTTAACTATTTGTTTATGAATATATATATAAAATATAATAAGAAAAAGGTTATTTATACTTATGAAATATTAATACCTGTGGATCATATCGGATCCGAAAATAGATTACTTTGCCGCTAATGTGACGGCCTCAACCCCGGGGTCAGGAGTTGACGTCACTAAACATAATTACCAAAAAATATAAACAACAGAATTATTATTAAAATATACTAACTTGACCCCGAACCAAGATCCGATCCAGGTTCAAGTATAATTCAGACTCTCATTATTACAAACTCTTTATTCACTATCTAAGACACACTAACTTTATTCAGCAACTCTTCAGACCTCATGGTCTGATACAAACTACCTCAGAGGAGCCAGGTCCAGTAGGGGCGGGAACACGGGTCGGTCTGACTGATCTTCTAGGCATCTACAAAATATACATAACAGTTTGCAAGGGTGAGCATAATCGCTCAGCAGTACCAAATATGAATAACAGATTAAAACAGTAATGTAACAATAATGGGAACAGAGCTGTAATCATGATATCAACATTTCATAATGATAATCAAAGTAACTGGATATCACTAATTAGCATGCTTTGAGAAAACAACATTATAGTGTGCTGCATAATACCAGAGTCCAATTTTAGCATGCTAACTATTTTATAAAACCGTTGTATCAATCAATCATGCTTTCATATAATTCATAAATCCCAATCAGATACATAGCAGATATGTGAAGACAGCTGATCAGGCTATCAACACCAGACGGCTCTAGCTGCCATCCCATTTACCTGTTCCGGAACTCAGAGACTAGCTAGGTCTCTGACCTGCTGGACTAATCGGTTTTATAATGCGCGCAACCGAATTAGCCTCTTACGCCACCTCAATAGGCCTACTCTGGCCCCAATGTATCCCATATCTGACCGTTTTATCTAGTTTTCAAAACACTTGTACCTATCTCATTTTCAAAATCATATATTTAGCCAGCACACATATAAACTCCGTTTCGCAAATCATTCCATTTGAGACAGGTACCTTTCGAAGTTACTTTTCCCCAAAACAATTCGAAAACAGTGATTTATAACTACAGGGGATACGTTACTTAAAACGTTTCTGTTCCATTACGAGAATAAAACATTTAGCTATTCATATGCACTGAACCATAAAAAAATGGTCAGGGGTACTTGCCTTGCAACGCTTTACAAACCCTAATAGCTTTCACGCTGACTTTGATCCTGGAACAACTCGACTGGGATCTACAATTACATAATACCCTAATTAGTTATACCAACATGCTTGATATCCTCAAATCCTAATAACCCAAATCCAACAACCCGACTCGTATTATTATTATTATACACATAATCATGTAATCACATCTCTCGAGCATAAACAGGGATAACACGTAGAACATAATTATGCACGATTACAAATATATTTTTAGAAAATTTTGGCATCAACTTCTTTATTTATAAGACTACCCGTCGATTATAATCGACGTCAACAATTCTCAACAATCCACAATATTATTCTGTACAACCCAACACCAACAAAAATTAATTATTTAAGTCCAAACATATTTTACATAATTATTTTATTTTATTTATTTATTGAATTTAGGACTCATAACATCGTCATCACCGTCCACCGTTGACTCACCGAAGTTCATCGTCAACGGCGGCACAATTTATTGGCACCCGATATAATACGGGTTCCCAAATAAATCGTACCGATTAATATTATTTTCTCGCCACAAAATTCTTTTATTTCACAAATGATACTCATTTATTTTCCTACAGAAAATTAAGTAAATAAAAAGAATCAAAATCAATTCACCATAACAAATCTGCTACTCGAACATGCCCAACATAGGCCTAAACAAAATAATCCAAAATCCCAACTGCCAAAAACAAGCTCACAGAATAAGCCCAACAGTAGAGCCCAACTGCAAGCCCAATAACCAGCCCAACCAAACACACAACCGCATCACTGCACAGGTGACACACGCGCCACCGCGCCACACACATACACACACATGCACACACATACACACACACACATACACACAGGGCACACACGTATATATATATATATATATATGTATACCAACTGTATAAATCAAAGCCAAGCCAACCAGAAACAGGGGCGGCTCACCGGAGAGATCGCCGGAAAACAGAGAAATGGAGAAACGAAGCCCAGGAGGCAAAGTAAAAGGAAGAAGATGAAAGTCGAAGAAAGGAGCCGAGCAAAAGCAAGAAACAATCGAGAAAGAAAATAGAGAATCGAGAGAGTTCAAGACAGCCGAATGACCAAAGGGAATAAACCAAGGAAATAACAGGGCAGCCACACGTGTCCTGTTAAAACATGATACGTGTTGGTTTATTAATAAACTGAATTTCTGAATCCCCGGAACCCAATTTATATCCCGACATATGTATTTTTAACGAACCAAGTAGTATTAAAAACGCATTGAAATAAATTCCAACTAATCCAAAAAGATCCGAAATATTCTGAACTAATTAAAATATAATTTTCAAAGTTTTAAAAGCAATTTCGAAAGCGCACTTTATACCCGCTCTTTAACAAACAACGAAACGACACGCGGGTGAAACGATTCCCGAAAAATCCCAAAATAATTTTAAAATTCTCCGAATAATACGAAATTAATAAAATATAAATTTCATAATTTTTAAAGATTCCCATAATTAAATATGGATTTTAACATTTTAGCACACTCAGAAAATCATTTAAAAATGAATAATTAACAAAATATTGATTTCTCAATTTTATAAAGTCCTAAAAATAATTATTGAAATTATAAAATTAGAAAACCAATTTTAAAGACAACCCAAATCTTTATGGAATTAAAATTACAATAAAATCACTTTTAGAAGCAAAATAAAATCATGTAACTCACTAATAAATCACACAATTCAATTCCACATATCAACAACTCATAATTAATTAAATAACAATCAATAACCGCTGCCAAAATCAATACACATCTTTTATTTATTTACTTAAACTTTTATTACACTTCCAAATATTAAAAATAATTAAAAATACACGAGTCGTTATATTCCTTCCCCCTTAAAAAGATTATGTCCCCAGAATCTAATTCAACTAAACAAATGAGGATATTTATCAAGCATGTTTGACTCCAATTCCCAAGTAGACTCTTCTACTCGAGTATTTCTCCACAAAACTTTTACTATAGGAATTGACTTATTCCTAAGGACTCGTTCCTTACGGTCTAGGATCTGAACCGATTGTTCTACATAGGACAAATCTGGTTGAAGCTCAATCAGTTCATATTCTATAATTTGATTCGAATTAGGGACATAAGGCTTCAACATAGATACGTGGAACACATTATGAATGTGTTGCCACTGCGGTGGTAACGTTATCTCATAAGCGACCTTTCCCACTCTCTTCAAAACCTCAAAGGGTCCTATGAATCTAGGGCTAAGTTTACCCTTCTGACCAAATCGTACTAACCATTTCCAAGGAGATACTTTTAGTAACACCAAAGCTCCTATCTCAAAGCCCATTTCTTTCCTATGCAAACCTGCGTATTTTCTTTGTCTATCTTGAGCTGCTTCCAACCTTTTCCGAATCAACACTATAGCATCCTTAGTCTGCTGAACCAATTCAGGGCCTAACACTTTCTTTTCTCCTACCTCATCCCAGTACAATGGTGATCTACACTTTCGTCCATACAAAGCTTTATAAGGTGGCATCCCTATACTGGCATGGTAGTTGTTGTTAGACGAGAACTCAATCAAAGGTAGGTGCTCATCCCAATTACCTTTAAAATCCAAAACACAGAATCTCAACATATCTTCTATGGTCTGAGTTGTTCTCTCACTTTGGCCATCCGTCTGAGGGTGATAGGCGGTGCTCATATTCAATTTTGTTCCTAAGCACTCTTGGAATTTAGTCCAAAACCTAGAATTAAATCTAGGGTCTCGATCCGACACTATAGAAACAGGAACTCCATGTTTGGTAACTATCTCATCCAAGTATAACTTCACTAGCTTTTCCAATGAATACCTCTCATTAATCGGAAGGAAATGCGCCGACTTAGTCAATCTATCAATGATTACCCAAATAGCATCATGATTCGCTCTCGTCTTTAGCAATCCCACTACAAAATCCATAGCAATATCTTCCCATTTCCATTGGGGAATCTCCAAAGGTTGTAACAATCCACTTGGTCGTTGATGCTCTGTTTTCACCGTCTGACACACGTGACATTTACTTACCCAATTGGCAATATCCTTCTTCATTCCTGGCCACCAAAAATTTCTCTTCAAATCCTTGTACATCTTGGTACTACCAGGGTGTATAGAAAACCTAGAGTTATGTGCTTCTTGCAATACTTCGTTCTTCAACTCTGTTACATCAGGAATCCAAACTCTGGACGAAAACCTATATAAACCTTGACTATCGTTTTGAGTACACAGCTCTTCTCCTGTCAAAGTATCCAACTCTTGTTCCATAACTCCTTCTTGACATCTTCTAATCTTTTCCATCAAGGCCGGCTGGAAAGTAATTTCATTTAGGTGCTCTTGACTTCCGTTATATCCTCGAACTTCAATTTCCATTCTTTCCAAGTCTCGTGCCAATTCCTCCGCAATCTTAACCATATTTAGCCTTTCCTTCCTACTTAAGGCATCGGCCACTACATTGGCTTTACCTGGGTGATAATTAATCGAACAATCATAGTCCTTAATCAACTCCAACCACCTTCTCTGTCTCATGTTCAGATCTTTCTATGTGAATATGTACTTCAGGCTCTTATGATCCGTGTAAATATCGCATTTCTCGCCATACAAGTAGTAACGCTATAACTTTAAAGCAAATACTATAGCCGCCAATTCAAGGTCATGAACCGGATATTTCTGCTCATGGGGCTTTAGTTGTTTGGAGGCATACACAATCACTTTGCCATGCTGCATTAACACACATCCCAATCTTTTCAAAGAAGCATCACTATAAATTACAAAGTTTCCCATCTCATCTGGCAATGCTAACACTGGAGCCGTCACTAGTCTTCATTTTAACTCTTAGAAACTCTCTTCACACTTTTCCGTCCAAACAAACTTCTCATTCTTCCTGGTCAACTTGGTTAGTGGGGATGCAATCGTCGAGAAATCTTTCACAAACCTTCGATAATATCCTGCTAATCCAAGAAAACTTCTTATTTCCGTTGGTGTCTTCGGTTGCTCCCATTTTGATACGGCTTCAATCTTTACCGGGTCTACTTTGATACCTTCTTTACTTATTACGTGACCAAGGAACTGTACTTTCATCAGCCAAAACTCACACTTAGAAAACTTGGCATACAATTGCTTTTCTCTTAACTTTTGAAGGGCAATCTGCAGATGCACTGCGTGATCTTCTGGATTCTTCGAATATATGAGGATGTCATCAATAAATACAATAACAAATTTATCCAAATACTCCTTATATACCCTATTCATCAAATCCATGAAAGCTGCTGGCGCATTCGTCAATCCAAACGATATCACTAGAAACTCATAATGGCCATACCTTGTTCGAAATGCAGTTTTGGGGATATCTTCCGGCTTTATCTTCAGTTGGTGGTAGCCAGATCTTAAATCAATCTTTGAGAAGTAACATGCTCCCTTAAGCTGATCAAACAAATCGTCGATTCGTGGCAAGGGATACTTATTCTTTATTGTTACCTTGTTCAACTCTCTATAATCAATGCACAATCTCATGCTTCCATCCTTTTTCTTCACAAATAACACTGGAGCACCCCACGGGGAAACACTGGGTCGAATAACTCCTTTATCCAATAATTCCTGAAGTTGCTTAGCCAATTCTTTCATTTCCATCGGGGCCATTCTGTATGGAGCCTTAGAAACTGGTTCAGCTCCAGGTACCAAATCAATGGAAAACTCTATCTCACGATTAGGTGGCAATCCTGGTAATTCTTCTGGGAAAACGTCAGGGAATTCTCTTACTATAGGGATTTCATCCAAAATAGGGGTCTCTTTCTTCGTATCCACAACATGAGCCAAGTACGCTTCACATCCTTATCTCAACAATCTTCTTGCTTGCATCACTGAGAGAAACTTCCTATCTTGCCTCTGCCCTTGGTAATTGATCCTTCTATTATCTGAGGTGTACATAACAACTCTCTTTTTCTTACAATCAATATTTTCCCTATATCGAGACAACCAATCCATACCTAAAATAACATCAAAGTCTCCCAACTCGAAGGGTATTAAGTCAACATGAAATATATATCCTGAAATCTCTAGGGAACAACTAGGACAAAATTGCTTTACCGGTACTTTATCTTTATTAGCCACTTCTATAGTTAGAGGTCCGTCTAAGTCTTCTAACATCAATTGCATTTTATTCACACAATTCACAGATATAAAAGATTTGGACGCTCCTGAGTCAAACAAAACGTTAATAGGTACGGAATTTAAAGTAAGCGTACCTGCAACCACATCAGAATCATGAACTGGAGACTTCTGGGTCATCTTAAAAGTCCTAGCTCTCGCAGTACTGGTTGCTGGTCCTTGGGACACTCTTTCCAACATTACCTTGAGTCACTGACTTGCAATTCCTAGCTATGTGTCCCACTTTTCCGCAACTAAAACAAGTAACTCCTTGAATCTCAGACTTACACTCCATGGAATAGTGACCTTTCTGTGCACACTTAAAATAATTAATATTATCGCGGTACTGTCCACTGTGCTTTTTCCCACACGTCTTAAATCAACCACTAGCTTACTCATCCTCGTCGGGGCAGAGTTAACTGATGTTGTACCGGGCTTAACTTGGGGAAAGTTCTGCCCTTTAAACTTTTTATTCTTATTCCTTCCAAACCAATGCTGAAACTTCCGACTCGCTATCCCTGATTCTGACTTTGCAGGTCCACTTTCAAATTTCCTCTTCTTTTTACCCTGCTCCTTTGCAGCTAACTTCTGATCACTCTCTATCACCAAGGCAGCCTGGACTACCGAAGTATATGTCTTGAGTTGTAAGGCTACAACTCCACTCCTTATTTCTGGCTTCAACCCTTGTTGAAACCGCTTCGCTTGTTGGGCTTCTGAACTCACATATTCCGGTGCTATACGGGCCAACTCCGTAAACTTAGCTTCATATTCCGTGACACTCCTATTTCCTTGTTTCAGCTCCAAAAATTCCATCTCCATTTGACTTTGGAGACAGGCTGGAAAGTATTTTTCCAAAAACAATTCTGTGAATCTGGCCCAGGGAACTGGACCTTCTCCTTCTAGGGCTCGCGTAGATTCCCACCAATAATTTGAATCATTCCTCAGAAAATAACTAGCATAATCAGTCTTTAAATCCTCACTCACCTTAGTGAGCGCAAACGCTTTTTCCATTTCCTTTAACCATATCCTGGCAGCAACAGGATCTACCTCTCCTTTAAACTCTGGGGGTTTCACTGCTTGAAAAGACTTAAAACTAACACCGTAATTTGCCCCTCTCATCTCATGCTGCTGTTGGATTTGTAGTTGCTGCTGTTGGATTTGCTGTTGTTGTTGCTGTATGAGCTGCTGTTGCTGTTGTTGTTGCTGTTGCAATTGCTGCTGCTGTTGCTGGAATTGTTGTTGCTATTGGGCCAGCTGTACAGTCTGTTGACGCAATAAGTTCATCAAATCACTCATGGAAGGATCCCCAGTAGATCCGTTATTGGGCTGAGAATTTTTCTTTGGTGGCATCTCCTGAAACATAATAGTCATATATAAGAAAATGGATTGCTCCAGCAGTTTATATTCATGCATCAGGAGAGCGTTGCCACTAAGACAATATTCTCATCCCCCATTATAACTGGATCCGTCCTGAGTGAATGATTATAATCTAAAAATGCCAGCAACAGAAACAACAATAATAATAACAACAATAATAGCAACGCACAATATATAAAAACTGAACAATAAGATAAAGCAACTGAACTACAGTAACCAACAGAATCCAACTAGTACAACTGAAAATCCAAATACAAAGAACCATCCGAATACACACCAAAATTGGCTGTCATAACAGCCTCGCCTACTACAACCTATCACAACATAATGTACATATATAAAGTAAACAACTGCAGAACTCTAAGAAGTCACTCTGAGCTCTGCATCCCTCTACTGCAGCTCTGTCTAGCCACTACCACTGCCACCAATGGAACCTAGCACAAACACTAGCCAGTTCACTAGGTCCTGATACTGCACCGCTCTAAACTCTGAGCTAATGAAACGGTCAACAGATCTAGCCCTCTCTACAGCCATCTGGGTCAATGCTCTCACACGGGCTCGCACCTCAGGAGAAGGGGCAACAATACCCTGGAATGGTGCAATAGGTACCTGGTCCAACTGGGCAGCAAACTCTGGACTCTGATCTCTGATAAAGGAAGTATTCACTGCCCTATGGACATGATAAGGGATCGGTGAAGAAGTACCACTAGGGGCCACAGGAGGTACCGGAGGTCTCATCATGGAAGAACTGGGACCGCAGCCGGGAGGGAAATCCCTGACAGCAGACACAAATGTACCTACCCAACGGGGACGAGGACCAGATCCAGGGATGTCTCGAGGCACAAAAGAAGGGACTGGTGGAGGAGGCATAGGGGTCTCCTCGGTAACAGCATCAAGGGGTTTCTCCGAATCTGAGCTATCCGAATCAGAAGCCCGATATGGAGAACTTGAAATCGCAATAGGCCACTGCCAACATAATAAATATACAGGCAAGACACAACTAGGTCAAGGCAATTCTATCAAAACATTTAATAGATGTCAGGGTAACACCGTCGGAACCCTCGACTGACTCTAAAGGTTTGCTCCTCTATATGAGTTGCTGACTCACACTTAAAGACTCACGTTATCACCTACTCGACACGATCCCTAACCTGAATCAGGGACTTGAACCTGTAGCTCTGATACCAACTGTGACGGCCTCAACCCCGGGGTCAGGAGTTGACGTCACTAAACACAATTACCAAAAAATATAAACAACAGAATTATTATTAAAATATACTAACTTGACCCCGAACCAAGATCCGATCCAGGTTCAAGTATAATTCAGATTCTCATTATTACAAACTCTTTATTCACTATCTAAGACACAATAACTTTATTCAGCAACTCTTCAGACCTCATGGTCTGATACAAACTACCTCAGAGGAGCCAGGTCCAGTTGGGCGGGAACACGAGTCGGTCTGACTGATCTTCTAGGCATCTGCGAAATATACATAATAGTTTGCAAGGGTGAGCATAATCGCTCAGCAGTACCAAATATGAATAACAGATTAAAATAGTAATGTAACAATAATGGGAACAGAGCTGTAATCATGATATCAACATTTCATACTGATAATCAAAGTAACTGGATATCACTAATTAGCATACTTTGTGAAAACAACATTGTAGTGTGCTGCATAATACCAGAGTCCAATTTTAGCATGCTAACTATTTTATAAAACCGCTGTATCAATCAATCATGCTTTCATATAATTCACAAATCCCAATCAGATACATAGCGGATATGTGAAGACAGCTGATCAGGCTATCAACACCAGACGGCTCTAACTGCCATCCCATTTACCTGTTTCAGAACTCGGAGACTAGCAAGGTCTCTGACCTGCTGGACTAATCGGTTTTATAATGCGCACAACCTAATTAGCCTCTTACGCCACCTCAATAGGCCTACTCTGGCCCCAATATATCCCATATCTGACCATTTTATCTAGCTTTCAAAACACTTGTACCTATCTCATTTTCAAAATCATTTATTTAGCCAGCACACATATAAAATCCGTTTCGCAAATCATTCCATTTGAGACAGGTACCTTTCGAAGTTACTTTTCCCCAAAACAAGTCGAAAACAGTGATTTATAATTACAGGGATACGTAACTTAAAACGTTTTTGTTCCATTACGAGAATAAAACATTTAGCTATTCATATACACTGAACCATAAAAGAATGGTCAGGGGTACTTGCCTTGCAACGCTTTACAAACCCTAATAGCTTTCACGCTGACTTTGGTTCTGGAACTACTCGACTGGGATCTACAATTATAGAATACCCTAATTAGTTATACCGACATGCTTGATATCCTCAAATCCTAATAACCCAAATCCAACAATCTGACTCGTATTATTATTATACACATAATCATGTGTTAGATATATTTGATAATGTCATGGCTAATATGTTTTATGTTTAGATTTCAGATCTTATTTGAACAGAACAAATCAGTACTTAACTGATCAGTACTTATACCGGAAGTCAGAACTTAAGGGATATCAGTACTTATGTTATCAGGAGATAGATATCAGAACTTAAGTGCTGAAGGACGATCAGATAAGGACAGTAGCTGATTAAAGTTAAGAAGATCAAGATAAACATAAGAAGAGATATGCATGAAGAAGGAATTCCGTGAAGAATGGAATACTTGGAATAGAAGATATCTGATTGATATATTTTAGGAAGCAGAATTATATTCCATATCAATTAGCGATTATCTTGTAACTGTGTAGTATATAAATACAGAAATAGGGTTTACACTATAAGTGTTATCATTATCGAGAATATTATTTATTATAACCCTAGCAGCTCTCGTGATATTTTGTTCATCACTGAGAGATAACAGTTCCAGATTGTAACAGAGTTTATTGTTTAAATAAAGTTTGTTTTCTGTTACATAAGTTCTTGAAGTTTGATTTGATTGTAATAAACACTGTATTCACCCCCTCTACAGTGAAAGTGTGACCTAACAAGTGGTATCAGAGCTATCTGTTAACACACATACAGTTAAAGATCCAAACACAATCATGTCTGACACAGAAACTCCAACTAAGCCTACCAAAACTGAGGAATCATCAAAGACATCAACTCAGAGTCGATATGAGACTATCAGAGTTCCCATATTGAGACCATCTGAATATCCCATATGGAAGGTAAGGATGACCATGTTTCTGGAAGCAACAGATCCAGAATACCTTGATAGAATCAAGGAAGGGCCTCACAAACCTACCAAGCTCGCTGTTATAGTTGCAGGTGAAGCAGCAATGACCGTACCAAAGGAAAAGAATGATTACACTGCTGAAGATATAGCATCTATTGCTAAGGATGCCAAGGTACGTCACTTATTGCATAGTGCCATTGATAATGTAATGTCAAACAGGGTAATCAACTGCAAGACTGCTAAGGAGATATGGGATGCACTGGAGACAAGGTGTCAAGGAACTGAAACAGTTAAGAAGAACAGGAAGACAATACTCACTCAAGAGTATGAACACTTTGACTCTAGGACTAATGAGTCATTGACTGATGTATATGATAGATTTGTCAAACTCTTGAATGACTTGTCATTAGTAAATAAGGAGTATGATCTTGAAGATACAAACCTCAAATTCCTGTTAGCTCTTCCTGAATGTTGGGATTTGAAGGCAACAACAATAAGAGACAACTACAATCTTGATGAAACAACTCTTGATGAAATCTATGGAATGCTCAAGACTCATGAACTTGAGATGGAACAAAGAAGCAAGAGGAAAGGAGGAAAGTCAAGGACAGTTGCTCTCAAGGTTGAAGAGGAATCCCCCAAACCACCTTCCTCAAAGAAAGATAAGGGTAAAGCTCTTATCATAAAATCTGATACTGAGTCATCAAGTTCTGAGAGTGATGATGACTCAGATTCTGAAAGCTTGCCTGAAACTGATGCTGATGAGGAGATGATGAAGCTGTGTGCTCTTATGGTGAAAGGAATCACAAAGATTGCATACAGGAAGTTCAGGAAGGGAAAGAAGTTTTCCAGGAAAGGCATAAGTTCTGATAAGAAAAATTTCAGAAGATCTGAAGGAAGAGGAGGAAAGTCTGACAGAGGAGATTACGCTAATGTTAAATGTTATAATTGTGGTGAGAAAGGCCACATATCTCCTGATTGCAAGAAGACCAAGAATGACAAAGGCAAAGCTCTTGTCACAAAGCAGAAAAGCTGGACAGACACCTCAGACTCTGAAAGTGAGGAGAACTATGCATTGATGGCAAATGTTGATAAATCAAGTTCTGAGAGCAGTTCTGAAGCTGCTGAAACAAAGGTACCTCAGACTACTTATGCTTTTCATACTGATGATATTAATGAGTTGAGAAGATATCTTAAAACCATGTTTGTTAGTTATAGAGATCAAACTTTAACATGTGAAAGATTAACTTCTGAAAATCTTGCTTTTAGGAAAAGAAATGATTTCTTAGAAAAAGAGTTAGTCATGTTTCATCAAACTCAGCAGGATAGAGATGATGCTTTTTATGTTAGGGATGAAGTGCTAAAAATGAATGAATCTCTAAAAACTGAGTTAGAAAAGGAGAGAGAGATTATCAGAACTTGGACTAACTCTGGCAAAACAACTCAAAATTTGCTAAGCAGTGAAAACTGGAAAGAGGGCTTAGGCTATGGAGAAAATAAAAAAGGAACTGTAGAAATTAAGCCTGTTGATAAGCAAAAGCCGAAGTTAAAACCTGTTAAGTTTGTAACTGAAAAATCCGAAAATGAGAAATCAGAAGTTAAAAAGGAATTAGCTTCTGACAAACTAAAACAGGAAAAGACAGCTGAAGTTAACATAGGCTTAATGACAAAGAAGCAGCTTAAGCATAAGCTGAAAGATGTTAAGAATGCAAACAAGGTAAAATCACCTAGGAAAAACAGGAATGGAAAGGAAGGTGTGAATAAAAACAATAACTATAAATCTGTTCCTGATGCTCCTAGGAAAGCATGTCATAACTGTGGAAGTTCTAACCATCTGGCTTCTTTTTGCAGGAAGAATAAGAATATTAACTCCTTATCTACAAAGTCAGGAGTTAAGAGTCAGTCTGTTAGATACAAACCACAAAATCCTTGTTTTCATTGTGGTAGTTTATGGCATTCCATTTATACTTGTAAGGAATATCATAGTTTGTACTATGATTATTATCAAATAAAACCTTCTTTAAAGAAAGTTTCTGTTGTTCCTTCTAGTATAAGTTCTGATAAGAAAACTGTTAACATAAAATCTGATGTTAAATCCGCTGCAAATGTTAACAAACCTAAAAAGGCCAAAGGATCCAAGCAAGTCTGGGTCCTTAAAACTAATAATTAGTGGTCTTTTTGATTGCAGGGCAACAGGAAAAATATTTTAGTTCTGGACAGTGGATGTTCAGGACATATGACTGGAAATAAGGCCCTGCTATCAGACTTTGTGGAGAAAGCTGGCCCAAGTGTTTCTTATGGAGATGGCAACATTGGAAAAACTTTGGGATATGGCAATATCAATCTTGGGAATGTCATTATTAAAAATATAGCTCTGGTCTCAGGACTTAAACACAACTTACTGAGTATAAGTCAAATCTGTGACAGAGGTTATCATGTTGATTTCTTTGCAGAACATTGTGAAATAGTTAGTAAATCTAAAGGAAAAATTGTTCTGAAGGGATTCAGGCGTGGTAACATTTATGAAGCTAAGCTTTCAACAAGTTCTGATGGTTCTGCAATCTGTTTAGTGAGTAGAGCCTCAACTGAAGAAAGCTGGAATTGGCACAAGAAACTCTCTCATTTAAACTTCAACAAGATAAATGAACTGATCAAGAAAGATCTTGTGAGAGGACTGCCAAAATCAGTGTTTGTTCCTGATGGTCTTTGTGACTCATGTCAGAAGGCTAAACAAAGAAAATCTTCGTTCAAGAGCAAGACTGAATCATCAATTCTTGAGCCTTATTATCTACTTCATGTTGATCTATTTGGTCCAGTGAATGTCATGTCTATTGCAAAGAAGAAATATGCGTTGGTCATAGTAGATGAGTTCACCAGATACACATGGGTGTATTTCTTGCACACAAAAAGTGAAACTACATCTATCCTGATTGATCATGTCAAACATCTGGATAAATTGATCAAAGATTCTGTGAAAATTTTGAGGAGTGATAATGGCACTGAATTCAAGAATTTGATAATGGAAGAGTTCTGCAAAAATCATGGAATAAAGCAGGAATTTTCTGCTCCTGGAACTCCACAGCAAAATGGAGTTGTTGAAAGGAAGAATAGAACTCTAATTGAAGCTGCACGAACAATGCTTGAAGAAGCAAAGCTTCCACCCTATTTCTGGGCTGAAGCTGTGCAGACTGCTTGTTTTACTCAAAATGCAACACTCATTAACAAGCATGGAAAAACACCATATGAGATGGTGAAGAACAAAAAGCCAAATCTCAAATACTTTCATGTATTTGGATGTAAGTGTTTTGTTCTCAAGACTCATCCTGAACAGCTATCCAAGTTTGATCTAAAAGCTGATGAGGGAATCTTTGTAGGATATCCACTTTCTACAAAAGCCTTCAGAGTCTATAATTTGAGAACAAAAGTGGTCATGGAATCTATCAATGTCTCTTTTGATGACAAGAAGATCACTGGACTTGAAGATTGCATTGATCATGATAAGCTGAGATTTGAAAATGAAGATTCATATTCTGATACCTCAAGTCCTGACAGTCTAAGTCCTGATACTGTAAATTCTGATGGATTAAACTCTGATGTTATTGAAACTGTGGTGACTACATCAAAGGAAGATGCACCAATGCAGGGGGAGCATACTCAAGATATTATCACATCTCAAGAAGCATCAGAACATACATCTGGCTCTTCAAATTCTGATTCGTCAAGTTCTGATAAGCCAAGTACTGACAGTGCTGAAAATCTAAATACTGAAGGATCCAACTCAGAGAGCATAGTTTCAGGGGGAGCATCAGAAAATGAAACCGAAGACAGCATGAATCATGGGGGAGCATCCAGTTCTAGAGAAAATCTTCCATCTGCAAGGAAGTGGACAAAATCACATACACCTGATTTAATAATTGGAAATCCTGAGGCAGGTGTCAGAACTAGAACAGGTACTTCGAATGAATGTCTTTACAATTCTTTTCTCTCTCAGTCTGAGCCAAAGAAAGTGGAAGAAGCTCTTCAAGATGCTGATTGGGTGCAAGCAATGCAGGAAGAGTTGAATGAATTTGAAAGAAACAAAGTCTGGACCTTAGTGCCAAGACCCAAGAATAGATCGGTTGTTGGTACAAAGTGGGTATTCAGAAACAAAACTGACAGTGATGGCATAATTGTAAGGAACAAGGCAAGGCTGGTTGCAAAAGGATATTCTCAACAGGAGGGAATTGACTATGATGAAACATTTGCTCCAGTTGCTAGGTTAGAAGCCATAAGGATATTCATGGCTTATGCTGCTCACAAAAAGTTTACTGTCTTTCAAATGGATGTGAAAAGTGCTTTTCTCAATGGAGAATTGGAAGAGGAAGTATATGTTGAACAACCTCCAGGCTTTGTAGATTCCAAACATCCAGATTATGTCTACAGGCTTGATAAAGCACTTTATGGACTTAAGCAAGCTCCTAGAGCATGGTATGAGACTTTAGCTCAGTTTCTTCTGGAAAGTGGATTCAACAGAGGAACTATTGACAAAACATTGTTCTATCTCAACCATGGCAAGGACTTACTTTTGATCCAGATTTATGTTGATGATATTATTTTTGGGTCTCCAAATGACAAACTTTGCAAAAAGTTTGCCAACCTAATGCAGTCAAGATATCAGATGAGTATGATGGGAGAACTTAGTTATTTTCTGGGCCTTCAAGTCAAGCAGAGTGAAGAAGGAACTTTTATTTGTCAATCTAAGTACACCAGAAACTTGCTGAAAAAATTTGGAATGCAAGACTGTTCAAGTGCATCCACTCCCATGGCCACTGCAACAAAACTGGATAAGGATACTGGTAATTCAGTAGATATTACTGATTACAGAGGTATGATTGGCTCACTTCTCTATCTAACTGCTAGTAGACCAGATATCATGTTTGCTACCTGTCTTTGTGCAAGATTTCAAGCAGATCCAAGAGAACCTCACTTAACAGCTGTAAAAAGAATCTTTAAGTATCTTAAAGGAACAGCTGATCTAGGATTATGGTATCCTAGAGAATCAGATTTTAAATTAATAGGTTACTCAGATGCAGATTTTGCAGGTTGCAAAATTGACAGGAAAAGCACAAGTGGTAGCTGCCAATTTCTTGGAGGCAGGTTGGTTTCTTGGTATAGCAAGAAACAAAAGTCAATTTCCATATCAACTGCAGAAGCAGAGTATATTGCTCCAGGAAGCTGCTGTGCACAGATTCTCTGGATGAAGAATCAGTTACTAGATTATGGGTTAACGTATTTCAAAATCCCTATTTACTGTGATAATCAAAGTGCTATTGCTATGACAGGTAATCCAGTTCAACACTCTATGACAAAGCACATCAGCATCAGGTACCATTTCATCAGGGAACATGTGGATGAAGGTACAGTGGAATTGCATTTTGTTCCCACAGATCAACAAGTAGCAGATATCTTCACAAAACCACTGTGTGAAGCTACCTTTTCAAAATTGGTAAATGAACTTGGAATGATTTCAGGTTCTTTCTCTAAATCTGCTTAAACTTGTTCTATGTTATCAGACTTTATGATCAGTATTTACAGAATTAATCTCTTTGTATATTCTGTGCATTAATTGATAAATGTCTTTAAGTACTGACTGTTGTCTGATATATGTTTCTAAACTCTGATAAGTGATATGTCTGTTTCAGTAAATATTCAATCCTATGAGGATAACTGTGCTAGATACTGACCTACTAGTCTTCAATAAACAAATGATCCCATGAAAGAAGTAATTATTTCTGTGGAAATCTTATGACACAAGCAAATTCTGATAACTGAGCTTAGTTAAGTTTACTTTGTATATCTTATTACTAAGTCACAAATTAGAATAATGCTACTCATCTGTTTAAGTTCTGATTCTAGTAAAACTGCTGAATGTACTAAGTGCTGATAAACCTCACTTATCAAAAGAAGAAGAACAATAATCAAAGAATAATATCAGGTACTCCTTTGAGATCTAGAGTAAAAATGTGAAAGGGACGACCCAAGTGCATTGCTGGTATTAAGTAAATATGCATTAGAAAAGCAAAATATTTTCTTGGTGACTTTTCACACTCTATGATTACTGGAGAAATACTCTGACAATAGCATAAATTCTGATAAACAGTCGTGACTCACTTACACTGAGAAGCCTCTGTAAAATAGAATTTCAAAAGATGCATAAAATTAGCACAAAAACAGTAGAGGTGAACTCATGCATGAACTCATTTATCAGTAGGTTTCAGGATAATGACAGCTCTTTAGCAAAATTTTAATTATGACTTATTTCTAAGATGTACTGAAGTAGATCAGACTTTACTCTTTGTCTGTTATTTAGCTTAATGCACACACACATCACTCCATATGAATGATGAAATTTCTGTGGTGGTCTATGTTATTTTAGATCAACAGTCATTGTGTCACTTTTGCACAAATTCTGAGGACAAGTTCTAGTTACACGTTCTGATGATTAAGTTCTGATGTTCATAACTAAGAACTTGTATGAGTATTTACTAAGATAGATATTCCTTGTTCGAGTTAAGACATTATGTTCTGATGACTGTTAAGTTCTGGTATAGGTCTAAGTTCTGATTTTTCAGTCTAACCCTTTACTTGACTTATCTGTGAGTAAAATTTGGTAACAGTCTCAGATTAATTTCGAAATGTTGAAGTGGAAGATTAATAGTCTATGGTTAAAACATAATAGCACTTGTCCTTGAACAGTTCACTCTTGTTACATGTGCACATTCCTTTTCCAATGACTGTTATTCTTTTTCAAAGTCTAGGGAGACAAGGTAGAATTAATTCTACCTGTCTGCATTCAATATCTTTGTGTCTCTTGGCATTCTCATGCCTATATATGCAACCACTTCACATTAGTCTTCTCATCACACTTGTATCACAAATTCAGTCTTGTTTTTCATTTACTATCACAAATGGCTGAATTTGGCTGGTTCTACAATTACGGTGATGAGACTGTGCATGTCTTTTTGAATGGAATTTCAACTCCCTACCCTATCACCAACATCCCTCACAATCTCTGGATTCAATTTCCAGAGGTTATCAAACGTGATCTGGTGGCCGTTCGAAGAGACCTTCACCTTCGTCGTATCCGTCAGCAAGAGCGAATCATTCGACTCGCTATCTTGTTTGTCGAAGATAGGAAGAGGAGGATGACTTAATCTCGTCTTCTTCCTGTTCTTCCTCATCCTCAGCTTTATCAGGCTTCTTAGCTAGGACTAAAGCTGTTGACGTTAGGATTAGAAGCTTAGGGAAAATCTTGTATTGATGTAATTTCTATTTCATATATGTATTGACTTGATATATTAATGAAAACTGTTTTTACTTCAAGATTTTGTCTCTGAGTTATTTTATCTGTGTTGTTAAATCCTGCTTGATATTCTGATGACCATTTAAATTTTGTCTTTATTTAAGTTCTGATTCTTTGTCAGCACTTATTCATCGAAATTATCTCGGTCATTTTTAACATGATTCATTTTCAGAATATTAATGTTGCAGTGAAAAACAATTCAATCAGTGCTAACGGTTTCAATTTTGAATTAAACCCGTGTCTCTTGATAACTGAAATGGTTTTTCCTTGAATCAAGGCAACTGGATAAGTAATCTTTCCTGTTTTCTCGAGCCCAGTAACTATCCGTTATTACTGCATGTCTGACAGGTGTCCAACGGTAACATTTTTCTTCGAGTATAAGAACAACAGAGAGAAGATTTCTTTAATCTTTTACTTTCTTTATACTTTATCTCTCTTCTTACTTTTACTCTCTTTCTCATTCTTTCTCACGTTGGTTTTTCATACAGACATTATCTCACACACCTAACAGGCATACTTGAATTTCAATATTTTTTCACATGGCACCAAAGGATTTAATCATTGATGGAGCAAAGTTTGTTCCAAACAACTATGCTGCAATTCTTGATCATGCTGAAGCTCCATCTGAATTGCATTTTGTGCAAGATCTTCTTGCACATAGTGAGGTTGGGTACGCCTTAACTCAGCCTGAATTATTTTCAAGTCAACAAGTTCTGCGGTTCTGGAGGACTGGAGTTTATGATGATGGTGGTAAATGAGGAACTCCCAGTATTATCTTCCAAGTGGGTGATTCTTCCTATGTAGTCACTCCTGGTACAGTACGAAGAGCATTACATCTTCCAGAAGATTGTACCTTCTCTATACCAGAGGAATCAGAACTTCGGGGGTTAATGACTGATTTGGGATATGAAAAGAGTCTGACGAAACTTGGACAGTTGAAACGGGCTAATATCAGAAGAGAATGGAGTTTCTTCTTCGATTGCATCACCAAGGCTTTTGGCAACAAGTGTTCAAATTTTGATGCCATCCCAATTCTGAGTCAGCACATCGGGTATGCTATTATCCATCAAACTCATTTTGATTTTGCAACTGGAATAATTGGTTTTATTGGGGATAGGATGACAGAGGATCGAGATGTTGTTTATTTTGCTAGATTCTGTCAACTTATTTATACGTATTGTACTGCTGAACCCCAGTTAGTCAGCACTCAAACCCCACCTTTTAAGGTTGCAAAAAGGTACTTTAACGACCTGATAAATGCTGACACAAAGAAATCAATGGTGAGACAATTACAGATTCCTCAGTCTGTGAAACAGATTCTGGTAAATGCTGATCCTGCTACTTACAAATCTGTTTACTCAAATGTTCAACCAACTCACCATAACCAAAATCCATCAACCTCAGTCCCTACCTCTCATTCTACTCAACCTACCCTCAGAACTTATCTCAAATCCTATCTCTCCACTTCACAGACTGCTCAACCTTCTTCTTCAGCACCTACTGTGAAGCCTACATCCTCTAAGCCAAAGAGAACAAAGATTGTTCCTCAAACATCTCAGAAGAAGAGGAGGATTACTTTGAGAGATGAATCAGATTCTGAGGATCAGATTCCCTCTTCAGAACCTATGATAGATGAAGCTGAGAAGGCAACTTCTCAGAAGGATTCTGCAATTGGGGGTTCTAGGCTTCTCAAGAGGCTTAGACGTATGACGGTTCCTGCAACTCCCAAGGAATCCAAATCAACAAGGAAGTACAAGAAACAGAGGGCACAGAGGCCAGTTTCAGATGATGAGGAGGAAGCAGCTAAGGAAGGGGATCAGGAATCTCTGATCTCACAAGACAAGGAATTTGCTCCAGTCACTTCTTCTCCATCAACTCCATCTCAGGAACCTGTATCTGACAAGGCTAATTCACCTTCTATATCTCTTGTTGATCCAGGCACAAGTGCTGAAATTGATATTCAGAACTTGGTTGTGCCTGAAATACTTTTCTTAGAAGCTCCAACAGCAAATAATCCTTCCACAACACCTGTTACTGATGCTGTTCAAACTCCTGAGTTATCACTAACACCTTCTCTGCATCAAGATGATGATCAGATTTTAGGTGAGCATCAGGATATGGCTGTTGATCAGAACTTAGTATCAGATCAGCAATTAGAGGATGTTGAAGCCTCCATTGCTACTCATACAGTTGTCTTATCAGAAGATACTGATTCTTTAAGTTCTGATGCTGCAAATGTTGGAGATACTGGTGAAGCTGCTACAACTGTAGATACTGATGAAGCAGGTCCTTCAGGACATACTCCTCCACTGACTCTTCCTAAGTCTGAACTGCTAAAGGAGTTTGTTATCAGGGATGCACCAGTACCTTGGAGTGAAACTCCTGCAGGTCAGGAGTGGACTAAGGAATGGAACTCAGTTTCATGTGTTCCAAATGCTTTACATCTTGCTGAGCACTTGACTAAAGCTGATGAAATTTTACATTCTGATGATTTTAAAATCCAGCTTAGAGTCACTGCATTGAGTACTAAACATCTACAAGGTCTTCATTCCAACACTCATGCAGAGCTACACAAGATTCAGGAGAACTTTATTAAACAGGAACAAGTTTGGAAACTTGATAAGAAAAAGTTCTTCCAACCTACCATTGACAGGGTTGCTTATATTGAGAAAACTCAAGAGAAGCAACAAGCTCAGATTGATCAAATTCTGACAAATCAAGCTTCTCAGCAATCGCAACTTACTGAAATCCAGACCTCAGTGGAACTACTTATCTCTCTTTTATTACCTGTTGATGCCAAAAAGGGGGAGAAGGTAATTAAGTCCAAATGCAAAACCAACAAGTCACTGCAAGGAAAGGATGATGGAAAAGATGACCAAGGAAACTCTGGAATGGGTGGTGGTCATAGTCAAGGTAGAAGGTTTACATCAAGACAAGCTAGTCACAGAACAAGTTCTGATACTGGGAAAAGAATAAGTTCTGCTGCTGGTAAAAGGATAAGTTCTGATGAACTTCTAGATCTTGATGAGGAAATGTCAAGACAGTTATTTCTTCAAGAAAATCCAGGGATGGACTTGGAAAGTTTAAAGGAAGAAGAAGCCAGACTTAAATCAGAGAAAGTCACATCTAAATCTGAAGCTTCTGGTAAAAAGTTACTTCCAAAACCTAAAGGCATTGTGATCAAAGAAAGGATACATACTGAAGAAACTTTGGCTAGATCACAACCACAGATAGATCCAAGATCCAAGGGTAAAGAAAAGGTTGGTGAACCTATCAAGCCTTATGTACCTCCTGAGGAAGAAGAAATTACTGATGGAAAAGATAATCTTGCTCTGACTTCAAGAAAAGTTCTTAAAACAACCTCTGACATGGCTCAAGTTGTTCAGAGTCAAGAAATTGTAAGTTCTGATATTCAGAAGAAGCAAGTAACCTCTGACAGTGCTCAAGTTAACTTGATATCAGAAAATAAATCTAAAACACTCCTACCAGGATTCACTAAAGCAAAACAGACTCAATCTTTGAAGACTACTTCAAGTGGTTTTGAAGCAAGAGTAGTTACTGGAAAGGAAGCTAGAGATAAAACTGGATTGGGAAGTGCTGATGAAAGAAGAGTACACAACACTACCGATAATCCAACTTCCTTGAGTGAACCAGGTATTGGAGCAACTCCTGAGAGATTGAATCAACTAGAATCTGTACAGATGGTTTACCATACCTTCTTGAAAGAATACATCATGTTGTATTTCATGACAGATGGTAGGGTTTATCATATAAGACAAAATGCCATTCCATTGAAGTATTTTGAAGAATTGGAGCATGTATTATTCTTACTTCAAGTGGATGACAGAATAACAGAGACTGCTGCAAACTACTTAAAGGAACAGATTCAGAGACAGAAAAGACTTTATTCTGTTAAGTCTGACAGCAGATATGTTCCAAAGTACAGAAATCACAATGGTGATATTGTTGATATGAAGCCTAATACTGCACAGATCAGAACATATCTTGGTATTAAGGGGCTTGAATTCAATCTAGAGTCTAATAAAGCTTATGTTATAAGACTAGATCGGGAGTTGAGAAAAGCAAAGATTAATGATCTCAGAGCTGCAATATTTCAAACTGGTGAAGATACTGCAGAGCTTAAAGATGTCAAACGGAGAATGATTGATGAACTCAGATATGCTGAGAAATGTTTGTTGAAGAATTATCTCAGAACAACTCCTGACATCAGAGAGATCAGAAAATGATGAAGCCAAGTCGAAGATCTACAACTGCTTAAATTCTGATATTTATACAGATTGAAGTTGTTATCAGAAGTTGAATTGGTAAAAACTTTAAGGACTGTAAGTTGTAGTTATCTTGTCTATTTCTCATGCATTTGTACTTAATGTTTTTGACATCATCAAATATCTGTTAAACTTGTATATTTTGTTAATTTACAAGTTGGGGGAGATTGTTAGATATATTTGATAATGTCATGGCTAATATGTTTTATGTTTAGATTTCAGATCTTATTTGAACAGAACAAATCAGTACTTAACTGATCAGTACTTATACTGGAAGTCAGAACTTAAGGGATATCAGTACTTATGTTATCAGGAGATAGATATCAGAACTTAAGTGCTGAAGGACGATCAGATAAGGACAGTAGCTGATTAAAGTTAAGAAGATCAAGATAAACATAAGAAGAGATATGCATGAAGAAGGAATTCCGTGAAGAATGGAATACTTGGAATAGAAGATATCTGATTGATATATTTTAGGAAGCAGAATTATATTCCATATCAATTAGCGATTATCTTGTAACTGTGTAGTATATAAACACAGACATAGGATTTACACTATAAGTGTTATCATTATCGAGAATATTATTTATTATAACCCTAGCAGCTCTCGTGATATTTTGTTCATCACTGAGAGATAACAGTTCCAGATTGTAACAGAGTTTATTGTTTAAATAAAGTTTGTTTTCTGTTACATAAGTTCTTGAAGTTTGATTTGATTGTAATAAACACTGTATTCACCCCCTCTACAGTGAAAGTGTGACCTAACATCATGTAATCACATCTCTCGAGCATAAATAGGGATAACACGTAGAACATAATTATGCACGATTACAAATATATTTTTAGAAAATTTTGGCAGCAACTTCTTTATTTATAAGACTATCCGTCGATTATAATCGACGTCAACAATTCTCAACAATCCACAATATTATTCTGTACAACCCAACACCAACAAAAATTAATTATTTAAGTCTAAACATATTTTACATAATTATTTTATTTTATTTATTTATAGAATTTAGGACTCATAACATCGTCATCACCATCCACCGTTGACTCACCGAAGTTCATCGTCAACGGCGACACAATTTATTGGCGCCCGATATAATACGGGTTCCCAAATAAATCATACCGATTAATATTATTTTCTCGCCACAAAATTCTTTTATTTCACAAATGATACTCATTTATTTTCCTGCATAAAATTAAGTAAATAAAAAAAATCAAAATCAATTCACCATAACAAATCTGCTACACGAACAGGCCCAACATAGGCCCAAACAAAATAATCCAAAATCCCAACTGCCAAAAACAAGCTCACAGAATAAGCCCAACAGTAGAGGCCAACTGCAAGCCCAATAACCAGCCCAACCAAACACACAACCGCATCACTGCACAGGTGACACACGCGCCACCGCGCCACACACACACACACACCCACACGCACACACATATACACACACACACATACACACAGGGCACACACGTATATATATATATATATGTATACCAACTGTATAAATCAAAGCCAAGCCAACCAGAAACAGGGGCGGCTCACCGGAGAGATCGCCGGAAAATAGAGAAATAGAGAAACGAAGCCCAGGGAGGCAAAGTAAAAGTAAGAAGATGAAAGTCGAAGAAAGGAGCCGAGCAAAAGCAAGAAACAATCGAGAAAGAAAACAGAGAATCAAGATAGTTCAAGACAGCCGAATGACCAAAGGGAATAAACCAAGGAAATAACAGGGCAGCCACACGTGTCCTGTTAAAACAGGATACGTGTTGGTTTATTAATAAACTGAATTTCTGAATCCCCGAAACCCAATTTATATCCCGACATATGTATTTTTAACGAACCAAGTAGTATTAAAACGCATTGAAATAAATTCCAACTAATCCAAAAAGATCCAAAATATTCCGAACTAATTAAAATATAATTTTCAAAGTTTTAAAAGCAATTCCGAAAGCGCACTTTATACCCGCTCTTTAACAAACAACGAAACAACACGCGGGTGAAATGATTCCCGAAAATTCCCAAAATAATTTTAAAATTCTCCGAATAATACAAAATTAATAAAATATAAATTTAATAATTTTTAAAGATTCCCATAATTAAATATGGATTTTAACATTTTAGCACACTCAGAAAATTATTTAAAAATGAATAATTAACAAAATATTGATTTCTCAATTTTATAAAGTCCTAAAAATAATTATTGAAATTATGAAATTAGAAAACCAATTTTAAAGACAACCCAAATCCTTATGGAATTAAAATTACAATAAATTGACTTTTACAAGCAAAATAAAATCATGTAACTCACTAATAAATCACACAATTCAATTCCACATATCAACAAATCATAATTAATTAAATAACAATCAATAACCGTTGCCAAAATCAATACACATCTTTTATTTATTTACTTAAACTTTTATTACACTTCCAAACATTAAAAATAAAATAAAAATACACGAGTCATTATAGCTAAGTTACTATAAAAATGATCCAATTTGATACCAATTTTGAATAATTACCAAAATCAGGCTTCTTATAAAACACTCTACGAGAAGATAATGTAATAATTTAGTCAAAATATCCCGTCTCTCGAGAATACGGGTTTTATTGATCTATCGAAATGACTATAGTATCGAAAATTTTGTGCCGAGACTCGTACGGGTCAAACCGTACTCCGGATCGAAAAAGTCAAAATACGGACAATGTACAGAATAATCAGATTAGGTTAGGAAGGAGTTTTTCGAAGACTTTCGGGTTGTAAGAATGCAAAAACGGTTGAAGTTGACGATTCCCGGTTATATAATTACTCAGAAAAATAATTATTAAATCTATAAATCCTTTATAAAATTATATAACAACCTAAAAATTAACATAAAAATACTAAAATTATCTATACCTTATTTTGGACATATAAAAATTAAAATACTCAAATTTTATCACATATAAGCATCTAAATATCAATATCACTTATCAGATAATTCACCAAAAATCACATAATAATTATTTATTGATAAAAATAATTACACAATATATCCCGGATATTACAACACGGTGGTTTGTACCAATGTTACATCTATCTGGGATTAAAGAGATCATAAAGAAAGAAATCTAAGAGGTTAGAGAGAATAGTATGGACATGCAAACATCTCAGTTACAAGCATTAAAGTTGGAACCTCAAAACAGAATAGAAGAGTTATTGATTATTGAATCAGAGGAAGCTTAGGTAGATGAAAGTGACTTGTACAATTTAAGAATACGTGAGGGACTGGACGACAAGGCGGTGTTTTACATGTCGGGGAAGTTTAGTCGCATCAGATTTATAAGGAGTACATAAGCTATATCCAAGGATCAAGCCTATCTATTCCAAAGAAGAGACTCTTAAAGATTTAGTTCAAGAGGTAGTTAAGACTGAGATGGGGATATATACAAGATTTAATAGCTACAGTTATGACAAAAAATATGTGTCAAGTAACTATCAAGGGTTTGCCACAACAGAACAAGAAGTTTGACAAATAAAGATGAGTAGGGACTATGTTGACATGTTTAGACAAAGGTGGAATGTTTTTTAAGGAAGCAGCCGGTCAAAACTTATAGTGCATAGGAAAATAGTTGGGATGGATCAGATGACGAGAAAGAAGATCATAAGTAACTTGCTTTCATAGCAATCTCTAAGATGATTCAACTCACATATCTCAGGTTACAATTTCTTAAACCACTGCAATATCTTGCTCTTTATATTCAATGCATGTTAATATCTTAGTGTTTAAATGTCTAACACTCGCACAAGCATGATAGCATCACATATAGATAATGTTGAACTAGTTCTCTAGATTATTTTTCTGTTAAATAGGAATAATGTTAACTTGTGCATGATACTTTAGATGATCTTAAATAATTGTTTAAATATTTGTTGAACATGATTTATTGCTTAAGTGAGATATATGTTTTCCAAGCATATAAGACCTTTTTTTAAAGCTCATATTATGTTTCCCTATTATAATATTATTTTTTCATTTCATCTAAATTGTTTGTTAAGATATATAAGTTTATAAGTTGGATAGAGACAGTAAGATGACATTGAACAACAGGATTGGACTAGATAGATTAATGATTTATTTGTTAATTCTTTTTGTTTCATATCATGCATGTCTTGCTTAATTCTTATGTGTAATGTTTCTGAATGAATGCCATATATTCTTATTTCAATGTTTTCTTATTCCAATTCCATGTGCGGATCTCTTAGTACTTGCATTAATTGTAGAAAAAACATGTTTAAGAATTACAATAGGGAAAAGATCGCTAGTCCTCCTTATGTAAGGTTGGAACCATTTCTCTCCTAGCACATAGACCAATTTCTCAAGGGTATTAAATTGGAAAAATGGTTAGTCAAAGATAAGAATTAGCATGTTATGGCTGAAGATGTTGTTATCACTGTTAAAACCAAAATCTTTAATCCATCTGGACCCAATCAATTAAAATGGGTACCTAGAACTATTAATCCATTTATGAGTGCAAGACATAACATGTTAATTGATTCATATGTATTCTTGGTAATTGATACTCAAGGGATATGATCAAAGAAAGAGCCTCACAATCAAATGTGATTGACAAAAGCTATCCCGTCAATAAATTTTGGAGATGACAGCAAAGGTTTACATTACGGGACAAAGTTTTGTAGAAAAAGGAATATCATCATGGATTGAACAATTGTTATCACTGATAACAACTAATCATTGGTGTCACTGATAACAATTGGAAGCATCTTTCTTTCTGAAGAATCAAGGCATAAATCTTCTTATCAGACAGTTCTGCATCAAAGGAAAAAATGTCAATTCAATGAAGGATTAGTGTTTCGTCTCAAGCATGAAGGTTGAGTAGCTTGCTCTTGTATGAGTAAGGAAAGAATATGCTCGTATCTAACCTAAAATCTCAGGAAAAGATGAAGTCAATGGTTTCTATTGTAAAGCTTCATCGGATAAAAGTTTAGCTATGGCATTAGAAGCTCTCACCCTTGAACATCAACACAAGGAACTTTTTTGTAAAAAGGGTTTAGTGAGATGACTGCCTCATCTGGAATTCACAAGGATAAAATATGTGAGGCATGTCAGAAAGAGAAGTCAAAGAAAATATCACATCAAAGTAAAGATATACCTTAGTGATGGTGGATAACTACTCTTAATAAACAAAGTTGTTGTTCGTGCATTCTCAAGACAAGACATCACATTTTATAATTGATCACATCAAAGAAAATCAAGATGGAAGTAACTGTAACATAAATGATCATGTGGTCAGATAATGGGACTGAATTCAAGAAGTAGTTCTGATAAATATATGTAACATCAAGAATATTTTGAGATATATTCAGCACTGGGAGCTCCGTGTAAGAATGGAGTGGAACAAAGAAAGAACCGGAACTTGATTAAAGCAATAAGGACAATATCAAGAAAATCAAGACTTTGTAAATACCAAAGGGCTGGAGCAGTCAACACAGTTTGCTACAAGTAAAATCGGGCCTTGATTAGGATGTATACATGAAGACCACCAATGAGTTAATGGCCAACAGAAGCAAACACTGAATAACCTGAAAGTGTTTGGAGAGAATGTTGAAGAGAGGAAAATAATGAAATTTTTTCAGTTTCTTAAAGATCTTGGCATTTATAACTAAGACTCATAAGAATATTTTCCATGGCTACTCAATGGGGTTTGTAACCTACAGGACATTTGTGGTTGATCAACAGAAGATGGTAGATAGTCTAAGTGCACAGATCAACAACATCTTGCTCCAAGGTGTTTAGAGGTGAAAATAATGGCAATGATGATTCATATCCTGTAAGGAATAGGTAGTAGGCTTGATGATAACATATCAAAAACACTCTAAGTAGATAAGTTAAATGAATTTGTAGCTTTGAATGGATGATCACATTATTTATCTGTTGAAATAGTAGCTTATTTGAATAAGTTTATAACACATTGTGTATACTAGATTAGATGGGGGATTTAGGAGTTTTAGTTATTTCTAAGTCATATTGACTACTAGCAAGATATACAAAATAGGTGGGCTAATTGTATATAGAAGATGTCTTGTAATTTTGTACAAGTGAAAGAGTATCAACTGCTATAGAAATAACCTTAACTGCTAATCTACAAAGCTTCAACAAATGAACTTATAAAGCTCAACGGATAATTCAGCATACTTTCAACGGATGAGATAGTCAAGTTTCAACGGATGACAGACGAAACTTCAACGGATAACACCTATGAAGCCTGGACGGATAATCAATTCAAATAGCAGTTGAAAGGGACTTGACAGTGACTTGACAGTCACATGGGTTGATTGTATACAAAAGAAATATGGCAGCCTAAAATCATGATTTAGAAGAAAATGAAGCATTTCCATTTTCATGCAAAACAGGGACGTTCAAAGATGTAGTATCTAACTGGATTGTATTGGTTAGAGAAATGAAGAAACATGTGATTGGACCTAGCTAATAGGTTTTACATTTTGTCTTATTTTCACATGTGACTTGGTAATATATAAACCAAGGGTAGCAAGTGTTTAGAAGTAAGTATTACATTTGATTTAGAACAACAGAGCAAGGCAAGTTGTATTCTTAGTCTCTAGAGTTCTAAGTTGTAAACACTTGTAAGCAGCTGTGTGCTATTTGCATCACAAAGATTTCTTCACATTTATATATATCTCTGGTGGAAATATCAATCCACCCGAAAGTTTTTAAACACCATTTTATTTACTTTGTGTTCTTGAATACTATCTTTATTTATCCGCACACAAGCATTTTCAAACACTGATATATAATTAATAAGAAGTTTTTCAGAATTTCAAAAGTAACCAAAATTCCATTCACCCCCCCTATGTAATTCTGTTAATAGATTGTAGGAAATAACAATTGGTATCAGAGAAAGCTCTTAACATACAAAGAGTTTAAAGATCAAGCAATCTAACAACATGAGTGGAAAGGATGTTGGAGTGAAGATCCCAATTCTGGACAAAGACAACTATCATCACTGGAATGTGAAGATGCACCTTCATCTACTCTCTCAAGATGAAAGATATGTTGACTGCATAAAGAAAGGACCTCATGTTCCTAGAAGGGCTGGAATAGATGTTGAAGGAGCTGTTGAAAATGAGCAAATAGTCCCAAAGCCAAGGTCGAAATGGACATATGAAGATATTGAGCAAGTTCATAAAGACAAAAAGGCCTAAAATTTATATTCAATGGTCTTGATGGAGATATGTTTGACAATGTTATTAACTTCAATATTGCTAAGGAAATTTGGAACTAAATTCAAGTGATATGTGAGGGAACTGAGCAAGTCAGATAAAACAAGATGCAACTCCTCATAAAACAATATGAACATTTTTACTTTGAAGATGGTGAGTAACTAAGTGACATTTTCAGTATATTTCAAAAACTACTAAATGGTTTAAGTTGTATAGGAGGATCTACTAAACTAAAAATTCAAATCTGAAATTCCTGAGATCTCTACCAAAAGAATGGAATCCAATGACAGTCTCTCTCATAAATTCTCAATAATATAAAGAATTTACTCTAGATATACTATATGGTATCTTAAAAACATATGAGCTCGAAATGGAGCAGGATGAGTAGTTGGAGAAAGGAAGAAAGAAGGGTGGATCTGTTGCATTAGTAGTTGAATAAGAGAGATGAAAAAAATGAAGGTTAAAGTTCTAGAATCTGCACCAAACACAAGTTTTTGTGAAGGCAAATGTAAAGGGTTGGTAGCTGAAATGAGTACTGCACAAGCCATGATGAAATGGATGATATTGATGAGCATTTAGCTTTTCAGTCAAAGAGACTTTCCAAACTCAAATTCATGAGAAACTTTGGAGCTACAAAATCCAACAGGATCATGTTTAATAAAGCTAAATTCAAATGTTTCAAATGTGGGATGAATGGTCATTTTGCCAATGAATGCATAAACGCTAGCTCAGAAAAGAGAAAGTTTGAACCTGTGGATTAGATGAAGAAATACTTTGAATTTCTCAAATAAAAGGAAAAGGCTGTTATCACTCAATAAAGCAAGTCAGATGAGACAGAAGTCAGTTCATCAAGCAATCAGGTAATCACTACAAATCTAGCACACCTTTCTAAAGATGAATGCAATGATGCTATAAATGATATGTCTACTGAATTGTATCACTTGAGTGTCACACTAAAATCACTCACCATAGAAAATAATAGAATTAAAGAGAACAATGTATTTTTGAGTGATAGAAATACTGTGTTAGAAACTCAATTCATTGAGTTTGAGAAATTGAGAATCGAGTGTAAGATTGCCAAGTATGAGCTAACTGAATCTTTGAAGAAAGAAGAGAGTTTTAGAAAGCATCTTGAACATGATCAAGAAGTGATCAAGACCTAGAAATCATCAAGAGATGTGAGTGCCCAAATTGCCAAAGTTCAAGGAATTGAGTCTTTCTGTGAAAAATGCCTGGAAAAAGAGCAAGAAGAAACTGGACCAAGATTTGGTTGATGGTCTTTCAACGGATGTTGTATCAACGGATGATGAAAATTATCTGTCAAATGACAAAGCTCATCCGTTGAAAGTTGATTCTCATCCATTGAATGCGAAAAAGACCATTAGCAAAGGAAAACTAGCAAAGCTCAATGAGAACTATGGTTCAGTGACCAAGAACTTTGTTCAAGGAGAATCAAGCAAAGCCAAAGATGGAAGCAGAGTGAATATAGGGCATCTGTCAATAAAGAAGTTGATTGACAAATTGGAGAAGATTGAGGTGAAGGCAGATTTAAAAAGGAAAAATAATATGAATGTGAAAGTAGGGATTAACAAACACAATAACTACACATATGATAAGTATGCACCTAGAAAGACATGTGTTAAGTGTGGTAGTGTTAATCATTTATATACTAATTAGAAGTCTGTGGTAACAACCCAAATCTGGGGTCAGGATTGGGTGTCACTAAACAACTTTAAACAATACAATCTTGTATATTAAAACAAATATACAGATAACCCCTCATTATTTCAGATCGCTTACATGTTACGGTATGAATAACCTTCTAAAATTATAATAACTAAATACAATTTCATTACCTCTTTAATAACATCCTCGTATTATTCACTCTGAAACCTCCAAATTTCTTCAGATGTAATCTCTCCACTTTCGATGTCTATTAAAAGTTATTCACTCTTGTCCTCATTTGATACTGAAAGAAATAAGAATTCATAAAGCAAGAGTGAGCCAAAAATGCCCAGAAAGTATCATAATTGGTTTTTAGGTATTAGATCAAAGAAACGTCTGGAAACAGTCTTTAAATAATTTCAAAACATCTTTATTTATTTAAAACAGTTGAGCGAATAAAACATCGGCCCTTATTGGCCTTTAATCATAAATCACATTTCTCTGTAAAGGAACAATAAATATTTTACTGATTCATTTCTTGAATCAAATCTTTGTTTGTTTTTTTTGTAATCATAACTTTCCAAGAAGGAATGTCATTATTGGCAATCAACAATAAATTGGACTGGACACTAGAACCAACATATGCACTATAACCTGCTGATCAGTCAGGATATAGTGCGGATCTATACCCAACTACATAGACCCACCAACATATAGGGTACCCATGCACTGTGGCCTAATAATCAAGGATCCAGCCATCCCTGGCCCTTAGAGTCCATTTCATTCATGGCCCTCATCGTAACCATCCAGTCTGTAGAGTATTTTGATGTCAAATCACTTTGATTTCAAAACATCCCGATTCAGGGTTCGCAAATAACCAGAAATAATGGATATTTGCTCAAGAGGTCAATTGATAATCAAGGAACAAGATCAAAGAGGTACTTGCATAAATAAGAGTAATTGTAGCGAAATATAAAAACATTTTACTATTCTGAACTTAGAATATGAATGAAGTAATATTTGCAGTATTTTAGAGGAAAGTTTAGGAATACATGCCTCAATTGATAACCCTCTGATCTTTAACTATCTGACATATCACTCAGTACTGATATATTTGTATTTCCATTGACAGGCTACCTGACCTTTCTTGTCAATCACCATTTTAGGTTTATCTCTATTCTATATCCACTCGTTTCATTACTACACGTAATCAGGCTTTACTTCTACAATCTTCGTCTAGCTTTGAATGCCTCAAACTATGTGTATCTATCAAAAAGATACCATTCAATTAACTGCCAATATATAATTGTCTAGTCTATACTGTTATCCTTATCGTCTACCCACCTGATAATAACAAATAAGGATCATATATTTAATCAGATAACGTTTAAAAGACACATTGACTCCTCATTTATAAAACATGTACACATAAGGCATACAATCGTGTTATTCATAAATCACGTAGTCACATAATTCATGTAACACATTAGTTGAATAGCCAAAAGATAGGTCTCGATACGATTAAAATTGAAATCGGGTCAAAATAGTATTTATTGATCAATAATCGACTCAGAACGACTCGCAAAATAAACGACCCTTTGATAAAAAAGAATTTAGGTTTTCAAAGTATTTTTATTGAAAGCGGGATATTTTTCTAAGTCTAGAGAGTTCGTTTCGTATTAAACGGACAAACGGTCTAATTATTATGAATAAAATAAGGATAATTCAATTAATAATAATATTAATTGAATTTTAAATACCTTCATTTAATTTTTAAAAGCTAAAAATGATTTTTAAATCATTATTTGGATTAATTACAAATAATTACATTTTATTTAACTATTTGTAGATAAAATTAATTAATTAAATGAATTAAATAACTAATTAAATCCATAAATAATTAATTAAAATAAATTATAAATAATTAATTCAAATTTATATTTTTGAAAATAATAAAGAAAATAATTTTCTAGAACTAAAATAATTTAGTTAATGATTTAAAATAAGTAACTAAATTTGTTTTGAATTTAAAATAATTTTTTAGAATTTAGAAATGATTTTTGAATTATTATTAAAAAGAAATTGAAAGATACAGAATTTGGAAAATTATTTTGGTACCAAAAGGATCAAAACCGGGTCCAATTCCCGGGTTATGAAGAACACAACCGGGTGGAATCCCGGTGACGACCCCTTCGCCCAGAATCCGGCCACCAACGGCGCGGTTCCGGTGGCCCCGACGAGGACCATCTCTGCGTGATTTGAACCGATTTTTGGTTCAAATCAACCCTACTTCTTCCCAGCAATTCAACAGTCATTACAGCAACCCAGGAAGAAGCGAGTTCGTCGTTTTCCGGCTACATAGCCATTAAAATCGGCGAACGGAGCTTCGATTCCGGTGAACTTAGATTTTCATTATTCCTGAACCAATTTCAACGCTTCTTATATCAAAATGAAGCTAAGACTCATACCAATCGATTCATATAATCAAAATCAATAAGCCATATTAATATTGTTCAGAAAAATTCACTATAAAATTGACTAAATTCATTAACTCGTCTAAACACTTCTTGAACTACCACATCAACAAAAATCATATAAATCTACTGCAAATGAACACGTAAAGCTATATCTATCATCAGTTTGAACCAAAAATCATATAAATAGAAATCCCCAAATCGGGTTATAAACCCTAGAAATACGGATTGAAATTTTACCCAAATTTCGGATGATTTGAAGACAGAAACAGATAGTATAGATTGAAAGCTTCACTTTGGTTACTCAAGATTTGGATTTGGACCACAGAATCACTTCCAAAGTTGAGTCTGATTCCTCAATAATTCAAGAAAATGAAGAACACATTTTCAAAGAATTTCTAGTTTTTTGTTTATTTTTCTGATTTTTATATAATAAAATAATAATTAAATAATAAATAAAAGGGTATTTATAGTTATAAAATTAATACCCCCGAAATTATTTTGGGCCTAATTATATCATTTAATAAAAATAATTAGCCCAGAGTTAATAATTAACGGGGAATAATTTTTAATCCCATAAATAGAAAAAATATGTCAAAAATTCCAAAAAATTACGAATAATCCAAAAAATGCGAAAATAATGAATATTTGATAGTCCCACAATTTTATAAATATAAAAATACGATTTTTGTGGGCTTTTACGTCCCGGTAGGGGCCCAGAAAAGTCACTATGGTATACACCATATGAGGCTGAATAAAGCCAATTGCTCTGTACAAAATAATAGCTATTAAAATGAGACCCGGATAGTATAACCTTTAATATAAATCCATTTAACACGTAAGAAAATACCAGTTGGATCGTATTGGATCGTAAAATAGGTTACTTAGTGTTAGGGCGAAAACACACGCTAATAATTCACGCAAGTATACGCGTTCATAAGTAATATAGAATAAATTCTAGTTCGTTCCCACAGAGACTCAGACTAATTATGTTCAATTAACACTTACTCACCAATGTATGATTACTTCTCAATGTCAAGACAATAACACTTAAATTTGATCAACTAATTATTAACTAAAATTAACTATGAGAATTAAACACTTAATTGACACTTCAATTAACAATATTAAACACACATGATATCATAACTTCATTACTACTTCATTCAATAGTTATCGTTATTACCCTTAGCATGTAACAGTGATGATATTAACCGAACAACACGAAACTGATAAAAGCCAACTTTCGTTGTACTAATACCATTCTACCAAACATCCACAATCAAGATAGAAGTTGAATAGGCATCAACTATGTTGAGACCCTATATGTCTACAGAATTTGACAACATAATGATTTAAGCACAAGTTGTTCTTTATGATTACACAGGGCAAGTAAAACGGTTAGAGTTACCCACTAATCATGCATACACATACATGAACCTATGCTAGCATGGCAAGTTCTAAACCTCAAGATCCACCGTCGCTTCACAGGAGATTAACAGACTATCTTATATGATCGCGACGCACATAAGACGAATAAGCATAACCTATGCTAGATATCATATAATCATCACACACTAAGGTATTAAACAACTAACTAAAGAAATCCATAGTAAATCCATTATGACTCATGATCAGGATTAGCCCATGATAGAACTCATCGTCACCATGGGTTCATATGAAAACATGATAATACACACAATATAAACTAATAAAAATACTTATTAAAACCCGAGTACATCACAAGAGTAATAAGGTTCAAAGTAAAGAAATCTAGCATCCACGATACAACGAGTAAAAGAATCACAAGAAAATGTATGCTTCCTCTTCTTCGTTGCGATATGCTAAAACGGTCTTCTTCCTTCTCTCCTTGCTCCTTGCTTGATACCACCCTTATGTGAAACGTCCCTGAGAACTACTTATATAGAAGCCCATAAGAACCAACCATCTCAGAAGTCCATCAGAATAAGGATTATAAAATTCAGTATTAAAATTTTCGTCCCTGAGCGGCCACCCCAGATTCCTGAGCAGGCGCCCAAGCTCCCAGGCGGCCGCCCCAACATCCTGAGCGGGCGCCCAAGCACCTTCTGGAAAGTTCTGAATTCTGCTCCTAATTTTGCTACGTTCTGCCCCCAACTTTCCACAACCAATGCCACACACTTCCCTAGGCTTATTTTTGATGAATTCTTCCTACATACGCAAGTTATACCCTGAAATGCAAAAACACTAGAAAAACACATCAAATATACAAAGTACCTGATTTCAAGACATCAATTCAAGCCATTATAAGACATTCTAAGTGGTATAAAATGCCACGTATCACACCCCCAAACTTAAATCGATGCTTGTCCTCAAGCGTCACAGACTCAAAAACAAAACAAAAATATGTATGAATGCAATCTACATGAAATGCAGCGATCCCCCTCACAATGACTAAACCAACCAACTCATGACATCTCAAAAAATGCAATTAGGCAAATAAAGATCAACGAAATCATGCAAACTAACATACAACTAGAAACGTGGTGTGTGCGGATGCTTAACAGATATGCTTCGAAACTAGATCAATTATTATAACTCGATTATCCTCAAGGCAATCACATGATTATACGAAGAATAAATTCTAGGCACAAAATGACTTATAACACTTCAAGATCACTGGAGCTTATTATGGAATCATGCTTTTATTCAACACAACAACAAATGCTTATTTGACAGTGCAATGAGTGAGGTCCACAAAAGACTTATGCAATGGCATCCATTTAGCGAGCGTTAGGTTAGCGGATCCCAGACTATAAAAGCCTCAGGTCACTAGGCACAAAGTCCCCTAAGAACTTAATAACTCAAATACCAAAGAGCCCACTCGTGATCAATTATTCATTAACTCTTTTTTTTCTTTCCTTTTTTTCTTATTTTTTTCTATTTTTTTAAATTTCTGAGCAAGTGCGTTTCGCTCCATCTTGCTCAACCTTAGACTACTCGCATAAAAATACGAGCCGACTACTAGCCATTTGACACCTAGCCACAATTAGCAATGAATTCCAATTTTTACTCCAATTTTTATTCTTTTCATGCCTTTTATCATTAAGGGCCTATCATAAATTCTAAGCATAATCAATAGATTAACCTCAAAAACTATCAAACTATGATAACCATCTAGTCCTTAAGCATACTCTAAGACTTAGTGAAATTACAAGTGTTTCTAGCATACATGTCAACCTACAAGACTCAATCATCACTCTAACGTTATCACTACACTTGCATCAATATCACAAATCAATCGGTAAAGCAACACAAAAGGGATCATGGTATATGTTTGAGCTAAATGACATGATAAATAAAGCTATAAAATAAAATAAAAAAAAACTATTATATGGTAAAAATATGCAACTATATGAACTAAACTATCATGAATATGCAACTACATGACACACACATACAAATATTCCTTAACTACCACCCCCAAACTTAAAATCTTCACTGTCCCCAGTGAAGGTAGTAGAAAGGAACACAGGGTATACCTACTCGCAGAAATCATCATCATCACCCTTAGAGGGTGGAGTGTCAGGAGGCGGATAAGCAGAGTCCTCACCAAAAACGGGCCACTGGATGTCAGCTTCAAGGCCTCTGAAAGCAGTCCCAAGTGCAAGGGTGAGCTCTTGAGCGAACCTACTCTGTGACTCATACATCGCATCCATCCTCCTCGACAGCCTTCTATACTGGGCATCAGCCATCACAGCACCTTTTTGGGCTCTAGAAGAGCCTGCCTCATCACGAACCTGACTGGGCCTAGCCATGGTAGCACCAGCTGCTGGACGTCCTCCTGGAAGATGATATCCCAAACCATGCTCCTTAGGCTCTCCACCCGTCTACTGCTGCATCACATTCAGAGTCGCTGAGTCAATAGGAGTGGCTGGCATCTGCAGCTGCTTGTGAGAAGGCCAATAAACTCCCACAGCTCTGCAAAGCTTCGTGACAGTAGATGCATAAAGGATGGTTTCCCCCTTAAAAACTTCAAAATCCCTTGGTAGATGAACTCACCAAGGTCCACATAATACTCCTCATTCAAGATCCCCCATAACAACCTTGCTCTCTCGACTGTAACCTCATGTGCATGCGAAGTAGGCAAAATATTAGCACAAATAAAGGCATTCCATGCACGGGCATACCTATTCATCGCAGCCACCGGAAAAGAACGATACTCGTTAGATCCCGTCTTGAACTTCCACACTGTGCCCGGCTGACAGAGGTTAGCCACAATCAAATCCAAATCAAAATCCTCGGGGGTCTTCTCATTCCAATTCTCCTCCGTGAGCTTCCGTTGTCGCTGCCCAATAACATGGCGAATCGCCTCAGACTGATAATCCACAGTAAGCCCACGAACAACAGTAAACCCATTCTTTTCAGCCTTGGCGTTCGCATAAAACTCGCGAACCACACTTATTGGAACTGCCTCCGGCGACTCACAAAAAGAAATCCACCATTTCTCCGCAATCATCGATAACAACTCACCATCCCTCCCCGATGGTAAAAATCCCCTCTCCTTCAAAATCGGCTTAATCAGAAGCCTAGTATACCTCTCCTCAGCAGTCCCCTCGAAGAATCAGTAGTTGGAATGGTGCTACTGCTATCAATAGTTCGGGATCTCTTGGGTGCCATTGAAATTGAGAAAAAGTGTTTAAGAGTTGTGTTTTGAGTGTAGGAGAGAGTTTTAAAGTTGAAAGTATATGGGAGTGTATATGGAGGAGTTGTGTGTATATATAGGGTAATAATTAGGGTTAGAATTAGAGTAGGAGTGGACTTTGTGGGAGAGAAAATGTGGGTTTGTGGGAGAGGAATCGTGGGTCTTTATATTTTTTTTGGTTTTTCTGATTTTTTCTTGTTTTTTTATAAGGCAAAAAAAATTCTGACAGTAGGGTCCTGAGCGGCCGCCCAGGATTTCCAGGTGGGCGCCCCAGACTCTGAGCGGCCACCCAGGAGTTCCAGGTGGGCACCCAAGGTGTTTCTGAAAAAAAAAATTCTGCCCAATTTTCTGATTTTTTTGGGTTTTTTGGATATGGTACTAACTTCTAAAGGTTCCTAAAGGTTAAAGCCTTGGGTTGCCTCCCATGAAGCGCTTCTTTTATGTCATTAGCTTGACATAGAGGAGTTCGATCAAGTTGACAATAAAACGGCACTAACCACTTCCTGGTTTGCCGTGTCCCCATAGTAATGCTTCAATCTCTGACCATTAACCTTGAATGCTTGGCCTGGCTCATTCTCAAAAATCTACACCGCTCCATGTGGAAACACATTTTTGACGATAAAAGGTCCAGACCACCTTTATTTAAACTTTCCAGGAAAAAGTCAGAGACGAGAGTTGAATAAAAGAACTTGTTGCCCCGGCACGAATGACTTAGGAGATAGCTTCCTATCGTGCCACCTTTTTACTTTTTTCTTGTATATTTTGTTGTTCTCGTACACTTGAAGTCGAAATTCATCAAGTTCATTTAACTGAAGCATTCGCTTCTTCCCAGCTGCATCTAGATCAAGGTTCAACTTCTTCAACGCCCAATAAGCCTTATGCTCAAGCTCCGCAGGTAAATGGCATCCATTCCCATAGACAAGTTGAAATGGGGACATCCCAAGTGTAGTCTTGTATACTGTTCTATAAGCCCAAACAACTTCATCGAACTTTAAAGACCAATCTTTCCTTGACGGACAAACAACTTTCTCTAGAATGCACTTGATCTCTCTATTAGACACTTCATCACTTATGATTACTCGTGGCATTCCAAACCTTGTGAATATCTGCTTATGGAGAAAATTCAACACTACCTTTGCATCATTCGTCGGTAGAGCCTTGACTTCTACCCATTTCGAGACAAAATCTACTGCCAGCAAGATCTACTGATTATTGCAGGATGGGATAAATGGTCCCATGAAATCGATTCCCCAAACATCAAAGACCTCGACTTCAAGCATTACATTTAAAGGCATCTCATCCTTTCTAGTAAGATTCCCCACTCTTTGGCAATGATCACACCTTAAAAAGAACTGATGTGCATCCTTAAACAACGTAGGCCACCTGCTTGCAAAATACGAGCTGTCGTCTTTTCACCACCATAATGTCCACCATAAACTGTGGAATGGCAGTCTCGTAATATCCCCTCCGTCTCACTGAATGGGATACATCTCCTGATGATCTGGTCAACTCCCTGTCTAAACAAATATGGTTCATCCCATCCCACATGTACCACTCCACCTCATGCATAAACTTTTTTTTGAGCTGCATTCATATTAGGAGGCATTATATTGCTGACAAGATAGTTCATAATATCTGCGAACCATGGCTCTTCCTCCTAAACTGCGAACAACTGCTCATCCGGAAAAGATTCGTTGATCAATGTCTTATCAGGTGAAGTCGAATCGGGATTCTCTAATCTAGAGAGAGGGTCAACTACTTCATTCTCAGTACCTTTTCGATCCTTGATCTCTAACTCAAATTCTGGTAGCAAGAGCACCCAACGAATAAGTCTAGGCTTCGAATCCTTCTTTGAGACCAAATAGGGAATGACAGCATGATCAGTGAATACTGTCACCTTTGTCCCAAACAGATAAGATCAAAATTTTTCGAAACCAAAGACTATAGCCAAGAGCTCCTTCTCAGTAGTGGTGTAGTTCATTTGAGCTCCATTTAGAGTCTTACTACCATAGTAGACCACATGAAAAAGATTATTCTTGCGCTGCCCAAGAACTTCTCCCACTGCATAATCACTCGCATCACACATCATCTCAAAAGGTTCTGTCCAATCAGGTGTCGTAATAACTGGTGCAGTTATCAAACTCTTCTTGAGAGTCTCGAATGCCGTCAAGCATTCATCATCAAATTTGAAAGGCACATCATTCTCGAGCAAGTTGCACAACAGTTTAGATATCTTCGAGAAGTCCTTGATGAAATGCCGATAGAAACCCGCATGACCAAGAAAACTACGGATTCCTTTCACAGAAATAGGTGGTGGAAGATTTTCAATGACTCCCACCTTGGCTTTGTCCACCTCAAGACCCTTGTTAGAGACTTTATGCCCAAGAATAATGCCTTCACGCACCATAAAGTGACATTTTTCCCAATTGAGCACCAAATTAGTTTCCACACACCTTTTGAGCACCGAACGAAGATTATTCAAACATTCACCATACGAATGTCCAAAGACGGAGAAATCGTCCATGAACACTTCGACATTGTTTCCAATCATATCAGAAAATATAGCCATCACGCATCTCTGAAAAGTGGCAGGTGCACCACATAAGCCAAACGAAACTTTACGAAAAGCAAACATGCCAAATGGACAAGTGAAGATAGTCTTTTCTTGATCTTCTGGTGCAATACAAATCTGATTATACCCCGAATAGCCATCCAGTAGACAATAATACTCATGACCAGTCAACCTATCAAGCATCTGATCAATAAATGGAAGAGGGAAGTGATCCTTTCTCATGGCTTTGTTCAACTTTCTGTAATCCATGCATACCCTCCATCCTGTGATTGTTCGAGTGGGGATGAGCTCATTCTTCTCATTTGCTACCACAGTTATACCTCCTTTCTTAGGTACACATTGCACGGGCTCACCCAAGAACTGTCAGAAATAGGATATATGATTCATGCATCGAACCACTTCGGAATTTTTTTCTTCACCACTTCTTTCATGATAGGATTAAGTCTTTGTTGTTGCTCAACAGTCAGCTTACTACCTTCCTCTAGCGGAATTTTATGCATACAGTACGAAGGGCTGATCCTTTTATATCTGTTATAGTTCATCCGATGGTTGATTTGAATTCTCTTAAAATCCTCAAGAGCTTGTCCTGCTCACTACCTGAAAGGTCAGATGCAATAATAACAGGTAAAGTAGATGCATCACCTAAAAAAATATACATCAAGTGTTCAGGCAATGGTTTAAGCTCCAAAGTAGGTGCTTCCTCAATAGATAGTTTGAGCTTTCCTTCCGCATTCTTGAGATTAGTGTTACCAAGAGATTCAAATGGCATGTCTAGATTTTGCCTCCAAGGAGAAGTATTTAGATATTGTAGTTGCTCATTGCCATCCTCATCGTCACTGTCAAATTCCCCCACTAAGGCTTTCTCTAAGGCATCAGACATTAGCATGTGATCAAGTTCTGAAGTTACTGCAGAATCAATCAAATCCACCTTTAAGCACTCTTCATCTTCTATAGGGAATTTCATCACCTTGAATACATTTAATGTCATATCCTGATCCTGCACCCTCATAGTAAGTTCACCTTTCTGCACATCTATCAAGGTACGACCTGTAGCCAATAAAGGTCTTCCCAAGATTATGGGAATCATCTTATCTTCCTCGAAATCCAAAATGACAAAGTCTGCAGGGAAGAAGAGCTTATCCACCTTTACTAACACATCCTCCATGATGCCTCGTGGGTATATAATAGAATGATCAGCCAATTGTAGAGACATGTAGGTGGGCTTTGGATCAGGCAAATTCAACTTTTTGAAGATAGACAATGGCATCAGATTGATGCTTGCTCCCAAATTGCACAGGCATTTGTCGAAAGATAACTTGCCGATGGTACAAGGAATGGTGAAGCTACCTGGATCTTTAAGCTTTGGAGGTAATTTTTGTTGCAACACAACACTGCACTCTTCCGTTAGAGCAACGGTATCAAGGTCATCCAGTTTCACCTTCCTTGAAAGAATACTCTTCATGAATTTTGCATAACTAGGCATTTTGTTCATATACTGAACAGATTCATTCATAAAAGAACACTGATCCATAGCATGAGAGCCTGCACAAAGCTCACAGACCATAGCTATCTGATTGACTCCATAGTTGGCTAAAGAATCGACCTTCAAAGACAGCGCTTGGAGCTGAGCTGCAATAGTTGTAGCTGCATCGACTTCCAGAATACCTGCTACCTTCCCAGGTATCATCCTTTGAGTTTGCTTTTGATGCTCATTTGCAGCCATAGTTTCAATAAGATTATAAGCCTCAGTATAGCTTTTGGCCCACAAGGCGCCTCCAGCTGCTGCATCGAGCATGGGCCGAGATTGGGCCCCCAAACCATTATAGAAACTAGTGATCACCATCCAGTCAGGCATACCATGATGTGGATATTTTCTCAACATCTCCTTGTAGCACTCCCAAGCTTCGCACATAGATTCTGTTGGTTGCTGCGCAAACTGAGTAAGAGCACTCCTCATAGCTGCAGTCTTCACTATTGGATAGAAATTCACCAGAAACTTTTGCGCAAAATCTTGCCAAGTAGTGATGGACCCAGCTGGTTCAGAATGTAACCAGTCCTTAACTTTGTCCCTCGGAGAGAATGGGAAAAGCCTCAGCTTGATAGCCTTATCAGTCACACCATTATATTTGAAAGTACTACAGATCTCGCCAAAATTCCTGATATGCATGTTGGGGTCTTCAGTCGCAGCACCTCCGAAAGAAACAGAATTTTGCACCATCTGAATAGTGCCCGACTTGATTTCAAAAGTATTAGCCTGAATAGCCGGATGAAGGATGCTTGACTGAATGTCATAAATTTTAGGCCGAGAAAAGTCCATAAGAGTTGTATCTGCTGCTGGAACTATACGATCACCCATGATTACTGGTTCTTTCTACTCACTCTCTTTATCTGAATCTTCAAAATCTATCTTCTCCGGAATATCAAGAACTGAGCCTGTCTCCTCAGCCGTATCTAAAGTTCTCTTGCTAGTGCGAGAACGTGTTTGCATAAACGCTCGACAGAGTACCTGAAACACAACCGGAAATAATAAGTAACACGTCTTAATCAATGAGTCCTAATGACCACTGATGGCAAGTACATAAACTAAACAAATACGCCGAGTCCCCGGCAGCGGCGCCAAAAACTTGTTAGGGTGAAAACACACACTAATAATTCACACAAGTATACGCGTTCGCAAGTAATATAGAATAAATTCTAGTTCGTTCCCACAGAGACTCGGACTAATTATGTTTAATTAATGCTTACTCACCAATGTATGTTTACTTCTCACTAGATGATAACACTTAAATTTCATTAACTAATTATTAACTACAATTAACTACGAGAATTAAACACTTAATTGACACTTGAATTAACAAGTGCCAGTCTGTATCATACATCAGATACTCGTATTCGCGAGTTTTCTAGTATTGCATAGTAACTTCCATTACCTCGTCATTCGATATGGATATACTTTCACGTCCTTCATGGAGTACTATTATAGATGATAAAATCTCTTTGCTCTATCTTGAACCTTCAATTCTTGAAAATATTCTTCTCACTAGCAGGCACCAATAATCTTTTTGTTCTTCTTATTTATTGCAAAGGCATATTTGTCTAGATAAAACCTGCACAAGCTTGCAGTAACATCGCGCTAATTCTACTAAACTTCCGATTTCTACAAATGTCTTTACTTCCTCCAAATTCCTAATCGCTTTGATTTCGGATCTAAAAATCCTGTCATAATTTGACTTAATCTAATTGGAATCGATCTCCAGTTAACTGACCATTAGTTGGTAAAGTCAATCAATTAACTCTTTTAATTGATCAATTAAACCAAGTGATGACTAGCTAAATGCAATCAAAGACCAATTATATAAAGTCGGTTTAATCATAACAACCTTTTTCAAGAACCAAGATTGCAATCATTTGGAGTATCAACAGGGATATCAATAACGTATGAAAGTATAATTTTTAACCTTAATAGTAGGGTATTTTCTGAAAATTTGGGCAGCACTTCCCTTATATTATCGACTACCAGTCGGATTCAAGCTGACACCATCAATCAACCAAGCCATCCACAAACATATTAATCCACTTCAATCCACCAAGCTCATCAATTTACCATAATTCAGAATATATCATGCTAATAACCACATATACTACTAACTTAACATAGCATATACATCTTTTATTTGAACTAAGATCATAAACAACAATTATTAATATAACCATACTTCCTCAATTCTTTCAGAATGTCACGGAATATTACTAATGAACTTAAAATTATGTTGTTGTTTCTCAAAAACTTTATTTCGCGATTCTTTTAACTTACCTTTAAATCCAAGCTTTCTAATTAATGGTTCATACTACTTGTACCTGTTTATAAATCCATCTCAAGGATATCTTTTAATCTTATTTCTTACCATTACTACTAGTGTATAGTTAATTTCAAGAATTATGTTGCATCCTTCAACTAATCACACCAATCCCCTAACATTAACGATATACACTCATTTTTTTATCAATTAATTTATTTATCTTTTAATATCCATGGATGGTCTCAATTATCATTATCATAATCTGGTAAAAACTCAATTAGTTTTAGATCATTACTTCTTAAAAGATTTCACAATTGAATCACCATTATTTCATTTCCACTTGTGTTCCCGTATCAAACTTTCATTACTGGCTCGGTTATGGGTATTAATTCACCATAACTTATTTACTCAAGTTAGAGAACCTAACACTTCCTTCAAGAACACCCTCGAAATTTGTTCGCAATTAAGATTTCTTCGATCTTGAATCTTCATGACAAATATCTTCCCATGATGGAAGGATGCTTCACGTATTAATCGCTTGTCTGAATCATTTTTAAGAATTCCTTAGTCTTCGGTTGTCATCTCGACACTTATTCGCTTTGTCTGATGTACACAGCTTTACCTTCTTATTTTATAATTAATTTACTTACTACGGTTCACTAACTATTTACTTTTTTTTCAAAATCTTCTGACTTAAAGTGCATCGCATTAATACAATCTACGGTACTGATGAAATCCTCGTAACAAAAACAACCGTCAGATTTGATATCTTTATAACGACCACGTTATCGGTGTATCCATTATTCCTTGCCCGCAGATGTCCACCATTTATCGGCTTGTAATCATATCTATATTCGACATGGAATTTCACCTGCTATACGGGACTATTCCACTCCTTTTAAAATCTTCAAAGAATACACTTTACACAAGAAGAAAGTTTATGTATATGATTTTGATTAAAAAGTTGTGTAAAGAACAATAATGCAACAAAATAATTGGGAGAATCCGTAACTCAATAAATCATAATTGAAGGAGGAAGAATGATTAAGAATTTAGATATAAAAGAGACAACTATATTTGTACTCAAGATGGCCATTCTTTCATACTATATGGCATACAACACATGATTAGGTGGCGTCCCACCAGACTCTTCGTCATTCCGATAAAGCATCACATCATAACACTATTTGTCTCAATCAGGAAACAATATTTTGAGAAGAGAAATAATTTGGAAGGAATACAATAAATTTTATTTCCTTCTTACCTCATATTATTTATTAATAAAAGGAGCTCATACGTATTCAAGAATCAACAAGAACATACGTTACCATATTAGAGAAAAGAATGACGTTGTTGGTCACCGTCCACGTTTCACTTAAGTATACCTTCAGGGATCATTCGAATAAGAGATTCACAATTTAGGTCACATCATAACTTTAGAACGTCATCTGGAAATGCCTCCACATTAAATACTTTAATAATTCGATCATAATCGCGTCCTTACAAAATTTATAGTCATTGCTTCCAACTTCATCTATTCTGCGTAGAATAACCATCGATCACATAATGTCTCAACTTCATCGATAGAAATATTATTCTTCTCCAATAATCTGGAAGATCATCCGATTCCTTCAATTATCCTCTTTCTTTTTGAATCACGAATCTTGTTAAATTTTTAATAATCTCATGAATTGGGTAAATAATGTTTTAACATGTTGATTCAATTGTTGATATTATTTAACAAAGTTTATGTTCATCTTTCACGGGAAAACTTTAAACTTCCCTCATGATAGTGGGTCTACTTGGTCCTCTGAACTAACAATACCGAGTCTAGATCCATTATTCTTTTAGGTCATTCTCTACTTATAATAACAAGAACTTAAGTAGTAATTTGACAACCACATTGTGAAACTCATTTTATACAAAGATCTTTTAAGTTTATTAAGAAAAATCTTTTTCGAAAACTCATTTTAAAATTTGAAAATCAGACATTTGGTCGTCATTACTATATAAGTTAGCTGTTATTCTTATAATCCGCTATTGAGATATCTAATTAAAGGAACACCCATATAAAGGTCTCTCCACTTTTGTATATCTTCTATTTCTCTTTGGGTTCTGTTCGCATTTATTAGTCAACGAAACTTCATTTACCGTTGTATATCATTTTATTCGTAACTCTAACCTCAATGCTGACGTCTGGTACTATCTTTGATATTCTCATCATCGTCCTTGATGTTATGCTTACAACCACCAATGTAATTCAACATTCTGTCTATAGTTAAGGTTGCACCTTCTTTTCAGTCTTACCTGTACCTAATAAGGTATCATTCCTTGTGCAGCGCCCGATAAGTGATAAGAATCTTCTCGCAATGGTGGTGCCTATGAAACTTGCAACTTTGGCTCTTCAACAGATTAAATCAACTCGTTGCCTCCAGCGTGGAGTTTCTCCTACTACCAAATTCTAAGTTAAGTAATACTAAAACTCACCTAGCTTTCCTTATACAAAGTTCTCACAAGAATCAATCGCATTTTCTTTAAAGCCACATTAAAAGCAGGGTAATTTACCCAATCTCCATCGAGCTATCAACCCTTCGCAACTATAAGCTCTAGAAACCCAATATATCTATAGCATTGTTATATTCGCCTTACACTTTTCTCAATAGTATCCTATCTTACTAAATCCATATCGGATCTGCTAATCCTAATTCGCACTCAATTCGAACTTAAAATAAGTATGCCTAGGGTCTTTCCTATCACTCATATCTTACTCTCACCTATTCTTATTTCAGGGACCAATAAACTGTTGCTCTGATGCCAACTTGTAACAACCCAAATCCGGGGTCAGGATTAGGTGTCACTAAACAACTTTAAACAATACAATCCTGTATATTAAAATAGATATACAGATAACCCCTCATTATTCTGGATCGCTTACATGTTATGGTATGAAACAAGAATCTAACCTTCTAAAAATACAATAAGTAAATACAATTTCATTACCTCTTTACTAACTTCCTCGTATTATTCACTCTGACACCTCCAAATTTTTTCAGCTGGAATCTCTCCACTTTCGCTGTCTATTAAAAGTTATTCACTCTTGTCCTCATTTGATACTGAAAAAAATAAGAATTCACAAAGCAAGAGTGAGCCAAAAATGCCCAGCAAGTATCATAATTGGTTTCTAGGTATTAGACCAAAGAAACTTCTGGAAACAGTCTTTAAATGATTTCAAAACATCTTTATTTATTTAAAATAGTTGAGCGAATAAAATATCGGCCCTTATTGACCTTTAATCATAAATCACATTTTTCTGTAAAGGAACAGTAAATGTTTCACTGATTCATTTCTTGAATCAAATCTTTGTTTATTTTTTTTTGTAATCATAACTTTCCAAGAAGGAATGTCGTTATTGGCGATTAACAATAAATTGGACTGGACACTAGAACCAACATATGCACTATAACCTGCTGATCAGTCAGGATATAGTGCGGATCTATACCCAACTATATAGACCCACCAACATATAGGGTACCTAGGCACTATGGCCTAATAATCAAGGGTCCAGCCATCCCTGGCTCTTAGGGTCCATCTCATTCATGGCCCTCATCGTAACCATCCAGTCCGTAGGGTATTTTGATGTCAAATCACTTTGATTTCAAAACATCCTGATTCAGGGTTCGCAAATAACCCGAAATAATGGATATTTGCTCAAGAGGTCAATCGATAATCAAGGAACAAGATCAAAGAGGTACTTGCATAAATAAGAGTAATTATAGCGAAATATAAAAACATTTTACTATTCTGAACTTAGAATAAGAATGAAATAATATTTGCAGTATTTTATAAAAAAATTTAGGAATACTTGCCTCAATTGATAACCCTGTGATCTTTAACTATCTTCCATATCACTCAGTCCTGATATATCTATATTTCCATTGACAGGCTACCTGCCAATCACCATTTTAGGTTTATCTCTATTTTGTATCCACTCGTTTCATTACTACACGTAATCAGGCTTTACTTTTACAATCTTCGTCTAGATTTGAATGCCTCGAACTATGTGTATCTATCAAAAAGATACCATTCAATTAACTGACAATATATAATTGTCTAGTCTATACTATTATCCTTATCATCTACCCACCCGATAATAACAGATAAGGATCATATATTTAATCAGATAACGTTTAAAAGACACGTTGACTCTTCATTCATAAAACATGTACACAAAAGGCACACAATCATGTTATTCATAAATCATGTAGTGACATAATTCTTATAACACATAATTTGAATATCCAAAAGATAGGTCTCGATACCTTTAAAATTGAAATCGGGTCAAAATAGTATTTATTGAACAATAACCGACACAGAACGACTCGCAAAACAAATGACCATTTGATAAAAAAAGAATTTAGGTTTCCAAAGTATTTTTATTGGAAGCGGAATATTTTTCTAAGTCTAGAGGCGTTCGTTTCGTATTAAACGAACAAATGGTCTAATTATTATGAATAAAATAAGGATAATTCAATTAATAATAATATTAATTAAATTTTAAATACCTTCATTTAATTTTTAAAAGCTAAAATGATTTTTAAATCATTATTTGGATTAATTACAAATAATTACATTTTTTAAAAAAACTTTATATATAAAATTAATTAGTTAAATGAATTAATTAACTAATTAAATCCATAAATAATTAATTAAAATAAATTAGAAATAATTAAGTCAAATTTATATTTTTGAAAATAATAAAGAAAATAATTTTCTGGAACTAAAATAATTTAGTTAATTATTTAAAATAATTAACCTAATTTGTTTTGAATTTAACATAAATTTTTAGAATTTAGAAATGATTTTTGAATTATTACTAAAAAGAAATTGAAAGAAACAGAATTTGGAAAATTATTTTGGGACCAAACGGATCAAAACCGGGTCCAATTCTCGGGTTGTGAAGAACACAACCGTTTTGAATCCTGGTGACAACCCCTTCGCCCAGAATCCAGCCTCCAACGACGCGGTTCCGGTGGCCCCGACGAGGACCATCTCTGCGTGATTTGAACCAATTTTTGGTTCAAATCAACCCTACTTCTTCCCAGCAATTCAACAGTCATTACAGCAACCAAGGAAGAAGCGACTTCGTCGTTTTCCGGCTACATAGCCATTAAAACCGTCGAACGGAGCTTCGATTCCGGTGAACTTCGATTTTCATTACTCCTGAACCAATTTCAACGGTTCTGGTATCAAAACAAAGCTAAGACTCATACTAATCGATTCATATAATCAAAATTAATAAGCCATATCAATATTGTTCAGAAAAATTCACTATAAAATCGAATAAATTCATTAACTCGTCTAAACATTTCCTGAACTACAACATCAACAAAAATCATATAAATCGACTGCAAATGAACACGTAAACCTATATCTATCAGCAGTTTGAACCAAAAATCATTCAAATAGAAATCCCCAAATCGAGTTATAAACCCTAGAAATATGAATTGAAATTTTTCCCAAATTCGGATGATTTGAAAACGGAAACAGATAGTATAGATCGTAAGCTTCACTTTGGCTACTCAAGCTTTGGATTTGGACCACAGAATCGCTTCCAAAGTTGGGTATGATTCCTCAATAATTCAAGAACACCAAGAACACATTTTCAAAGAATTTCCATATTTTTGTTTATTTTTCTGATTTTAATTTAATAAAATAATAATTAAATAATAAATATAAGGGTATTTATATCCCCAAAATTATTTAGGGCTTAATTATATCATTAAATAAAAATAATTAGCCCAAAATTAATAATTAACGGGGAATAATTTTCAATCCCATAAATACAAAAATTATGTCAAAAATTCCCAAAAATTACAAATAATCCAAAAATGTGAAAATATTGAATATTTGATAATCCCACAATTTTATAAAAAAATACGATTTTTGTGGGCTTTTACGTCCCGGTAGGGGCCCAGAAAAGTCACTATGGAATACACCATATGAGGCAGAATAAAGCCAATTGCTCCGTACAAAATAACAGCTATTAAAATGAGACCCGGATAGTATAACCTTTAATATAAATCCATTTAACACGCAATAAAATACCTGTTGGATCGTATTGGATCAAAAAATACGTTACTTAGCCGCTAAGTAACTGCAAAAATGATCCAATTTGATACCTGTTCCAGATAATTCTCAAACCCGGGCTTCTTATAAAACACTTTATACAGAAATAATGTAATAATATTCCGTCTTTCGAGAATACGGGTTTTATTGATCTATAAAAATGATTATCATATTGAAAATTTTGTGTCGGGACTCATACGGGTCAAACCGTACCCCGGATCGAAAAAGTCAAAACACGGAAAATGTACAGAATTATCAGATTAGGTTAAGAAGGAGTTTTCCGAAGAGTTTCAGGTTGTAAAAATGCAAAAACGGTTGAAGTTGGACGATTTCTTGTTTTATAAACTAGTTTTATAATTATCAAAAAATATTTATTAAATCTATAAATGCTTATAAAATCATACAACAATCCAAAAATTACTAGAAAAATACCATAATTATCTATATTTTATTCTGGACTTATTAAAATCAAAGTACTTACACTTTATCACATATAAACACCCAAATATCAATAACAATCATCAGATAATTCACCAAAATTTACATAATAATCAAATAATAATTATTTATTAATAAAAATAATTGCACGATATTTCCAGGATATTACATATGTGATACATGCTCCCATGTCTGCACCTCCATCTTTTCCTAACATGCCCATATCACACATGCATGCTTTGCCTTTTATGCCTGCACAAAATTTATCTTCACATTATGCTAATATGTCATTTGCACACAATCCTTATTTTACTGCATTTAATATGCTCTAAATGCCATTTAGCATGCCTTACTGGAATAACATGTTTGCACAATCTTTGCCATACCATATTCATTCCAATGTGCCTAATAATTATAAAACTAATAAAGGGTTTCAAAGTCCCACCCCTAAGACAAAGGTTGATTTACAGTCACCTAAGTCTAATGATAGAAAGACTAAAAAGACTAAGAAAAAGGCTAACAAGGCTGGACCCAAAGAAATTTAGGTACCAAAATCAACTTGATTTGGTTTTGATGTGTGTAGGGAAACATAAAGAACCTTTGGTATCTGGATAGTGGTTGCTCAAGGCATATGACTGAAGATTCTACCTCGCTCACTGAGTTCAAGGAGAGAGCTGACCCAAGCATTACCTTTGGAGATGACATCAAATGATATATTATGGGATATGGCTTGATTTCAAGAGAGAATGTCATCATTGAAGAAGTTGCCTTAGTTGATGGACTCAAACACGATCTTTTGAGTGTCATTCAACTATGTGATAAAGGCAACTCTGTAACTTTTACAACTGAAGCCTGTGTTGTTACCTGCAAGAAAAATAACAAAGTAGTACTTACTGGAGTGAGGAAAGGAAATATGTACATAGATGATTTTTACTCAACACATGCAGAATCTATCACTTGTCTCTTCAGCAAAGCAAGTCAAGATGAAAGTTGGCTATGTTATAGGAAGTTGTCCTATTTGAACTTCAAGACCATGAATGAATTGGCCAGGAAAAACCTTGTTAGAGGAATTCCTCAAGTTGAGTTCTCAAAGAATGGACAGTGTGGTGCTTGTTAGAAAGGAAAACAAGTGAAAGCATCATTCAAAAGGAAGCTTGAATCAACAATTAATCAACCTCTACAACTACTGCACATGGATTTGTTTGAACCAGTCAATGTATTGTCAATCTCAAAGAAGAAGTATTGCCTAGTGATTGTGGATAATTTTTCAAAGTTCTCATGGATATACTTTCTTAGATCCAAAGATGAAGCTATTTAAATCATTATCAATCATATAAGGCAAATCAACAATCATCATGATCTCAAAGTGAGAAGAATTAGGAGTGACGATGAAACTGAGTTCAAGAATTCAACCATTAGGTTATTTTGTGAAGAAAATGGAATCATGCATGAGTTCTCAGCTGCAAGGACACCACAACAAAATGGAGTGGTTGAGAGAAAGAATAGATCATTGATTGAAGCAGTTAGAACAATGCTAAAAGAATCAAAGTTACCAACTTATTTTTGATCTGAGGCTGTAAACACTGCATGCTAAAATTAGAATATTTCTTTGATTAATCAAGCCAAATGCATGACTCCTTATCAATTGTTCAAGAATAGGAAGCCAACACTGAACTTTCTTCATGTCTTTGGATGTAAGTGTTATATTCTAAGGAATCAAACTGATCAACATAGAATGTTTGATGTCAAAGATGATGAATGCATCTTTGTTGGACATGCTGTTGGGAAATCATATAGGGTCTACAATCTAAGAACCAACATTGTAATAGAATTTGTACATGTTATGTCTGATGATAAAAATATTGAAGGACTGACAGATGAAGCTTTTCATGAAAGTCTCAAATTTAATAATGTTGAGATATATTATGATCAAAGCGATGATGAAAGTGATCTAGAAATAATGACGAAAGAACATTCAAAATTAACTTCAAATGAAGGAACAACAGTTGATGCACAAAGTGCTGCATCCGTTGAAAGACAACGTGCAACATCCATTGAAATACAAGATATTGTATCCATTGAAAGATAAAGTGCAGCATCCGTTGAGAGACTCAGTGCAGCATCCGTTGACAGGCAGACTTCAGCATCAATTGAAAATAACTTATGATAATTGTTTGACAGAACCCCATCTTCAAATCAAAGATCCACAAACTCAGGGGGACTGTCAATTAGTCAGCACTAAGCTACATATCAAGACACTAGTGAGGTCACTTCATCTAGAGCCAATCTACCACCTCAAATAAAATGGACAAGATATCACCCATTTGAACTGATCATTGGTGATGTAACATCAAGAGTGCAAACTAGGAAAGCAACTCAAAATGAATGTCTGTATAGAAGCTTTCTATCAGAGGTTGAACCAAAGAAGGTAGAAGAAGCTTTGATGGATCCTGATTTGGTTTTAGCTATGCAAGAAGAGCTAAACCAATTTGAAAGGAATTAAGTTTAGAAGCTGGTACCCAAACCTAAAGGCAAGAATTCTATTGACACCAAATGGGTATTCAGGAAAAAGATGGATGAGAATGGTATAGTCATAAGGAATAAAGCTGGATTGGTTGCTAAGGGATATTCTCAATAAGAAGGAATAGATTTTGATGAAATATTTGCTCCAGTTACTAGACTTGAAGCAATCAGAATCTTTCTAGCCTATGCAGCCTATGCCAATTTTAAAGTCTATCAAATGGATATCAAAAGTGCTTTTTTGAATGGAGATTTGGAGGAGGAAGTCTATGTCAGTCAGCTCTCCAGGTTTTGAAGACACCAACTTTCCAGATTATTGATAAGTGGCATTTTATACACTTAGAACGTCTTATAATGGCTTGAATTGGTGTCTTGAAATCAAGTATTTTGTGTGTTTGATGCGTTTTTCTAGTATTTGTGCATTTCAGAGTATTATTTGCATTTCTGGAGAGATTTCATCAAGAATAAGCCTTGGCATGTGTTTGGCATTGCAAGTGGGAAGATAGGAGCAGAATACAGCAAGAAACGGGAGCAAAAACAGAGCATTTGATGCATGGACTATAGAAAGTTGAACAAGGCCACAAGGAAGGATCACTTCCCTCTTCCATTTATTCATCAGATGCTTGACAGGTTGGCCGATCATGAGTATTATTGTCTTCTGGATGGTTACTCGGGGTATAATCAGATATGTATTGTACCAGAGGATCAAGAAAAGACTACCTTCACTTGTCCATTTGGCACGTTTGCTTTTCACAGAGTTTCGTTTGGCTTATGTGGCGCACCGGCCACTTTTCAGAGATGTATGATGGCTATATTCTCTGATATGATTGGAAATAATGTCGAGGTGTTCATGTACGACTTCTCCGTCTTTGGACATTCGTATGATGAATGTTCGAATAATCTTCGTGCGGTGCTCAAAAGGTGCGTGGAAACTAATTTGGTGCTCAATTGGGAAAAATGTCACTTTATGGTGCGTGAAGGCATTATTCTTGGGCATAAGGTCTCTAGCAAGGGTCTTGAGGTGGACAAAGCCAAGGTGGGAGTCATTGAAAATCTTCCACCACCTATTTCTGTGAAAGGAATCCGTAGTTTTCTTGGTCATGCGGGTTTTAATCGGCGTTTCATCAAGGACTTTTCGAAGATATCTAAGCCGTTGTGCAACTTGCTTGAGAAGGATGTGCCTTTCAAATTTGATGATGAATGATTGACGGCATTCGATCTTATTTTCTTGGGACAAAGGTGACAGTGTTCACTGATCATGCGACCATTCGCTATTTGGTTTCCAAGAAGGATGCGAAGCCTAGACTCATTCGTTGGGTGCTCTTGCTACACGAATTTGAGTTAGAGATCAAGGATTGAAAAGGTACTGAGAATCAAGTAGCTGACCATCTCTCTAGATTAGAGAATCCCGAGTCTATATCACATGATAAGATATTGATCAACGAATCTTTTCCGGATGAGCAGTTGTTCGCAGTTCAGGAGGAAGAGCCATGGTTCGCAGATATTGTGCATTATCTTGTCAGCTATATAATGCCTCCTAATATGAATACAGCTCAAAAGAAGAAGTTTCTGCATGAGGTAAAGTGGTATATGTGGGATGAACCGTATTTGTTTAGACAGGGAGCTGACCAGATCATCAAGAGATATATCCCATTCTGTGAGACAGAGGGGATATTACGAGACTGCCACTCCACAGTTTATGGTGGACATTATGGTGGTGAGAAGACGACAGCTCGTATTCTGCAAGCAGGTTTTTTCTGGCCTACTTTATTTAAGGATGCTCATTAGTTCGTTTCAAGGTGTGATCGTTGCCAAAGAGTGGGAAATCTTACGAGGAAGAATGAGATGTCGTTAAATGTGATGCTTGAAGTCGAGGTCTTTAATGTTTGGGGAATCGATTTCATGGGACCATTTATCCCGTCCTGCAATAATCAGTAGATCTTGCTGGCAGTAGATTTTGTCTCAAAATGGGTAGAAGTCAAGGCTCTACCGATGAATTATGCAAAGGTAGTGTTGAATTTTCTCCATAAGCAGATATTCACAAGGTTTGGAATGCCACGAGTAATCATAAATGATGAGGGGTCGCATTTCTGCAATCGTAAGTTCACTTCTATGATGCAGCGCTACAATTTAAATCATCATGTTGCTACTGCCTATCATCCGCAAACTAATGGTCAACCTGAAGTGTCCAATAGAGAGATCAAGAGCATTTTATAAAAGGTTGTTTATCCGTCAAGGAAGGATTGGTCTTTAAAGCTCGATGAAGCTGTTTGGGCTTACAGATAAGCATACAAGACTCCACTTGGGATGTCCCCGTTTCAACTTGTATATGGTAAGGGATGTCATTTACCTGCGGAGCTTGAGCATAAGGCCTATTGGGCGTTGAAGAAGTTGAACCTGGATCTAGATGCAGCTGGAAAGAAGCGAATGCTTCAGCTAAATGAACTTGATAAATTTCGACTCCAAGCGTACGAGAACAACAAAATGTACAAGGAAAAAGTGAAAAGGTGGCACGACAGGAAGCTATATCCTAAGTCATTTGTGTCGGGGCAGAAAGTTCTTTTATTCAACTCTCGTCTCCGACTTTTTCCTGGAAAGTTGAAATCAAGGTGGTCTGGACCTTTTATTGTCAAAACTGTGTTTCCACATGGAGCGGTGGAGATTTTTGAGAATGATCCGAACCAAGCATTCAAGGTTAATGGTCAGCGTTTGAAGCATTACTATAGGGACACGGCAAACCGGGAAGTGATTAGTGTCGTTCTATTGTCAACTTGATTAAGGTACGCTACTTCAAGCTAATGACGAAAAAGAAGCGCTTCTTGGGAGGCAACCCATGATTTGTTGTTACAGGAACCCTTAGAAGTTAGTAACCTATCCAAAACCACAAAAACATCAGAAAAACAGGGCAAGATAAAAAAAATTTCAGAAGACCCCTGAGCGCCCGCTCAGCTCTGCTGAGCGACCGCTCAGGGCCCGACTGGAAGAATTTTTTTTAAGTCTTATAAAAATCCAAAAAAATCTGAAAAATCAAAAAATCAAAACACAGCCCCATTACCCACGAATTATCTTCCCATTACCCACGTTTTTAACCCTCAAACCCACTCCTAATCAAATTTTACCCTAATCTCTACCCTATATATACATACAACTATTCCATATACTCCCCATACACTTTCAAACCTTAAACTCTCTCCCATATTCAAAAACATAAATCTTAAACACTTTTTCTCAGTTTCGATGGCACCCAAGAGATCCAGGACTATTGATAGCAGCAGAACTGTTCCTACTGTTGATTCTTCGAGGGGTACTGCTGCGAGGCCTCGTTTGTTTGATAGGGCTGCTGAGGAGGAGTATACTAGGCTTCTGGGTAAGCCGATTTTGAAGGAGAGGGGATTCTTACCATCGGGGAGGGATGGTGAGTTGTTGCCAATGATTGCTGAGAAGGGATGGATTGCTTTTTGTGAGTCACCAGACGCAGTTTCGATGAGCGTTGTTCGCGAGTTCTATGCGAACACGAAGGCTGAAAAGAATGGGTTTTCTCTTGTACGGGGGATGACGGTGGATTATCACCCTGAGGCGATTCGCCGTGTGATTGGGCAGCGCCAGAGGAAGCCCACAGAGGAGAATTGGAATGAGAAGACAGCTGAAGATTTTGACTTGGATTTGATTTGTGCTACTCTCTGTAGGCCGGACACAGTTTGGACTTTCAAGATTGGGACTAACGAGTATCGCCATTTTCCGGCGATTGCGATGAATAGGTATGCCCGTGCATGGAATGCCTTTATTTGTGCTAATATTCTTCCTACTTCACATGCACATAAGGTTACAGTTGAGCGAGCACAGTTGTTATGGGGTATTTTGAATGAGGAGTACTATGTGGACCTTGGTGAGGTCATCTACCAAGGAATTCTGAAGTTTTTGAGGGGAGCTAAGCACATGAACATCCCTTATGCATCCACGGTTACAAAGCTTTGTCGAGGAGTGGGAGTTCAGTGGCCGTCTCACGAGCAGTTGCAGCTGCCGGCCGCTCTTATGGACTCTAGGACTCTGAATGCGATGCAGGAGTGGACTGGTGGAGAGCCCGAGGAGCATGGGCTGGGTTATCGTCTTCCAAGAGGGCGTCCAGCACGCGGTGCTACCATGGAAAGACCAGGGTGTGATGAGGCTGGTTCTTCTAGAGCTCAGGAGGGTGCTGGGATGGCTAATCTCCTGTATAGGAGGCTGTCGAGGAGGATGGATGTTATGTACGAGACGCAGAGCAGGTTTGCTCAAGAGCTCACCCTTGCGCTTGGGACTGCTTTTAGAGGCTTTGGAGCTGACATCCAGTGGCCAGTTTTTGGTGAGGACTCTCCATATCCGCCTCCTGATACTCCACCCTCTGAGGGTGATGATGATGATGATGATATCTTCGAGTAGGTATACCATGTGTTCCTTTCAACTACCTTCATTGGGGACAATGAAGATTTTAAGTTTGGGGGTAGTAGTTAAGGAATATTTTATGTGTGTGTCATATAGTTGCATATTCATGATAGTTTAGTTCATATAATTGCATATTTTTGCCATATAGTTTTTTTATGGCTTTATTTATCATGTCATGTAGCTCATGCATATACCATGATCCCTTTTGCGTTGCTTTACCAATTGATTTGTGATGTTGATGCGAGTGTAGTGATAGCGTTAAAGTGATATTGAGTCTTGTAGGTTGACGTGCATGCTGGAAACACTTGTAATTTCACTAAGTCTTAGAAAATGCTTAAGGACTAGATTGTTGTTATGGTTTGATGGTCTTCAAGGTTAATCTATTGATTATGCTTAGAATTTATAATAGGTTCTTAGTGATAAAAGGCATGAAAAGAAAAATTGGAGTAAAAAGTGGAATTCATTGCTAATTGTGGCTAGGCGTCAAATGGCTAGTAGCCGGCTCGTATTTTTATGCGAGTAGTCTAGGGTTGAGCAGGATGGAGCGAAACGCACTTGCTCAGAAATTTTGAAAAAAAATATAGAAAAAAAATAGAAAAACAAAAGAAAAGAAAAGAAAAATTAGAGAGTTAATGCATAATTGATCACGAGTGGGCTCTTTGGTATTCGAGTTATTAAGTTCTAAGGGGACTTTGTGCCTAGTGACCTAAGGCTTTTATAGTCTGGGATTTGGTAACCTAACGCTCGCTACATGGATGCCATTGCATAAGTCTTTTGTGGACCTCACTCATTGTATGGTCAAATAAGCATTTGTGTGTTGTGTTAAATAAAAAGTATGATTCCGTAATAAGCTCCAGTAATCTTGAAGTGTTATAAGTCATTTTGTGCCTAGAATTTTATTCTTCGTATAATCATGTGATTACCTTAAGGATAGTCGAGTTATGATAATTGATCTAGTCTCGAAGCATATCTGTTAAGCATCCGCACACACCATGTTTCAAGCTGTATATTAGTTTGCATAATTTAGTTGATCTTTATTCGCCTAATTGCATTTGTTGAGATGTCGTAAGTTGGTTGGTTTGGTCGTAGTAAGGGGGATCGCTGCATTTCATATAGAGTGCATTCATGCATGTTTTTGTTTTGTTTTTGAGTCTGTGACGCTTGAGGACAAGCATCGATTTAAGTTTGGGGGTGTGATAAGTGACATTTTATACCACTTCGAACGTCTTATAATGGCTTGAATTGGTGTCTTGAAATCAAGTATTTTGTGTATTTGATGCGTTTTTCTAGTGTTTGTGCTTTTCAGGGTATTATTTGCATTTCTGGAGAGATTTTATCAAGAATAAGCCTTGGCATGTGTTTGGCATTGCAAGTAGGAAGATAGGAGCAGAATGCAGCAAGAAACGGGAGCAAAAACAGAGCATTTTCCAGAAGGGGTCTGAGCGCCCGCTCAGGAATGCTGAGCGGCCGCTCAGGGATGGAATTTTAAATAATTATTCCTGGTTCTGTTTAATTTCCAACTTCTGAGTTAGCTGGGTTTTATGGGACTCCTATATAAGTAGTTTTCAGAGACGTTTCACAAAGGTTGGATCGTAGTATTAATCGAGGAGCGAGGAGATAAGGAAGAAGACCGTTTTAGCACATCGCAACGAAGAGGAAGCATATTTTTTTGTGATTCTTTATTTCGTTGTAATGTTGGATGCTAGTTTTCTTTACTTTGAACCTATTCACTCTTGTAACGTACTCTGATTTAATATAAGTAGTTTTAGTTATTATTCTCGTGTGTTATTATCATGTTTTCATATGAACCCTGATGACGATGAGTGCTATCATGGGCTAATCGTGATCATGGGGTCATAATGGATTTACTATGGAATTCTTTAGTTAGTTGTTTAATACCTTAGTGTGTGATGATTGTATGATATCTAGTATTGGTTGTGCTTATTCGTCTTATGTGCGTCGCGAACATATAAGATAGGGTGTTAATCTCTTGTAAAGCGACGGTGGATCTTGAGGTTTAGAACTTGCCATGCTAGCATAGGTTCATGTATGTGTATGCATGATTAGTGGGTAACTCTAACCGTTTTACTTGCCCTGTGTAATCAAAAGGAATAACTTGTGCTTAAATCGTTATGTTGTCAAATTCTGTAGACATATAGGGTCTCAACATAATTGATGCCTATTCAACTTATGTCTCAATTGTGGATGCTTGGTAGAATGGTATTAGTGCAATGAAAGTTGGCTTTTATCAGTTTCGTGTTGTTCGATTAATATCATCACTGTTGCATGCTAAGGGTAATGACAAAGACTATTGAAGGAAATAGTAATGAAGTTGTGATCTCATGTGTGTTTTAATATTGTTAATTCAAGTTTCAATTAAGTGCTTAATTCTCATAGTTAATTATAGTCAATAATTAGTTAATCAAATCTAAGTGTTATTGTCTTGATATTGAGAAGTAATCATACATTGGTGAGTATGTGTTAATTGAACATAATTAGTCTGAGTCTCTGTGGGAACGAACTAGAAAGTATTATATATTATTTGTGAACGCGATACTTGCGTGTATTATTAGCGCGTGTTTTCGCCCTAACAATTATGTTTACTATCTTTTGGAAGCACTTTATGGATTGTAGTAAGCACCTAGAGCCTAGTATGATACTTTTTCAAAGATTCTTTAAGAAAATCATTTCACAAGAGGTACCGTTGACAAAACTCTTTTCTTTGCTCTAGTATACTTGTTTAGATTTATGTAGGTGATATTATATTTGGCTCTACAGATGAGAAACTTTTCCAAAAGTTTGCCAAATTAATACAAAGTAAATATGAATTGAGCATGATGGGAGAACTAAATTACTTTCTTGGTTTACAAGTTAAGCAAGTTAGTGATGGAATATTCATTAGTCAAAATAAATATATTCATGATCTTTTAAAGAAGTTTGACTTAATGGATTGCACATCTGCAAAAACTCTCATGGCCACTGCCACTAAACTTGAATTGAACACTACTGAAAAGTTTGTGGACATTTCAAACTATAGAGGCATGGTTGGTTCACTTTTATATTTGACAGCTAGTAGATCAAATATAATGTTTGGTACTTGTCTTTGTGATATATTTCAGGCTAATCCTAGAGAATCTCATTTAATAGCTATTAAGATAATTTTCAGATATCTCAAAGGTACACCAAAATTTGGCATTTGGTACCCTAGAGATTCTGGCTTTGATCTAATTCGTTATTCAGATGCAAATTATGCAGGGTGCAAAATAGAAAGAAAACGCACAACTGGCACATGTCAATTTCTAGGAGACAAGCTTGCATTCTGGTTTAGTAAGAAACATAATTCAGTTTATACTTCCACAGTTGAGGCTGAATATATTATTGCTAGTAGCTGTTGTACACAGATTTTATGGATAAAAAATCAACTATTGGATTATGGTCTACATGTGGACAAGATTCTAATTTTCTGTGATAACACAAGTGCCCTTGCCATTACTGAAAATCATGTGCAGCATTCAAGGACAAAGCACATTGACATCAAATACCACTTCATAAGAGAGCATGTTATGAATGGTACCGTGAAACTTCATTTTATTCCAAGTGAGCAACAACTTGCAGACATGATGAATCAACTTTTACTAGGTTGGTAAATGAGTTAAGTATTCTTAACTACACTTAATTCAATATTAATGATGTCTTTGAAATTTGTAATACAACAAAAAATAAGTTTGACTATATTAAAGTTACAAATCAGGATTTGCAAGTTGCCAAATCCTGACACCAAAATCAGGATTTGCAAGTTGACAAATCCTGACACCAAAATCAGGATTTGCTAAGGGTAAATACTGATGGCATTCAACGGATAAGAATTATCCGTTAAAAGTCAAATATATTTCGGGACACATTATTCTTCAATGGATGATGATATACTGAATATCCGTTTAACAACCATAACTGTTGAATCCAAATCCTCATCCATCAAAATATACTTACAGGTCTGTAAGTACACGTTGATAGATTATGTTTGGAATTTCTACATTTTATTTTATTTTTAATCATTTATTTTCTTTTAATAAGAAAATATAAAAGCCTATTTTAATTACAGATCTCACTGTCATCTTTCTCTAAATTCACAAGGCAATTTACTCTCTTCATCTCCAAAACCCCTTTTCTCTCTATAACTTCAAAAGCTAGAAAAAATGGCACCTGTTGTAAAAATTATGTCTCAATTTGGGTTTGTCTATGAGAAAAAAAATTTTTCTGGCTTTGGTGGACAAAAACGTTGCTCAGGAAGACTATCACAAAATGATGGACTTCATTAGCAACTGTAAATTGAAATATGTCATGCTTGAGTCACCAACAATTTACTGTGAAGTTGTGGAGGAGGTATGAACATCTACTATGTTTGATTCCAAAAATTTGACTATTACCTTTAATTTCAAAGGTACAAACTATTGTGTTAACTATGATGCTATTCAGTCTTATTTTAAATTACCTGAAAATAAAACAATTGTTCCACAGACTAACACTGATGTGGTTAACTTAATTATATGGGCTATTTTCTTGATACTACTAGTTTAGGTAATATTAAGAGGAGGGGCCTTAGAAAAGAGTGGAGTTTTATGTGTGATGCTTTCATTAAAGTATTTTCTGGAAAAATCAATAATTTTGATGCCATAACTTCTTCCTTGGTTAACATGCTTTATATGCTCTTATCTGATAGATATTTGAATTTTAGCAATTATGTCATGCTAGAAATAGGGTTCAAGTTATGAGACATTCATAAAAAAACCTAGGAATGTATATTATGCTAGAATTTTAATGATGGTAGCTAACCATATTTCTGAGGATCTTGTGATTGAGAACCCAAACAACAAGCTTACTTGTTGGGTGCAAGAGAAGAAAGTTCTTGCAGACTTAAATGGGAACAATCTCAACAGTGAGGTGCCCCTCAACTATCTTCCAATCATTGAGACACCTCAGGTAAGTGATGTAAATATTTCTCTCCATATCTCTTCCCAACCTACAGTTTCTTTAACTTCAAGTGTGGCAATGGCATCTGTGACACTGACCAAACAGATGCCTACCCAATCCACTAAACCAAAATCTTCAAAACCAAAGTCTAAGAAACCAACTTCTAGTGTATCTCAATAGACACTAGTTGTAAAAACTACCACAATCCTTGAAGGGAGTGTACAGGGTAGTGAGCATAGTGAAGGAATGGGTGAAAATCAAAAAATCCCCAAGGATAAGTTGTGTGAGGAAAGTGTAACCCAAACCAACCATGCTACAGTCTCCCAAAAGACTGTAGTTGTTCAAAAGGAAATAACATCATTTCTAGCTGCATCCTCCCAAAAGGGTGCAACTATTGAACCAAGCTCTCCTCCAAGAGCACAGAACAAGAGGGGTAGGGACACTGACTAAACACAAAATTATATAATAAAGAAGAAGGATAAACCTAAGGGGGAGTCATAGGGTGCACATATAGTGCCAACTGCAGTCAAAGACTCAGTTACTGCACCATCTTAAAGTCAGATTGATGTGGCTCCAATAAATATAGAGTCACAACCAAATTCTCTCGTAATCGAAACACAACACAAAAAAACTTCTCCAACAAATTCTCTGGATGTGGATATGATAAACACATCAATTCCTGATTCTCCATCTCTCAAATTTATGGAGGAGGAAAAATCTCAAGCAAGTGATCATAATCTTATTGATGATTTATTGGATCACTTGCCATTTTTTTCTCAAACTATTTAAGGGTCTATGCAACAAAAGTTAATATCAATCTCCACATACTCAACAATAGTTTCAACTCCCATTTACATTATTTCTTCTTCCTCAATGGATATTCATCATCCGTTGAGAAGTGATTGTCTTTCAACGGAAGTGCTTAACAACAATCATCCGTTGATAATTCCAGCTACACTTTCAACGGATATTTCACATCCATTGAATGTCACTGCAAAACTTGAGATTTTAAAATCTATCACAATGTAGGTGATTTAGTAGTTGTCCAATCACTCTTAGGTTTGAGGGAAGGGAGTGATTTGAGTGAGTGGTTGGGTTGCTCGCAGAAAAAATGAGAGGAAAAGAGTGAATCTATGCATGATATTTCTTTCAACATGGCAATAGAGAGTGAGAGGAGTCCCACCTTAGATGATGAAGGTGAGGGTCTGAGGGTGGTGAGCCAAGGGGATCCCTTGATGTAAGAAAAGGGAGAAAATGGGAGAAAGTCAGGTACGGGAGAGATAAGATTGGAAGCCATTGCAAGTGAGTCAATAAATCTCAATGAGGCTGAAAGGAAAAGAATATATCATCAAGAATACAGAGCTATTTTAGATTATATTTCCCTAGATGCTGAGACATTTACTCACCCTATTACAGCCTACCAAACATTGGATGTTCAGGGAAATGGGGAAACTGAGAGGATACTCAATCTACTACACACAACAACATCTATGTAAAGGGCTAGGGATGCTTTGTTCTCTCTACCGCCTACACCTGATGATGTGGACTCAAATTTGGAGCTCATGGTGATTCTGAGTTTGAAGATGATTTTGATGATGAAGTTGGCACCAACTTAGGGGGAGATAAAGGCCCTAGTTCTTCTACACAAACTCCAGAATGGATGATCAGTAATGATTGCAGCTACCATCATTTCACATCAATAATGTTCAATCTAACAAATCAAACTCAATCATCCATTCAAGCTACCACAGATTCCAGCACCAAAGCTCTCCTAGAAGCCCATCTTGAGTCTCTCCAACTGCACAAAAATCAAAATCTCAAATAGACTCAAGATGTGGATGACATGAAGAATGCAGTTGAGGCAGTTAAGAAAGAGTTGAATGAAAGATTTGAAGAGAAACTTCCAAAAGCTACAATAAGGGAGGTACAACTCAAATTAAGAAAGGAAAGTGACTTGGAAAGGAAGGTTGAGGCCCTCACTGACAGACTCTCAAAAGTTGAAAATTTTGTGGCCAAGATACTGTAAGATCAAGCAGCACAAACTCAACTCCTTCAACAGTTGGTGCCTGCTCAAACTTCAAACCCTTCTTTACTTGTTGCTAACAAAAAAGGGGAGAAGGATGTGCATGTTCAAGTTAGCAAAGTGATAATGCTATCTATTACTATTTCAAATCCACCAGTGTAATATCCGGGATATGACGTGTAATAACTTTTATCAATAAATGATTATTATGTGATTAGTACGTGAATTTTTGGTGAATTATTTGATGGTTAGTGATATTATTTGAATGTTCATATGTGGTAAAGTCTAGGTATGTTAATTTTATTATGTCCAGAATAAAATATAGATAATTAAGGTATTTTTCTGGTAATTTTTGGAGTATTATATGATTTTATATGGATTTATGAATTTATTAATTATTTTCTGAATAATTATAAAATTATTTTATAAAGCCAGGAATCATCCAACCTCAACCGTTTTTATGTTTTTACAACCCGAAACTCTTCCGAAAACTCCTTCCTAACCTAATCTGGTAATTCCGGACATTTTCGTGTTTTGACTTTTTCGATCCGGGTTACGGTTTGACCCGTGCACAGCCTGGCATAAAATTTTCGATACGATAACTTTTTCGATAACATTATCTTCGTACAAAGCATATTTAGGGAATATTCTATCCAAAAGTATATTCAAGGAATATTCCAAAGCATATTCAGGGAATATTCTATCCAAAAGTATATTCGAGGAATATTCCAAAGCATATTCATGGAATATTCTCAAAAAAAATTCCTCTATAAATAGTCCTTTCTGTAGTTTTATTTCGCGCATATAATTATTTCACCAGTAAAAATTTCATAATTATCCAGAGAAAGTAGTAAGTGTTCTTCATAATTAAACCGTGATTCGAAGGTGTTATCGAACTCCGATTCGGGCGTGCAATATATCAAAATGAAGCTCTCGAAATCCTCTTTCTGAATCAGCCATTTATTTTTGCCCAAAAATCAAGGTATTGTTCTGATTTAATTATATAAATTCGAATTATTTATGACTTAAATTAGGAATTTTTGTTCTTGATGTTTTTGATATGATTTGATGGCATAATCATGTAGATCTTTTCTTCCTGGTCATTTTAGTATATTATATGTCAAAAACTGAGTTCAATAATATGGTTAAATTTGAGTTTAATTCTCGGATTATAAACTAGGGTTTATGTTCTTGAATGTTCTTAATTGAAAATTAGGCATTTCTTAACTAGGGGTTATTAGATTAAATTGTTTGCATCAGTGGATAGATCGCAGGATAAGGAATCCAATGGTATAAATGGATTGAACGGAGGATCCCTGGAATACGTTCATCGGAAAACGGGTTGCGGCGGCGCCGGAAAACTTCGGCCTCAATTTCCAGTCGATTGATGAGTTATATGTTTGAATTAATTACATATATGGGAACCTGGAATCCGTAGCTTTGTTTCCTGTGGTTTTGAGTTGGTTCTGGGTTGTCCTGAAGGCCGTCGGAAAAGCTCCATGGCGGCAGCCACGGAGTCCGGCCGGCGGCGAGCAGGAGAAGATGACCGGAATGGGCAAATTACAATTTGACCCCTGATGATTTTCTTCGTTTACAAATCCTATATTCTAGTTTTAAAAACTTGCAAAAATAGTATTCAGTTATAAAAATTCTCAAATATTGTATTTTTATTTTTAGAAAATTGTTTTTAATTATTTTAAATTTCAAAAATTCATTATTTATTTTCTGAAAAATTATTTTTAATTACAAAATAAATCTTAATTATTTCATTAATTAATTTTAGTTGATAATTAATTATTTAATTAGTCAATTAATATAAATATTAATTGATTAGTTAATTTAATTAGTTATTAATTAATTTTAATTGATTATTTAATTAGATTTAATTATTTAAATTGATTTTAAAATACCAAAAATAGTATCGAGTTTTAAAATATTATTTTAAATTATTTTCAAGGCTCGATAATTATTCTAAATTATTTTAAAGTCAAATTTGGGTGTTCGAACCTTATTATTTAATTATAAAGTGATTCGGAGTCCAATTTTAATTCCAAAAAATGTTTGAAAATTCGTATTAAATACTTGGAAAATCATTTTGACCCCGAACCTTCTTTGAAAAATTATTTGGATTGAATATCTTACATGCTATGTGTTATATGTGACCTGATTGCTGTATAAAATGATTATTTGTGCATTATTTGACTGTTTCTGCTGTAACTTTTAATCCGTACGTCGGATTTGGGTGAAACGAAGGGTAGATAAAAGCTTGTATCGAATAGAATGAGTTTAGAAATAGTGTTGATGAGTATATATGATGTTTAACAGAGGAAGCGAGATGTAGAAAAGGAAAGCAAGTGGTTAGTGAGTGGAACCAATGGACAGGTGTTAGTGAAGTGAAAGCGAATTGATAAGGCAAGTGTCCCTGAACTTTCTTGTAATATACTTGTGAATACTTTTGAACTCTTTCCATGATGTTGCAATTATTCCCAGTAATTCCTATTCTATGTTGCAAGTACTTTGAAGTACTTAACCCTAAACCTTGATTCGTATTGATCTTGAGTTGTGAGCCTGCTTTCTTGTAAACCCTTAATTGTTGAATTCTTGGATACGAACCCCACCTATCCGATACTACTCCACAAATACATATCTACCACATACTGATCTTTGATGCGAGATTGTTTATTAGATGAACCTTTATGCCTCGTATAATAGAAGACCATTCCTTGTAACCTTTGCACCCTTGGTCTTCTACACTTTGATTCTTTTCTTGAATTGAAAGCCAAGCTTCTTGTTGACCTTGTTATACCTTTCTGGTATTGTGAAGCATCTTATGCATCAAGATAAATGTTATTTATGATTCAGTTTATTGAATTACATTGCTTATCAGGTTATTACTATGAAATTGGATTGTTTTTAAATATGGACCAGATTCATGGTCAGTCTAGATTCGTGGTCGTATTAGGCCAATGAGTGGCTTGGATCCAGTATATAGACAAAAGCTGGGAGCATTGCTCGGGGTTAGTGTGTGACTGATCAGCAGCCTAACCTTGGTTTTGAAAATAAAAATGAATATCCAATTCTAATCATTGCTTATCAGGAAACTTGATTCCCTATATCATTTTAATTGATCATTATTAAATCTCAGTGCTGTCATTGTGACTTGCTGAGCTAGTTAGCTCACTCTTGCGAATATGTTTATGTTCTTTTCCAGTTAAAAAGGAAATTGGTGATGGCGAGGATCCCCAGTCGAGTGTGCCAGCTAGGTTTACATGTTGAAGTGGAATGAGCTAGCGGAAGTTGTGTGGTTTAGTGTGAGCTAAAAGTTTGTAATAAAGTTTGACTTCAAATGTAAGATAAATAAATTTGGGATTTGGTACGTTTGTAATAAATAAGGTTGTGACTTGTGAACATACTTTAAACTGTTGTGATCCTTCATTATGGTAAATAGGGTCATTGTACATATTATTATATACATAAACAGGTTTAAATATGGTGTGTGCATGTGTTGTGGTCCCCAAACTTCTGACCCGGGTTCGGAGGGCATCACAGGTTTGGCATCAGTGCTAAGGTTTAAAGTCACTGTCACAAGCCTAGATTGTCGGGAATGGGTAGAGGGTTAAGATTAGTATTAGAAAATAAAGAAATAGAACATTGAGAGGTTGAGTGAGGTTAAATAGTAGGTTTTAGTTCGATTCATAGCGAGATTCAAGATTCTTATCTAGAAGCGTAATTATCAGATAGCGGCGATGGAAGATTCCTTTATTTCGATATTGTCTGATCACTCGGAGCCATCAGCTGGAGGACCGTCAGCTGATCCACGCCCGAATCTTCTATCGGTGTCAGCTATAGTACCAGTTGTGACGGTTGCACCATTACGAGCTATTCTATTTCGTGGCGTGAGATTAAACTTCATGGAGCTACTTGTGAGTATGCAGCCCCAGATGCTCTTATGGGGTGGGCTAGAGAAGCATTGGAGGATTTTGAAAGACTTGGTGGACCAGAGTTTCTATAACGCTAAACGACAAGAATGACATGATAAGTGATATATCTATAATAGTGTATAGTGTGTATTATTGGACTTTTGGTAGGAGTTTGAATAAACTAGACCTGTTGAATAAGGAATAGACATGTTGTACCTTTGCCTTTAATAAATGTTTTGCGCTTGCACCACCAAACTTTGATATATATCAGTACCTTTCATTTCTAACATTGTCATTTACTTTACCGTACTTGTTTTATCTTACTACACCAGTTATGAAACTCTTGTGATAACATGTACCCTATTCCCCTTAAATGTTTACATTCTGTAAAGAATCATGCAATTTACTTAGTTCAACTATTAAAAATGTTTTTAAAAAGAGATATTTCTGTTTTACAAAATCTTTTCACAAAAAGGATAATGTTTTAAAGGCTAAATAAATTGTTTGACTCTTTACAGAAAATGTCTACCAGAAGAAATACCCGTTCTACCAACCAGAATGAAGAAAACAACAATAACAACAACAACACCTAAGACAGCAACAACCAGAATGCCAACCCAAGTCCCGTAGACCCAACTGTGGCCCAGATTCTTCAGATCTTGGCTCAACAAATAGTTCACCTAACTCAACAACAGCAGAGGCAGACCAACCCTCAGGTAACCTTTAAGACCTTTCAGGTGGTGAATTCACCAGAGTTTAAGGGTTCTGTAGATCCTATTGAGGCTAGAGTCTGGTTGAAGGAAATTGAGAAGGCGTTTGCCTTAGTCAAAGTGAGAGATGAGCAGAAGACTGAGTTTTTAAGTTACTACCTGAAGAATGAAGCAACCTACTGGTGGGAAACTGTTAAGGTGTTGGAAGGTACGGATGATGTTACGTGGGATAGATTCAAGGAGCTATTTTTAGAGAAGTATTTCCCTCAGTTTGTTCAGGATCAAATGGAGTTGAAATTTCTGGAGCTAAAGCAGGGGAATATGTCAGTGGCGGATTATGAGAGTAAGTTTGAGGAGTTTTCCAGGTTTGTGCCATCATATGTGGACATAGATAGGAAGAAAGATAAAAGGTTTCAGCAAGGACTCAAGGCATGGATCCGAGGGATGGTGGCCATATTTGAGTTGGATACTTATGCGGGAGTTGTGCAGAAGGATATGATTGCGGAGACAGGGAATGAAATGTCTCAAAAGGAGAAGGAAGATAAAAAGAGGAAGTTTGAGGGAAGTGAAGGACAGTCCCAAGCAGGAAAAAGTTTCCAAATTTTAATCAGAGGAAGGGAAAGTTCCAGCCTGGAAGAAATTTTAACAGACAAAATACAGGCAACAGAGGCCAAGGTAACCGCCCAGCCATTGGGAACCAGCCAACCCAGCAGAGGCCAACTATACCAGACTGTCAAGTATGTGGAAAGAAATATGGGTTTGCAACAAGTTGAATGTGGTCTGCTACAGATGCAACCAGAAGGGGCACTATTCACGGGAGTGCCGTAATCATCCAGTCCGAGAGCTAGTCAACAAGGACCAGCCTACCAAGAATCAGGCAGGCAAGGTTCTAGCAATTGGATTTACTTGTTTCAAGTGCGGGAAGCCAGGACATATCGCAAGGGATTGCAATGCGCCAATTCCAGTCAACCCCACATTGCGTATCATGGGAGCTACTCCAACAATGAGTGAACTTCCAAGAGCTAGAGTTTATGACACGTCTGTGAAGGATGCCATCGTGGATACTGATGTTGTGGCAGGTACGCTTACTGTGAACTCCTTATGTGCTAAAGTGCTAGTAGATTCGGGAGCAACTCGATCATTTATTTCTCAAGGTTTTATTGATAAGTTGAATTGTCCATTTGAAATATTAAGTGAGATTATGACGGTAGAGTTAGAAAATCAGGAGCGTGTATCTGTTAACCAAGTGTGTAGGAGCTGTGAGATTAAAATTACTGGCCATAAGTTTGATGTTGACTCGATTCCCTTTAAGTTAGAGAGTTTGACGTTATTTTAGGAATGGATTGGCTATCTAAGCATGATGCTTAGATAGACTATCATAATAAGAAGGTAATATTTAAGATGCCAGACGAGAAAATGGTAACGTTTAAAGGCCAGAGATAAGCGAAGAAGTTCTTGACGATAATTCAAGCTAAGAAGTTACTACGACAAGGATGCGAGCACTTCATTGCGTATGTGATAGATAAAAGTCAGGAGCCAACAAAACTGGAAGACATTCCAGTGGTAAATGAATTTTTAGACGTATTTCCAGATGAATTACCAGGACTTCCTCCAGATAGAGAGATCAAATTTGCAATCGACTTGGCACCTGAAACGGAACCAGTATCCAAAGCCCCATACAGAATGGCACCAGTAGAAATGAAGGAATTGGCAAAACAATTACAAGAATTATTGGAGAAAGGAGTGATTAGACCCAGTGTATCCCCATGGGGTGCACCGGTATTATTTGTTAAGAAGAAAGACAGAAGCATGAGGTTATGTATCGATTATCGGGAACTTAATAAGCTTACGATCAAGAACAAGTATCCCTTACCTCGAATTGATGATTTATTTGATCAGCTGAAAGGAGCCAAGTATTTCTCTAAGATTGATTTAAGATCCGGATATCACCAATTGAAGATCAAACCTGAAGATATACCAAAGACAGCTTTCAGAACAAGATACGGTCATTATGAATTCTTAGTGATTTCTTTTGGATTGACCAATGCCCCAGCTGCATTTATGGACTTGATGAACAGAATTTTCAAGGAATATCTGGACAAGTTTGTCAGTGTATTTATTGATGATATTTTGATTTACTTAAAGTCAATGGAAGACCACGCGGAGCATCTAAGGACATCTTTGGAAATTTTGAGGAGAAAGAAGTTATATGCCAAGTTTTCAAAGTGTGAATTTTGGTTACAAGAAGTTCAATTCTTACGACACGTGGTAAGTCATGAAGGGATCAAAGTGGACCCAGCAAAGATCGAAGCTATTACGAATTGGGAAAGGCCAAAAACACCAACAGAGGTGAGAAGTTTCTTAGGACTAGCGGGATATTATTGACGATTTGTTCAAGATTTCTCGAAGATTGCGACGCCTTTGACGAAGCTTACCAGGAAAAATGAGAAGTTTATATGGAATGAGAAGTGCGAAGAAAGTTTTCAAGAATTGAAGAAGAGGCTAATCACGGCACCTATTTTATCACTTCCAGATGATCAAGGGAATTTCGTAATCTATAGTGATGCTTCTCATAAGGGATTAGGTTGTGTTTTGATGCAGCATGATAAAGTTATTGCGTATGCGTCGAGACAACTAAAACCTCATGAGCAGAAGTATCCTACTCATGACTTGGAACTAGCAGCGATAGTATTCGCCTTAAGGGAGAAATATGCGAGATTTATACGGATCATAAGAGCTTGAAGTACATATTCACGCAAAAGAAGCTTAACATGAGACAAAGGAGATGGTTGGAGTTGATCAACGATTATGATTGCACGATTAACTACCATCCAGGAAAAGCGAACGTGGTGGCAGATGCATTAAGCAGAAAAGAAAGACTGAACATGTTGACGATACCTAAGGAATTATATAAGGAATTTCAGAAGTTGGACTTGGAAGTCTGAATTTGCAAACCTGATGAAGCGAAGATGTACAATATGACTTTTCAACCAGAATTGTTAGAGAAGATAAGAAAGTGCCAAGAGGAAATAATGGATCAGGATATCAATCGGTTGGTTGGAGAAGAGTTATGCACTCAGAAGGACGATCAAGGTATTCTCATATTTTCATCCAGAATTTGGATACCACTAGTGGCAGAATTAAAGAATGAAATTCTACAAGAAGCTCACAACTCAAGGTATTCAATTCATCCGGGAAGTACCAAGATGTACAGAGATTTAAAAGAAAATTATTGGTGGCCAGACATGAAGAGAGAAATTATGGAATGGGTTAACAAATGTTACATGTGTCAGAGAATTAAGGCGGAGCACCAGAGACCGAGTGGATTATTACAACCACTAAAAATCCCAGAGTGGAAGTGGGAGCACATCGCTATGGATTTTATAGTTGGCTTACCGAGGATGAAAGCGAACCACGATGCTATTTGGGTTATAGTGGACAGACTAACCAAATCAGCACATTTCTTGCCTATCAATGAAAGATTTTCACTAGATAAGTTGGTTCACATGTATTTGAAGGAAATAGTAATGCGTCATCGAGTCCCAGTGTCTAACGTGTCTGATCGTGATCCATGATTCAATTCAAGATTTTGGAGAAGTTTTCAAGAATGTTTAGGAACTAAATTAAATATGAGCACGGCTTATCATCCGCAGAAGGACGGCCAAAGTGAGAGAACAATCCAAACAATTGAGGATATGTTACGTATATGTGCCATTGATTTCAAAGGAAATTGGGATGAACATATGCCCTTAGTGGAGTTTGCTTACAACAACAGTTATCATGCTAGTATTGGAATGCCTCCCTATGAAGCTCTTTACGGACGCAAATGTCAATCACCAGTATATTGGAACGAAGTCGGAGAACATAAGATACTTGGACCCGAGTTGGTACAGCAGACCAAGGAAGTTGTTGAGGTTATTCAGAGAAGGCTAATTGCAGCACAAGATCGTCAAAGGAAATATGCAGACCAATCCAGAAAGGATATGGAATTCGAAGAAGGAAATTTAGTATTACTCAAAGTGTCACCGTGGAAATGATTATCGAGATTCGGAAAGAAAGGGAATTTGAGTCCTAGATACGTTGGACCTTTTGAAGTTTTGAAACGTGTCGACAAGGTAGCATATGAATTGGCGTTACCCCCACACATGGAGCATAATCATAATATTTTTCACAGATCGATGCTTAAGAAGTATAATCTAGACTCTAGGCACGTAATTGAGTATGAGCCGATAGAACTTCAGACAGATTTATCGTATGTAGAGAATCCAATAGAGATTCTAGAAAAGAGAGAGAAGGTATTGAGAAATAAAGTTGTGAATTTAGTAAGAGTATTGTGGAGAAACCCAAAGGTTGAAGAATCAACCTGGGAGTTAGAAAGTGATATGCGAGAAAAGTACCCTCAATTATTTACTTAGAAGATTCTGAGGACAGAATCCTTTTAAGGGGGGAGGATGTAATATCTGGGACATGACGTGTAATTACTTTTATCAATAAATGATTATTATGTGATTATTACGTGAATTTTTTGTGAATTATTTGATGGTTAGTGATATTATTTGAATGTTCATATGTGGTAAAGTCTAGGTATGTTAATTTTATTATGTCCAGAATAAAATATATATAATTAAGGTATTTTTCTGGTAATTTTTGGAGTATTATATGATTATATATGGATTTATGAATTTATTAATTATTTTCTGAATAATTACAAAATTATTTTATAAAGCCGGGAATCGTCCAACCTCAACCGTTTTTACGTTTTTACAACCCAAAACTCTTCCGAAAACTCCTTCCTAACCTAATTTGGTAATTCCGGACATTTTCCGTGTTTTGACTTTTTTGATCTGGATTACGGTTTGACCCGTGCGCGGGCCGGCGCAAAATTTTCGATACGATAACTTTTTTCGATAACATTATCTTCGTACAAAGCATATTCAGGGAATATTCTATCTAAAAGTATATTCAAGGAATATTCCAAAGCATATTCAGGGAATATTCTATCCAAAAGTATATTCAAGGAATATTCCAAGCATATTCAGGGAATATTCTATCCAAAAGTATATTCAAGGAATATTCCAAAGCATATTCAAGGAATATTCTCAAAAAAATTCCTCTATAAATAGCCCTTTATGTAGTTTTATTTCGCGCATATAATTATTTCACCAGTAAAAATTTCATAATTATCCAGAGAAAGTAGTAAGTGTTCTTCGTGTTCTTCATAATTAAATCGCGATTCGAAGGCGTTATCGAACTCCGATTCGGGCGTGCAATATATCAAAACGAAGCTCTCGAAATCCTCTTTCTGAATCAACCATTTATTTTTGCCCAAAAATCAAGGTAGTTTTCTGATTTAATTATGTAAATTCAAATTATTTATGGATTAAATTAAGACTTTTTGTTCTTGATGTTTTTGATATGATTTAATGGCATAATCATGTAGATCTTTTCTTCCTGGTCATTTTAGTATATTATATGTCAAAAACTGAGTTCAATAACATGGTTAAATTTGAATTTGATTCTCGGATTATAAATTAGGGTTTATGTTCTTAAATGTTCTTAATTCAAAATTAGGCATTTCTTAACTAGGGGTTATTAGATTAAATTGTTTGCATCAGTTGATAGATCGTAGGATAAGGAATCGAATGGTATAAATGGATTGAACGGAGGATCCCTGGAATATGTTCGTCGGAAAATGGGTTGCGGCGGCGGAAAACTTTGGCCCCAATTTCCAGTCGATTGACGAGTTATTTGTTTGAATTAATTACGGATATGGGTTCTTGGAATCCGTAGCATTGTTTCCTGTTGTTTTGAGTTGGTTCTGGATTGTCCTAAAGGCCGCAGGAAAAGCTCCATGGCGGCAGCCATGGAGTCCGGTCGGCAGCGAGCCGGAGAAGATGACCGGAAGGGGCAAATTACAGTTTGACCCCTGATGGTTTTCTTCATTTACAAATCCTATATTCTAGTGTTAAAAACTTGTAAAAATAGTATCCAGTTATAAAAATTCTCAAATATTGTATTTTTATTTTTAGAAATTTGTTTTTAATTATTTTTAATTTCAAAATTCATTATTTATTTTCTGAAAAATTATTTTTAATTACAAAATAAATCTTAATTATTTAATTAATTAATTTTAGTTGATAATTAATTAATTATTTAGTCAATTAATTTAAATATTAATTGATTAGTTAATTTAATTAGTTATTAATTAATTTTAATTGAATATTTAATTAGATTTAAATATTTAAATTGATTTTAAAATTGCGAAAATAGTATCGAGCTTTAAAATATTATTTTAAATTATTTTCAAGGCTCGATAATTATTATAAATTATTTTAAAGTCAAATTTGGGTGTTCGAACCCTATTATTTAATTATTTAATTGTTGAATTCTTGGATACCAACCCCACCTATCCGATACTACTCCACAAATACATATCTACCACATACTGATCTTTGATGCGAGATTGTTTATCAGACGAACCTTTATGGCTCGTATAACGGAAGACCATTCCTTGTAACCTTGGCACCCTTGGTCTTCTACACTTTGATTCTTTTCTTGAATTGAAATCCAAGTTTCTTGTAGACCTTGTTATACCTTTCTGGTATTGTGAAGCATCTTATGCTTCAATATAAATTTTATTTATGATTCAGTTTATTGAATTACATTGCTTATCAGGTTATTACTATGGAATTGGATTGTTTTTAAATATGGACCAGATTCGTGGTCGTATTAGGCCAATGAGTGCCTTGGATCCAGTATATAGAGCAAAGCTGGGAGCCTTGCTCAGGGTTAGTACGTGACTGATCAGCAGCCTAACCTTGGTTTTGAAAATAAAAATGAATATCCAATTCTAATCATTGCTTATCATGAAACTTGATTCCCTATATCATTTTAATTAATCATTATTAAATCTCAGTGCTGTCATTATGACTTGCTGAGCTACTTAGCTCACTCTTGCGAATATGTTTATGTTCTTTTCCAGTTAAAAAGGAATTTGGTGATGGCAAGGATCCCCAGTCGAGTGTGCCAGCTAGGTTTATAGGTTGAAGTGGAATGAGCTAGCGGAAGTTGTGTGGTTTAATGTGAGCTAAAAGTTTGTAATAAATTTTGACTTCAATATAAGATAAATAAATTTGGGATTTGGTACATTTGTAATAAATAAGGTTGTGGCTTGTGAACATACTTTAAACTATTACGATCCTTGATTATGGTAAATAGGGTCATTGCATATATTATTATATTCATAAACAGGTTTAAATATGGTGTGTGCATGTGTTGTGGTCCCCAAACTTCTGACCCGGGTTTGGAGGGCGTCACAACCAGCCTTGGACAACATTGATCTAATCAAGCTTGCAGCAGCTGAGCTCAAGATAAAAGAGAAAAGGAAATAGATTGATGATAAGATTGCACAAGTATTTGGTTCAACTTCTAATAAAGCAAAATCTATGAAGCACTCCCCACAGTTGAAGCCAATTAATTTGGAAAAGATGAAGTTAGGAAAAGGGGAGAAAGGTGAATCTTTAATGAAGAATGAATTCAAGAACTTTGTGGTTCTAAAGCCTAAACAAGCAAGTGTCACAATATCAACTAAGCATTCAATTTTGGTTTATTACTCTCCTCCTAGACCTGATGAAGAAAAGCTGATGGGTGCATCAATTTCCAGTTTCAAAACAATCAATGATGCCATTTTAAGGCAAAGAATAGCAATAATTTACATATATTGAAAGATGCTATGTGCCATGACTGAGCACCCTCGGTTCGGGGAAGACAAAGATGAGAAAATAGAAGACTAGGAGCTCAGAAAAGAAGAAAGAAGTAGGCCATTAAAGGAGTGAAAAGAAAATCGGAAATGCCTGCAACTTCAACTGGAACTGAGAAATCCTTATCTGAAGAAAAGCAAGTACCAAAGAAGTCAGGAAAAGGGTACTGGAAGGTTAGATCCAAGAGAAAGATTATTGAAGATGAAGAAATGGAAGCTGAGCCAACATAATCTATAACCTCAAGTCAACCAACTGTGCCCACTGTGGAGCCAGTTGAATTCAAGGTTCATCTAGTTGTCAATTTCCATGGTGAACCAATAATACCTAAGGATGAACCCATAGATTGGGATAACTTACCTTTTCCTAATTTTAACCTTCCACCACTAGTCAGAAAGAAGACCCCAAGAAGAAAACACAAATGATTCATGACTAACCCACCTCAATTCAAAGTCGTCTACAAGCCAAAGCCCACAGTCAATAAGGAGGATCAACTCTTCATATGTGACATCAAAGAATTCTCAGACATCAATCTCTATTTGGATGAGCTAGAGGAAATAAGAGGAATTGATGCGTCATACAAGCTTCCAGAAAGATTGGTGTTCAGATATAAGGGTGGCAAGGAGATTAAATGGCCTCTCTAATGAATTCTCAATAAAGCCTACAGTGTCATAGTGAAGGTGTTTTTTCCTATGAAGAAAGATTTTGGATTTACTAAGATGGCCAGATCAGAAGTACTTAGCAAGGTCAGTCAAATTAGACAAAGCTGGAGAGATCCAAATGCACTACCTAGATTTTTGACTATTCCATACACTGGTGATAGAGTGTAGTTGACACCTGATAGGGAGAAAAATAAACCCTGGTTGTGCAATTAATATCGCATTAATTATTCCCAGGTTGGGCCGACAATAAAGCTCGTTATAAAGGGCCCAAAACCCTGAATATTAATTAATTTCGTAATTAATTAATATGGGAAAAATCAGCTGATAAGTAAAGTCCATATAAAGACATAATTCCTTGGAGATTGGCCTCCAAGAAACCTCATGGGATAAGGTGTAACACCCCCAGATCTGGGGTCGGGGATCCGGGTTGTCACGGTCTTTCTTTCCACAATATCACTTCACTTAATTAATAATAAATAACCTCATGCTGTGACCCCACCCTAACACACACCACAACCCGTTATAGTCTCAGAGATGAAATTGAAATAAGTACAAGTCTTTGAATCCACCATTTAAAATTATTACAACCCAAAATGATTACTTGATAATTTACAGTTAATTGCCATTATCTGCCACAAGTTATAATTATACATAATTTGATTCTCAAAAGTAGATGGTCTGAACTTCAATGGATCTACCTCTGCAGCTATAGCAGCTACAACATCATCGGGAAGACGCGGGACGCTTCCCACGCGCTTGCGCTGGGTCTGCTGGAGTCTGGCCATCTCTCCTAACTGTTGTTGTGTGATGAAGAAATAAAGCAAGAGTGAGCCTTACAGCTCGCAAGATAATACATAGTGATAACAATAATATAAGTATCTAAATGGATACTTACTAGGATCCTTATCATGTGTAAGATAATTACTTACTAGATATAAGAAAAAAAACAAGGAATGATGTTACCAATACTTCACTACACTTATATCATTTATAAAGCTACTTGAACTACCATCGTTCAAAGTATTATAAGTTTTTTTTTAAAAAAAACAAAACATCCCATAGATGAGACCACAAGTTAAGACTTGAATAGATTCAATCTTTGAAATATTATTGAATGAAATAAAGTTACGAGATACTTTATTTAGTCCCGATATATATATATCCACATATATATATCTCTTTAAACATTTCCTGAAACCTCTGTTATGTAAAGTATGAAAAGAGTTTGAAACATCCAATGAATTTTGGAAAGGAAAAGAATTTTGGCATAAACCAGATATCTTGCTGATCAGGCAAAGATACCAATAAGTAACCTTTTCTACTGTAGATGGATGAATTCCTCACCGGTCATCACCCTGGCCGCATTAGGACCTCGCGCTAGACCGTTACCCGGCCCCTCACGCGTTGATGGACTGCCACCCAGCCACTTACACAATAATAGACCGTACCCCGGCCTGTCGCTTATGCCGACTCAATTAGATGGGCTTACTTCCCGAACGTTGGGCAAGTAATCAATTCATTTACCAAAACTGCAACCTCGTTGCGAATATAAAATACACCGCAGAGCCGGATTCCCCAGGTTTTGAGCGAGTATTTAAATCCCCTTAAAAGGAAGATCTTAAATATAAAAAAAAGAGTTTTGGGATCCGCTCTGACTTTTAAAAATCATTTTGAAGACTCGAAAACACTTTAAAGAGTGTTTGGAGTAAAGCTGATTTAATGAAGTAAATCAGTCCCCAGAATATTTAGAAAATGACTGAATATTATTATTTAAATAATATTCCCATAAAGAATAATCTTTATAAAAATAATTGAAGTAGAAGTATTAAAACTTATACTTGAAATAAACATTAAATAACCAAAGATATACTTATATGAAAGTATTATCCTTATTTGAATAATCGAAAATAAGTTTGATTATTGACATCTTATTCTTTAATAAAATAAAGAATATATCTCAGCAAATAATCGGAGTCATAGATCCTCAAATGAATATTCAAATAATATTCATAAATAATATAAAAGAGTCATAAGTCCTCGAATAATATTCGAATAATATTCAGATAAATAAATAAAAGGAGTCATACGCCTTCGACTAATATTCGAAATAATATTCAATAATAAAATAAAGTTAAAGCTATCGAATAATCCTTATTCGATTAATAGTTTGGAAAACTATAACCATATATATATATAAATATAAATATATATATATATATATATATCCATATCCATATATACAAAAATCTACTCGGGATCCTCGACTCCCGGTTTTAGAAAATATTTGCACCTTTGGGTCCCTATACTAAGGGTATATGCAAGATACCGCTATCCTCTAGCATAGGTATTATCAACTGAACCAACAGATATATATTTCAAGAATATGAAACATGCATGCATATATACCATATCACATGCTACAATATATCGCAAGAATTTTCTAAATAACCAACATGCATCTATCGCAAGATAATGCATATACAAGTGTATACATCACAACAACAGTATAACGGGTAGAATACTTGCCTGAGCGACTTGGGGGTGAGAAAGGCTCGGGACGAGTCTGATAACCTATAAACAACAAGTAAGTTGGAATTAAACCAAAGTCACTTGTAAATCTATACCTTAACTAACTTAGATTCTAACGCTTGTTTTGCGCTCACCGATTCGCTTAAGTCACTCGGGTACCCTCGGCTCCACCATTTTTAATAATTTAACCTTTACGAGTTTTAAAGCGATTCTTTCGCGAATGTCTTACCAACTGCCTAACACACTTACCATAAATGTTTCATACATTAATTAACCCTTTTTGGTCTATAACCTACATTTCAAAGTAAGGCGAGGGAAAAAAGTTTCGTTCGCGAAACGCCGTTACTTGAAACGGCCGTTTCTCCTAAACCGTGCATCGGAATCGAACGAACTACATATCAAAACGAAGCTCGTAACATGAGCTATATAATCATGGCAGTGGTCATAATCTAGCAGGGGGTTCTCGGGTCCTAATGCTATGCACAAAAACAGTCCAAAGAAAATCGGACGTTACGACGGCTATGTTTACGCGATTTCCAAATTTTAAACCATACAAAACCAACCACAAACCAACCTCAAATCCAACATACAACCAACCTCCATCCTTATCACATCATAACAACCCCAACCAATTCAATTTAATCATTCATACTTATGCTTAAACTTAACTTTAATCATACTTAAGTTCCTTTAAATCAAAACCACAACAATTACCATTCCATTTCACTACCATTCCAAATCCCAAACTCTAAATCATAACAACAAGCTACAATATCAACCCACTAATCAAAATCATCTTATAATATATAGGAATCTAGGGTTTGGAGATGGTATACCTTCCTTGAAGTGGTGGGTGGAGCTAGGAAGCCTTAAGAAGCTTTGAGAAGTCTTAAGAATGCTTGGATCTTCAAGAAAAACAAGAAAAACTTCAAGTTAAAAACTTGAAAACACTATTCATTGTCTTCTTCTTTGATTAAATGAAGAAGATTGAGAAAGAATTAATGGCTTAAACTCATGATATAGTCCTAACTAAGCATGAAGATGATTAGGGAATTATCTTACCAATTTAGGAAGCTTGGATCTTGGATTTTGAAAAATCTTGCCTTTAAAAAGTAAGAAAGCCGAGAGCAATGAAGAACTAATGCCTTGGTTGCTTTTGATTTTTTGATGAGAATGATTTTTTTACTTGGCTTGGTTGACTTGTTTTGTATTTGATTTAGTCAATTACCTTCTTGCCCTAGAAATTGTGTGGTTACAAAGCTACCACACCTCCTTCCTTCCCATGTCATGCTTATGTCATCCTCATGATGTCATCCTCCCTTCCTTGTCCTCTTTCTATTGGTTGGATGACATCATTCCCACTAATCCCTTTGATTAACTTCCTAATCGTTTGCCTAATGACCGCTGATCTGTTATACGGTTCGCTTAACTTTCGTTCTCGTTTATCGTTTGAAGGATCATACCCGGGATCTTATTACTTAGGTTCCCTTAACCTTTCTCAATACATTATATTCCTTTTTATGATCCTCTATTATAATCCTTTAATTTAAATCCTTTTTATCTTGTTACCTTATACTCAATTCTCTCCGTATCTTGTGGATTTCCGGGAAAAACCAAAGTGTTCGGAATTGGATTCTGACGATCTTTACATACACTTATATACTTCATAGAGTACTAATAATATCCCAGAATATCCATAACAGAACCCCTACATAGTGTGGCGTGAAAAGTTTTCTCATTCAGCTAAAACACTATTCACAAGGGTTACAAAAAGTTGAAAATTTTGGGGTTATTACAGTCTCCCCTCCTTAAAAGGATTCCGTCCCGGAATCAAACAGAAAACAAATGGGGGTACTTTTCTAGCATTGTGCTCTCTAGTTCCCAAGTTGATTCTTCCACATTATGATTCTGCCATAGTACTCTGACTAGCTTGATCACTTTGTTCCGAAGCACCTGCTCCTTCTTATCCATAATCCTTACTGGCTTCTCCACGTAAGTTAGATCTGGCTGCATATCCACCTGCTCGTACTCCACTATGTGCCTGGCATCCCGATGATACCTCCTTAGCATTGACACATGGAACACATTATGAACTTGTTGCAAATTAGGGGGTAGGGCTAGCTCGTAAGCTAACTTTCCAATCCGTCTTAATATCTCAAAAGGTCCAATGTATCTTGGGCTTAGTTTTCCTTTCTTTCCGAACCTCATTAATCCCTTCCAAGGGGATACTTTCAACAGTACTAAGTCCCCTACTTCATATTCCTTGTCCTTTCGGGCTAGGTCTGCATATTTCTTTTGTCTGTCTTGGGCTGCTACAAGTCGCCCTCTGATAAGATCCACTATATCTTTGGTCCTTTGGACCACTTCGGGTCCGAGCATCTTCCGCTCTCCTACTTCATCCCAGTATAAGGGAGATCGACACCTTCTTCCGTACAGGGCCTCATAAGGCGGCATTCCGATGCTAGCATGAAAGCTATTGTTATAAGAAAACTCGATCAACGGCAGGTGATCATCCCAATTTCCTTTAAGGTCTATTGCACAGACTCTCAACATATCCTCTAGTGTCTGGATGGTCCTTTCACTCTGTCCATCCGTTTGGGGATGGTACGCGGTACTCATATTTAACTTGGTCCCCGCACATTCCTGAAAGCTCCTCCAAAATCTGGAGTTGAACCTGGGGTCTCGGTCTGAGACAATGGACGCTGGGACTCCATGTCGCGTCACTATTTCCTTAAGGTAAATGTCCACCAGTCTATCGACTGTGTATCTCTCATTGATAGGAATGAAATGAGCTGACTTTGTCAGTCGGTCTATAATTACCCAAATGGCGTCGTGATTGGCTTTCGTCCTTGGCAAGCCTACAACAAAATCCATCGCTATCTGTTCCCATTTCCATTCGGGAATCTCCAGGGGTCGCAAAAGTCCACTGGGTCTCTGGTGCTCTGCCTTTACTCTTTGGCAAGTCAAACACTTGTTCACCCATTCTGCTACGTCCCTCTTCATGTTGGGCCACCAGTAATATTCCTTCAAATCCCTATACATCTTGGTACTTCCCGGGTGAATGGAATACCTTGAACTATGGCTTTCATCCAAAATCTCATCTTTAAGTTCTTGAACATTCGGAACCCAAATTCGGTAGAAGTACCTCATTATCCCTTTATCATCTTTTTCAGTATGGATCTCCTCTCCAGTCATTGACTCTCTGTCTTCATTCATTATTTTCTCCTGGCACAATCTGATCTTTTCCAATAACTCTGGCTGCATTGAGATCTCAAAAAGCTTTTCAGTTCCGGTTCCGGTTACCTTTACTTCTATTTCCATTCTCTCAAAATCCCTTATCAACTCTTCCGAAGTCGTTATCATTCTGATTCTTTCCTTTCTACTAAGGGCATCAGCCACCACATTGGCTTTCCCTGGATGATAGAGAATCTCACAATCATAGTCCTTGATTAGTTCTAACCATCTCCTCTGGCGCATGTTGAGCTCTTTCTGCGTAAATATGTACTTGAGGCTCTTATGGTCTGTGAAAATCTCGCACTTCTCTCCATACAAGTAGTGCCTCCAAATTTTTAAAGCAAATACTATTGCCGCGAGCTCAAGGTCATGAGTAGGATATCTAACCTCGTATTCCTTCAGTTGTCTCGACGCATACGCAATAACTTTACCGTGCTGCATAAGCACACATCCTAATCCTTTGTGCGACGCGTCACTATATATCACAAAATCTCCTTTTCCGTCCGGCAATGCCAATACCGGAGCCGTTATCAACCTTTTCTTTAATTCCTGAAAACTGTTCTCGCATTTCTCCGTCCATTCAAACTTCTCTGTCTTACGAGTAAGTCGTGTCAAAGGGGCTGCGATCTTCGCAAAGTCCTGTACAAATCTACGATAGTAGCCGGCCAATCCTATGAAACTCCTTACCTCTGTGGGTGTGGTTGGCCTTTCCCAATTTGAGACCGCCTCTATCTTGGAGGGGTCGACCAATACTCCTTCTTTATTGATCACATGTCCTAAAAACTGTACTTCATTCAGCCAGAATTCACACTTCGAGAATTTGGCATATAACTGCTCCTCTCTGAGTATTCCTAGAGCTATCCTCAAATGCTCTGCATGTTCTGCCTCAGTCCTTGAGTAGATCAAAATATCATCGATAAAAACTATCACACACTTGTCCAAGTACTTCTTAAATACTCTATTCATTAAATCCATGAAAGCCGCTGGGGCGTTGGTTAATCCAAAGGACATTACCAAGAACTCATAATGCCCATACCTGGTACGGAACGCTGTCTTGGAAATATCTTCGGGTTTAATCTTTAGTTGGTGATATCCAGTTCTCAGGTCGATCTTGGAAAAATAAGCCGCATCCTTTAGCTGGTCGAACAGATCGTCTATTCTAGGTAATGGGTACCTGTTCTTTATGGTTAGCTTGTTCAACTCTCGATAGTCTATGCACAACCTCATGCTCCCATCTTTCTTCTTAACAAATAAAACTGGTGCTCCCCACGGAGACACACTGGGTCTTATCATACCCTTATCCAAGAGTTCCTGCAATTGGATAGCTAATTCCTTCATTTCTAACGGGGCTAACCGGTAAGGTGCTTTTGAAACTGGCGCCGTCCCTGGGGCCAACTCAATAGCAAATTCAATCACTCTATCGGGTGGTAATCCCGGAAGGTCTTGTGGGAATACATCTTCAAATTCGTTGACTACTGGAATATCTTGTAAGTTGGGCACCTCCTTCTGCGTGTCCACCACATAGGCTAGGTAGGCCTCACTTCCTTTTCGTAGCATCCTTTTGGCCTGAGCCATAGTCAAAAATTTCTGCGTCTGCCTCTTTCCTCTAAATATAACTTCTTTCTTCCCGGGGATATTTAACTTAACTTTCTTCCCTTTACAGTCTATCTGAGCATCGTTGCTAGATAGCCAGTCCATTCCCAAAATCACATCAAACTCCCCTAATTTAAAAGGAATCAGATCAACACTGAAAGATTGCTCCCCTATGCCTATCTCACAGGCGGGGTGAATCTGGTTAACAGGAATAATTTCATGATTGGCTATTTCTACTTGTAAGGGTTCTATCAAGAGTTTAGCCTTAAGTCTTAACTTACGCGCAAAGTCCCTTGATATAAAAGATTTAGTTGCTCCCGAATCAAATAAAACATTTGCACTGACTGAATTTAGAGAAAGGGTACCTGCTATCACATCTGAATCTTTCATAGCATCCTGGACTGTCATGTTGAAAGTCCTTGCAGTAGGTGGCTTATTGGAAGCGGCCCTGCTTGCTCCCGAAGCTGCTGGTTTGTTCATTGGGCATTCCCTCTTCCAATGACCTGGGCGTCCACACAGATGACAATTGGTGGTTGGAACGACGGCAGGGGTTGATGATGGGCACTTATTTGAATAGTGGCCCTCCCGACCGCACTTAAAACAGGTTACTGGCCTTTCTTTACACTCCCCAGTGTGATTCCTTCCACATATGTTACAGGCTGGCAATGGGGGCCGAGACTGGTTGGAATAGGACATTCTTGACTTCTGGCCGCCCTGGCTCACACTCACACTCATTGGTCGCTTAAACCCAGTGTTCCTTCCTGGCAGGGACACTGCTCCTCGATTAAATCTAGTTGGGAAGCTCCTTCCTGCGGAACCTCCACCCATGCTCATACTTTTCCTCTTTATTCCTTTCTTCTCTCTTTCCTTCTGCATCTGTTCACTTCCGACTTCTACAATCGTTGCCTTTTGCACCAGAGTGGCATAGTCCGTAAGCTCAAGGATTGCCACCCTATTCTGAATCCATGGTTTCAGTCCCTGCTGAAACCTCCTAGCTTTCTTTTCCTCGGTGCTCACAAACTCCGGCACAAACCTTGATAACTCAGTAAATTTCGCTTCATACTCTGCTACAGACAAGTTATTCTGCTTTAGCTCCAAGAACTTGAGCTCCATCTGGTTTTCCATAAACCTCGGGAAATACTTTCCCAGAAACAACTGACTAAATCTCTCCCAGGTTATAATAGCATCTGTCTCCATGTTTTTCTTGGCCTCCCACCAGTAGTTAGCTTCTCCTTTCAGAAGGTAGGTAGCAAATACAGTTTTCTGTGCCTCATCGATACTCAAAATCTCAAAAGATTTCTCCATTTCCTTTAACCATGCCCTTGCCTCAACTGGGTCGGCTGATCCGTGGAACTCAGGGGGCTTAAGGGACTTAAAAGCCCTGAAAGAGTTTGCCACTGCATTGTTACTTCCTTGAGGGGGTGGGTTGGGTTGACGTTCCAAATTCTGCCTTAGGAGTTGCATGAACTGGCTCATGGGATCCATGCCTGGGTTTGGTACTGGTTGCTCAACCTCGGTTTCTCCTTCTTCAGCCTCTATCTCAAATCCCTCAACATCATATGTTTCCTCTTCCTCTTCATACAGGGAGTCATCCTGTTCCACATAATCCTCATCTTCCTCTTCACTGTGTTCTTGGTTTCTATTGTCCTGATTATGGCTTCCCTGGTCCTCAGACCCAGGGTTCGCCCTAGTTCCAATCTTTCTTGGCGGCATGATTCTGATAATAATAAAAACAATTATTGGGAAAATTCAACGTTAGGTCACAATCATATACAACATTGTGCCTTGCATAGCTCTTATAATGGGGAGAACGTATATCGCAATTCTATTATTTTAAGAAAGTTCTAATACGAAGGGCAGTAATAATAATGATAAAACAGTGATCCCGTCACTATGGAACTGAACTGAAAGGAAACAAATATATACATAATGCGAGAATACATAGTTTGATCTGGTCAAAAGTACAACAGTGCTACAGTCATCTGTCCCAAAAGTGATACACAAGAGTCTATCTGTCTAGTCAGAAAAATGGATGCTATATACAAGTCAACTATCCCGGAAAATTGGCTCTTACTAAGGCCTCGGCTAACTAGACAACTAGACTATTCCATCATCAATCCTGAATCACACACCGGAGCGGGTCAGCTCCCAAACCCTTTCTATCGCACGACGGAGGATATAGTCGGCCTGCCGCCTGGAGATCCTACCATGCCTGTCCCCCTGGAGAGATCTGAGTCTCGCTCAGGACGTGAGCTCTATCCCCGTAAGCTCCCTCCTCAAGGATCGGGGTATAGAAGCCCTAGTCTCATAAGCTCGGGTACGCCTACCCGCCCTCTCTGCATCCAACTCCCTCCTGGCCTCATCTAGTCGGCCCTCGGCAACAGCCACTCGGGTCCTCAATACATCCTGAACATATCCATGAGCTAACGAAGACTGCCTGTGGGCAGGGTCAAGAGGTGGTGAATCCGGAGCCGCTGAGGGTGCCTCCTCGGTCTGCCTAGGCTCGGAAGTATGGGTCTCTGAGCTGTCATCATCAGGAATCCAAGATAGTGGTGGAGGGGTAGGGGCTCTGACCACCGGAAGTGTGGGTAAAGGGATACCAGCATACACTACCATAGATCCAACACGCTCCTCAGCTACTGGGACCTCAACCGGGTCCTCCTCATCTGTAATAGCAATAACCTCTGTCTCTGACTCCTCTGAGGGGTCCTCCTCCATCTCAGGCTCCTCCTGATCCTCAACATCTAGCAATGCCTCATCATGCTCACGCTCGAACATCTCAGGGTCCTCTATCTCAGGCGCCTACACATTAAACGAGCTAAGTTACTATCATGATACTTATAAGGGTTCCCGTAAGGGTTTTAACTGTCAGCACTACTTTAAGTAGTCCGACCATGAACTTGGCAAGAGTTCTTATTATCTTTGTGAGTTTGTTATTATATCGTCGCATCATCTCTGAGGTTTATAACGCTTAGCTCTGATACCATTTCTGTAACACCCCCAGATCCGGGGTCGGGGATCCGGGTTGTCACGGTCTTTCTTTCCACAATATCACTTCACTTAATTAATAATAAATAACCTCATGCTGTGACCCCACCCTAACACACACCACAACCCGTTATAGTCTCAGAGATGAAATTGAAATAAGTACAAGTCTTTGAATCCACCATTTAAAATTATTACAACCCAAAATGATTACTTGATAATTTACAGTTAATTGCCATTATCTGCCACAAGTTATAATTATACATAATTTGATTCTCAAAAGTAGATGGTCTGAACTACAATGGATCTACCTCTGCAGCTATAGCAGCTACAACAACATCGGGAAGACGCGGGACGCTTCCCACGCGCTTGCGCTGGGTCTGCTGGAGTCTGGCCATCTCTCCTAACTGTTGTTGTGTGATGAAGAAATAAAGCAAGAGTGAGCCTTACATCTCGCAAGATAATACATAGTGATAACAATAATATAAGTATCTAAATGGATACTTACTAGGATCCTTATCATGTGTAAGATAATTACTTACTAGATATAAGAAAAAAAACAAGGAATGATGTTACCAATACTTCACTACACTTATATCATTTATAAAGCTACTTGAACTACCATCGTTCAAAGTATTATAAGTTTTTTTTTAAAAAAAACAAAACATCCCATAGATGAGACCACAAGTTAAGACTTGAATAGATTCAATCTTTGAAATATTATTGAATGAAATAAAGTTACGAGATACTTTATTTAGTCCCGATATATATATATCCACATATATATATCTCTTTAAACATTTCCTGGAACCTCTGTTATGTAAAGTATGAACAGAGTTTGAAACATCCAATGAATTTTGGAAAGGAAAAGAATTTTGGCATAAACCAGATATCTTGCTGATCAGGCAAAGATACCAATAAGTAACCTTTTCTACTGTAGATGGATGAATTCCTCACCGGTCATCACCCTGGCCGCATTAGGACCTCGCGCTAGACCGTTACCCGGCCCCTCACGCGTTGATGAACTGCCACCCAGCCACTTACACAATAATAGACCGTACCCCGGCCTGTCGCTTATGCCGACTCAATTAGATGGGCTTACTTCCCGAACGTTGGGCAAGTAATCAATTCATTTACCAAAACTGCAACCTCGTTGCGAATATAAAATACACCGCAGAGCCGGATTCCCCAGGTTTTGAGCGAGTATTTAAATCCCCTTAAAAGGAAGATCTTAAATATAAAAAAAAGAGTTTTGGGATCCGCTCTGACTTTTAAAAATCATTTTGAAGACTCGAAAACACTTTAAAGAGTGTTTGGAGTAAAGCTGATTTAATGAAGTAAATCAGTCCCCAGAATATTTAGAAAATGACTGAATATTATTATTTAAATAATATTCCCATAAAGAATAATCTTTATAAAAATAATTGAAGTAGAAGTATTAAAACTTATACTTGAAATAAACATTAAATAACCAAAGATATACTTATATGAAAGTATTATCCTTATTTGAATAATCGAAAATAAGTTTGATTATTGACATCTTATTCTTTAATAAAATAAAGAATATATCTCAGCAAATAATCGGAGTCATAGATCCTCAAATGAATATTCAAATAATATTCATAAATAATATAAAAGAGTCATAAGTCCTCGAATAATATTCGAATAATATTCAGATAAATAAATAAAAGGAGTCATACGCCTTCGACTAATATTCGAAATAATATTCAATAATAAAATAAAGTTAAAGCTATCGAATAATCCTTATTCGATTAATAGTTTGGAAAACTATAACCATATATATATATAAATATAAATATATATATATATATCCATATCCATATATACAAAAATCTACTCGGGATCCTCGACTCCCGGTTTTAGAAAATATTTGCACCTTTGGGTCCCTATACTAAGGGTATATGCAAGATACCGCTATCCTCTAGCATAGGTATTATCAACTGAACCAACAGATATATATTTCAAGAATATGAAATATGCATGCATATATACCATATCACATGCTACAATATATCGCAAGAATTTTCTAAATAACCAACATGCATCTATCGCAAGATAATGCATATACAAGTGTATACATCACAACAACAGTATAACGGGTAGAATACTTGCCTGAGCGACTTGGGGGTGAGAAAGGCTCGGGACGAGTCTGATAACCTATAAACAACAAGTAAGTTGGAATTAAACCAAAGTCACTTGTAAATCTATACCTTAACTAACTTAGATTCTAACGCTTGTTTTGCGCTCACCGATTCGCTTAAGTCACTCGGGTACCCTCGGCTCCACCATTTTTAATAATTTAACCTTTACGAGTTTTAAAGCGATTCTTTCGCGAATGTCTTACCAACTGCCTAACACACTTACCATAAATGTTTCATACATTAATTAACCCTTTTTGGTCTTTAACCTACATTTCAAAGTAAGGCGAGGGAAAAAGTTTCGTTCGCGAAACGCCGTTACTTGAAACGGCCGTTTCTCCTAAATCGTGCATCGGAATCGAACGAACTACATATCAAAACGAAGCTCGTAACATGAGCTATATAATCATGGCAGTGGTCATAATCTAGCAGGGGGTTCTCGGGTCCTAATGCTATGCACAAAAACAGTCCAAAGAAAATCGGACGTTACGACGGCTATGTTTACGCGATTTCCAAATTTTAAACCATACAAAACCAACCACAAACCAACCTCAAATCCAACATACAACCAACCTCCATCCTTATCACATCATAACAACCCCAACCAATTCAATTTAATCATTCATACTTATGCTTAAACTTAACTTTAATCATACTTAAGTTCCTTTAAATCAAAACCACAACAATTACCATTCCATTTCACTACCATTCCAAATCCCAAACTCTAAATCATAACAACAAGCTACAATATCAACCCACTAATCAAAATCATCTTATAATATATAGGAATCTAGGGTTTGGAGATGGTATACCTTCCTTGAAGTGGTGGGTGGAGCTAGGAAGCCTTAAGAAGCTTTGAGAAGTCTTAAGAATGCTTGGATCTTCAAGAAAAACAAGAAAAACTTCAAGTTAAAAACTTGAAAACACTATTCATTGTCTTCTTCTTTGATTAAATGAAGAAGATTGAGAAAGAATTAATGGCTTAAACTCATGATATAGTCCTAACTAAGCATGAAGATGATTAGGGAATTATCTTACCAATTTAGGAAGCTTGGATCTTGGATTTTGAAAAATCTTGCCTTTAAAAAGTAAGAAAGCCGAGAGCAATGAAGAACTAATGCCTTGGTTGCTTTTGATTTTTTGATGAGAATGATTTTTTTACTTGGCTTGGTTGACTTGTTTTGTATTTGATTTAGTCAATTACCTTCTTGCCCTAGAAATTGTGTGGTTACAAAGCTACCACACCTCCTTCCTTCCCATGTCATGCTTATGTCATCCTCATGATGTCATCCTCCCTTCCTTGTCCTCTTTCTATTGGTTGGATGACATCATTCCCACTAATCCCTTTGATTAACTTCCTAATCGTTTGCCTAATGACCGCTGATCTGTTATACGGTTCGCTTAACTTTCGTTCTCGTTTATCGTTTGAAGGATCATACCCGGGATCTTATTACTTAGGTTCCCTTAACCTTTCTTAATACATTATATTCCTTTTTATGATCCTCTATTATAATCCTTTAATTTAAATCCTTTTTATCCTGTTACCTTATACTCAATTCTCTCCGTATCTTGTGGATTTCCGGGAAAAACCAAAGTGTTCGGAATTGGATTCTGACGATCTTTACATACACTTATATACTTCATAGAGTACTAATAATATCCCAGAATATCCATAACAGAACCCCTACATAGTGTGGCGTGAAAAGTTTTCTCATTCAGCTAAAACACTATTCACAAGGGTTACAAAAAGTTGAAAATTTTGGGGTTATTACAGTCTCCCCTCCTTAAAAGGATTCCGTCCCGGAATCAAACAGAAAACAAATGGGGGTACTTTTCTAGCATTGTGCTCTCTAGTTCCCAAGTTGATTCTTCCACATTATGATTCTGCCATAGTACTCTGACTAGCTTGATCACTTTGTTCCGAAGCACCTGCTCCTTCTTATCCATAATCCTTACTGGCTTCTCCACGTAAGTTAGATCTGGCTGCATATCCACCTGCTCGTACTCCACTATGTGCCTGGCATCCCGATGATACCTCCTTAGCATTGACACATGGAACACATTATGAACTTGTTGCAAATTAGGGGGTAGGGCTAGCTCGTAAGCTAACTTTCCAATCCGTCTTAATATCTCAAAAGGTCCAATGTATCTTGGGCTTAGTTTTCCTTTCTTTCCGAACCTCATTAATCCCTTCCAAGGGGATACTTTCAACAGTACTAAGTCCCCTACTTCATATTCCTTGTCCTTTCGGGCTAGGTCTGCATATTTCTTTTGTCTGTCTTGGGCTGCTACAAGTCGCCCTCTGATAAGATCCACTATATCTTTGGTCCTTTGGACCACTTCGGGTCCGAGCATCTTCCGCTCTCCTACTTCATCCCAGTATAAGGGAGATCGACACCTTCTTCCGTACAGGGCCTCATAAGGCGGCATTCCGATGCTAGCATGAAAGCTATTGTTATAAGAAAACTCGATCAACGGCAGGTGATCATCCCAATTTCCTTTAAGGTCTATTGCACAGACTCTCAACATATCCTCTAGTGTCTGGATGGTCCTTTCACTCTGTCCATCCGTTTGGGGATGGTACGCGGTACTCATATTTAACTTGGTCCCCGCACATTCCTGAAAGCTCCTCCAAAATCTGGAGTTGAACCTGGGGTCTCGGTCTGAGACAATGGACGCTGGGACTCCATGTCGCGTCACTATTTCCTTAAGGTAAATGTCCACCAGTCTATCGACTGTGTATCTCTCATTGATAGGAATGAAATGAGCTGACTTTGTCAGTCGGTCTATAATTACCCAAATGGCGTCGTGATTGGCTTTCGTCCTTGGCAAGCCTACAACAAAATCCATCGCTATCTGTTCCCATTTCCATTCGGGAATCTCCAGGGGTCGCAAAAGTCCACTGGGTCTCTGGTGCTCTGCCTTTACTCTTTGGCAAGTCAAACACTTGTTCACCCATTCTGCTACGTCCCTCTTCATGTTGGGCCACCAGTAATATTCCTTCAAATCCCTATACATCTTGGTACTTCCCGGGTGAATGGAATACCTTGAACTATGGCTTTCATCCAAAATCTCATCTTTAAGTTCTTGAACATTCGGAACCCAAATTCGGTAGGAGTACCTCATTATCCCTTTATCATCTTTTTCAGTATGGATCTCCTCTCCAGTCATTGACTCTCTGTCTTCATTCATTATTTTCTCCTGGCACAATCTGATCTTTTCCAATAACTCTGGCTGCATTGAGATCTCAAAAAGCTTTTCAGTTCCGGTTCCGGTTACCTTTACTTCTATTTCCATTCTCTCAAAATCCCTTATCAACTCTTCCGAAGTCGTTATCATTCTGATTCTTTCCTTTCTACTAAGGGCATCAGCCACCACATTGGCTTTCCCTGGATGATAGAGAATCTCACAATCATAGTCCTTGATTAGTTCTAACCATCTCCTCTGGCGCATGTTGAGCTCTTTCTGCGTAAATATGTACTTGAGGCTCTTATGGTCTGTGAAAATCTCGCACTTCTCTCCATACAAGTAGTGCCTCCAAATTTTTAAAGCAAATACTATTGCCGCGAGCTCAAGGTCATGAGTAGGATATCTAACCTCGTATTCCTTCAGTTGTCTCGACGCATACGCAATAACTTTACCGTGCTGCATAAGCACACATCCTAATCCTTTGTGCGACGCGTCACTATATATCACAAAATCTCCTTTTCCGTCCGGCAATGCCAATACCGGAGCCGTTATCAACCTTTTCTTTAATTCCTGAAAACTGTTCTCGCATTTCTCCGTCCATTCAAACTTCTCTGTCTTACGAGTAAGTCGTGTCAAAGGGGCTGCGATCTTCGCAAAGTCCTGTACAAATCTACGATAGTAGCCGGCCAATCCTATGAAACTCCTTACCTCTGTGGGTGTGGTTGGCCTTTCCCAATTTGAGACCGCCTCTATCTTGGAGGGGTCGACCAATACTCCTTCTTTATTGATCACATGTCCTAAAAACTGTACTTCATTCCGCCAGAATTCACACTTCGAGAATTTGGCATATAACTGCTCCTCTCTGAGTATTCCTAGAGCTACCCTCAAATGCTCTGCATGTTCTGCCTTAGTCCTTGAGTAGATCAAAATATCATCGATAAAAACTATCACACACTTGTCCAAGTACTTCTTAAATACTCTATTCATTAAATCCATGAAAGCCGCTGGGGCGTTGGTTAATCCAAAGGACATTACCAAGAACTCATAATGCCCATACCTGGTACGGAACGCTGTCTTGGAAATATCTTCGGGTTTAATCTTTAGTTGGTGATATCCAGTTCTCAGGTCGATCTTGGAAAAATAAGCCGCATCCTTTAGCTGGTCGAACAGATCGTCTATTCTAGGTAATGGGTACCTGTTCTTTATGGTTAGCTTGTTCAACTCTCGATAGTCTATGCACAACCTCATGCTCCCATCTTTCTTCTTAACAAATAAAACTGGTGCTCCCCACGGAGACACACTGGGTCTTATCATACCCTTATCCAAGAGTTCCTGCAATTGGATAGCTAATTCCTTCATTTCTAACGGGGCTAACCGGTAAGGTGCTTTTGAAACTGGCGCCGTCCCTGGGGCCAACTCAATAGCAAATTCAATCACTCTATCGGGTGGTAATCCCGGAAGGTCTTGTGGGAATACATCTTCAAATTCGTTGACTACTGGAATATCTTGTAAGTTGGGCACCTCCTTCTGCGTGTCCACCACATAGGCTAGGTAGGCCTCACTTCCTTTTCGTAGCATCCTTTTGGCCTGAGCCATAGTCAAAAATTTCTGCGTCTGCCTCTTTCCTCTAAATATAACTTCTTTCTTCCCGGGGATATTTAACTTAACTTTCTTCCCTTTACAGTCTATCTGAGCATCGTTGCTAGATAGCCAGTCCATTCCCAAAATCACATCAAACTCCCCTAATTTAAAAGGAATCAGATCAACACTGAAAGATTGCTCCCCTATGCCTATCTCACAGGCGGGGTGAATCTGGTTAACAGGAATAATTTCATGATTGGCTATTTCTACTTGTAAGGGTTCTATCAAGAGTTTAGCCTTAAGTCTTAACTTACGCGCAAAGTCCCTTGATATAAAAGATTTAGTTGCTCCCGAATCAAATAAAACATTTGCACTGACTGAATTTAGAGAAAGGGTACCTGCTATCACATCTGAATCTTTCATAGCATCCTGGACTGTCATGTTGAAAGTCCTTGCAGTAGGTGGCTTATTGGAAGCGGCCCTGCTTGCTCCCGAAGCTGCTGGTTTGTTCATTGGGCATTCCCTCTTCCAATGACCTGGGCGTCCACACAGATGACAATTGGTGGTTGGAACGACGGCAGGGGTTGATGATGGGCACTTATTTGAATAGTGGCCCTCCCGACCGCACTTAAAACAGGTTACTGGCCTTTCTTTACACTCCCCAGTGTGATTCCTTCCACATATGTTACAGGCTGGCAATGGGGGCCGAGACTGGTTGGAATAGGACATTCTTGACTTCTGGCCGCCCTGGCTCACACTCACACTCATTGGTCGCTTAAACCCAGTGTTCCTTCCTGGCAGGGACACTGCTCCTCGATTAAATCTAGTTGGGAAGCTCCTTCCTGCGGAACCTCCACCCATGCTCATACTTTTCCTCTTTATTCCTTTCTTCTCTCTTTCCTTCTGCATCTGTTCACTTCCGACTTCTACAATCGTTGCCTTTTGCACCAGAGTGGCATAGTCCGTAAGCTCAAGGATTGCCACCCTATTCTGAATCCATGGTTTCAGTCCCTGCTGAAACCTCCTAGCTTTCTTTTCCTCGGTGCTCACAAACTCCGGCACAAACCTTGATAACTCAGTAAATTTCGCTTCATACTCTGCTACAGACAAGTTATTCTGCTTTAGCTCCAAGAACTTGAGCTCCATCTGGTTTTCCAAAAACCTCGGGAAATACTTTCCCAGAAACAACTGACTAAATCTCTCCCAGGTTATAATAGCATCTGTCTCCATGTTTTTCTTGGCCTCCCACCAGTAGTTAGCTTCTCCTTTCAGAAGGTAGGTAGCAAATACAGTTTTCTGTGCCTCATCGATACTCAAAATCTCAAAAGATTTCTCCATTTCCTTTAACCATGCCCTTGCCTCAACTGGGTCGGCTGATCCGTGGAACTCAGGGGGCTTAAGGGACTTAAAAGCCCTGAAAGAGTTTGCCACTGCATTGTTACTTCCTTGAGGGGGTGGGTTGGGTTGACGTTCCAAATTCTGCCTTAGGAGTTGCATGAACTGGCTCATGGGATCCATGCCTGGGTTTGGTACTGGTTGCTCAACCTCGGTTTCTCCTTCTTCAGCCTCTATCTCAAATCCCTCAACATCATATGTTTCCTCTTCCTCTTCATACAGGGAGTCATCCTGTTCCACATAATCCTCATCTTCCTCTTCACTGTGTTCTTGGTTTCTATTGTCCTGATTATGGCTTCCCTGGTCCTCAGACCCAGGGTTCGCCCTAGTTCCAATCTTTCTTGGCGGCATGATTCTGATAATAATAAAAACAATTATTGGGAAAATTCAACGTTAGGTCACAATCATATACAACATTATGCCTTGCATAGCTCTTATAATGGGGAGAACGTATATCGCAATTCTATTATTTTAAGAAAGTTCTAATACGAAGGGCAGTAATAATAATGATAAAACAGTGATCCCGTCACTATGGAACTGAACTGAAAGGAAACAAATATATACATAATGCGAGAATACATAGTTTGATCTGGTCAAAAGTACAACAGTGCTACAGTCATCTGTCCCAAAAGTGATACACAAGAGTCTATCTGTCTAGTCAGAAAAATGGATGCTATATACAAGTCAACTATCCCGGAAAATTGGCTCTTACTAAGGCCTCGGCTAACTAGACAACTAGACTATTCCATCATCAATCCTGAATCACACACCGGAGCGGGTCAGCTCCCAAACCCTTTCTATCGCACGACGGAGGATATAGTCGGCCTGCCGCCTGGAGATCCTACCATGCCTGTCCCCCTGGAGAGATCTGAGTCTCGCTCGGGACGTGAGCTCTATCCCCGTAAGCTCCCTCCTCAAGGATCGGGGTATAGAAGCCCTAGTCTCATAAGCTCGGGTACGCCTACCCGCCCTCTCTGCATCCAACTCCCTCCTGGCCTCATCTAGTCGGCCCTCGGCAACAGCCACTCGGGTCCTCAATACATCCTGAACATATCCATGAGCTAACGAAGACTGCCTGTGGGCAGGGTCAAGAGGTGGTGAATCCGGAGCCGCTGAGGGTGCCTCCTCGGTCTGCCTAGGCTCGGAAGTATGGGTCTCTGAGCTGTCATCATCAGGAATCCAAGATAGTGGTGGAGGGGTAGGGGCTCTGACCACCGGAAGTGTGGGTAAAGGGATACCAGCATACACTACCATAGATCCAACACGCTCCTCAGCTACTGGGACCTCAACCGGGTCCTCCTCATCTGTAATAGCAATAACCTCTGTCTCTGACTCCTCTGAGGGGTCCTCCTCCATCTCAGGCTCCTCCTGATCCTCAACATCTAGCAATGCCTCATCATGCTCACGCTCGAACATCTCAGGGTCCTCTATCTCAGGCGCCTACACATTAAACGAGCTAAGTTACTATCATGATACTTATAAGGGTTCCCGTAAGGGTTTTAACTGTCAGCACTACTTTAAGTAGTCCGACCATGAACTTGGCAAGAGTTCTTATTATCTTTGTGAGTTTGTTATTATATCGTCGCATCATCTCTGAGGTTTATAACGCTTAGCTCTGATACCATTTCTGTAACACCCCCAGATCCGGGGTCGGGGATCCGGGTTGTCACGGTCTTTCTTTCCACAATATCACTTCACTTAATTAATAATAAATAACCTCATGCTGTGACCCCACCCTAACACACACCACAACCCGTTATAGTCTCAGAGATGAAATTGAAATAAGTACAAGTCTTTGAATCCACCATTTAAAATTATTACAACCCAAAATGATTACTTGATAATTTACAGTTAATTGCCATTATCTGCCACAAGTTATAATTATACATAATTTGATTCTCAAAAGTAGATGGTCTGAACTACAATGGATCTACCTCTGCAGCTATAGCAGCTACAACATCATCGGGAAGACGCGGGACGCTTCCCACGCGCTTGCGCTGGGTCTGCTGGAGTCTGGCCATCTCTCCTAACTGTTGTTGTGTGATGAAGAAATAAAGCAAGAGTGAGCCTTACATCTCGCAAGATAATACATAGTGATAACAATAATATAAGTATCTAAATGGATACTTACTAGGATCCTTATCATGTGTAAGATAATTACTTACTAGATATAAGAAAAAAAACAAGGAATGATGTTACCAATACTTCACTACACTTATATCATTTATAAAGCTACTTGAACTACCATCGTTCAAAGTATTATAAGTTTTTTTTAAAAAAAAACAAAACATCCCATAGATGAGACCACAAGTTAAGACTTGAATAGATTCAATCTTTGAAATATTATTGAATGAAATAAAGTTACGAGATACTTTATTTAGTCCCGATATATATATATCCACATATATATATCTCTTTAAACATTTCCTGGAACCTCTGTTATGTAAAGTATGAACAGAGTTTGAAACATCCAATGAATTTTGGAAAGGAAAAGAATTTTGGCATAAACCAGATATCTTGCTGATCAGGCAAAGATACCAATAAGTAACCTTTTCTACTGTAGATGGATGAATTCCTCACCGGTCATCACCCTGGCCGCATTAGGACCTCGCGCTAGACCGTTACCCGGCCCCTCACGCGTTGATGGACTGCCACCCAGCCACTTACACAATAATAGACCGTACCCCGGCCTGTCGCTTATGCCGACTCAATTAGATGGGCTTACTTCCCGAACGTTGGGCAAGTAATCAATTCATTTACCAAAACTGCAACCTCGTTGCGAATATAAAATACACCGCAGAGCCGGATTCCCCAGGTTTTGAGCGAGTATTTAAATCCCCTTAAAAGGAAGATCTTAAATATAAAAAAAAAAGAGTTTTGGGATCCGCTCTGACTTTTAAAAATCATTTTGAAGACTCGAAAACACTTTAAAGAGTGTTTGGAGTAAAGCTGATTTAATGAAGTAAATCAGTCCCCAGAATATTTAGAAAATGACTGAATATTATTATTTAAATAATATTCCCATAAAGAATAATCTTTATAAAAATAATTGAAGTAGAAGTATTAAAACTTATACTTGAAATAAACATTAAATAACCAAAGATATACTTATATGAAAGTATTATCCTTATTTGAATAATCGAAAATAAGTTTGATTATTGACATCTTATTCTTTAATAAAATAAAGAATATATCTCAGCAAATAATCGGAGTCATAGATCCTCAAATGAATATTCAAATAATATTCATAAATAATATAAAAGAGTCATAAGTCCTCGAATAATATTCGAATAATATTCAGATAAATAAATAAAAGGAGTCATACGCCTTCGACTAATATTCGAAATAATATTCAATAATAAAATAAAGTTAAAGCTATCGAATAATCCTTATTCGATTAATAGTTTGGAAAACTATAACCATATATATATATAAATATATATATATATATATATATATATATATCCATATCCATATATACAAAAATCTACTCGGGATCCTCGACTCCCGGTTTTAGAAAATATTTGCACCTTTGGGTCCCTATACTAAGGGTATATGCAAGATACCGCTATCCTCTAGCATAGGTATTATCAACTGAACCAACAGATATATATTTCAAGAATATGAAACAGGCATGCATATATACCATATCACATGCTACAATATATCGCAAGAATTTGCTAAATAACCAACATGCATCTATCGCAAGATAATGCATATACAAGTGTATACATCACAACAACAGTATAACGGGTAGAATACTTGCCTGAGCGACTTGGGGGTGAGAAAGGCTCGGGACGAGTCTGATAACCTATAAACAACAAGTAAGTTGGAATTAAACCAAAGTCACTTGTAAATCTATACCTTAACTAACTTAGATTCTAACGCTTGTTTTGCGCTCACCGATTCGCTTAAGTCACTCGGGTACCCTCGGCTCCACCATTTTTAATAATTTAACCTTTACGAGTTTTAAAGCGATTCTTTCGCGAATGTCTTACCAACTGCCTAACACACTTACCATAAATGTTTCATACATTAATTAACCCTTTTTGGTCTTTAACCTACATTTCAAAGTAAGGCGAGGGAAAAAGTTTCGTTCGCGAAACGCCGTTACTTGAAACGGCCGTTTCTCCTAAACCGTGCATCGGAATCGAACGAACTACATATCAAAACGAAGCTCGTAACATGAGCTATATAATCATGGCAGTGGTCATAATCTAGCAGGGGGTTCTCGGGTCCTAATGCTATGCACAAAAACAGTCCAAAGAAAATCGGACGTTACGACGGCTATGTTTACGCGATTTCCAAATTTTAAACCATACAAAACCAACCACAAACCAACCTCAAATCCAACATACAACCAACCTCCATCCTTATCACATCATAACAACCCCAACCAATTCAATTTAATCATTCATACTTATGCTTAAACTTAACTTTAATCATACTTAAGTTCCTTTAAATCAAAACCACAACAATTACCATTCCATTTCACTACCATTCCAAATCCCAAACTCTAAATCATAACAACAAGCTACAATATCAACCCACTAATCAAAATCATCTTATAATATATAGGAATCTAGGGTTTGGAGATGGTATACCTTCCTTGAAGTGGTGGGTGGAGCTAGGAAGCCTTAAGAAGCTTTGAGAAGTCTTAAGAATGCTTGGATCTTCAAGAAAAACAAGAAAAACTTCAAGTTAAAAACTTGAAAACACTATTCATTGTCTTCTTCTTTGATTAAATGAAGAAGATTGAGAAAGAATTAATGGCTTAAACTCATGATATAGTCCTAACTAAGCATGAAGATGATTAGGGAATTATCTTACCAATTTAGGAAGCTTGGATCTTGGATTTTGAAAAATCTTGCCTTTAAAAAGTAAGAAAGCCGAGAGCAATGAAGAACTAATGCCTTGGTTGCTTTTGATTTTTTGATGAGAATGATTTTTTTACTTGGCTTGGTTGACTTGTTTTGTATTTGATTTAGTCAATTACCTTCTTGCCCTAGAAATTGTGTGGTTACAAAGCTACCACACCTCCTTCCTTCCCATGTCATGCTTATGTCATCCTCATGATGTCATCCTCCCTTCCTTGTCCTCTTTCTATTGGTTGGATGACATCATTCCCACTAATCCCTTTGATTAACTTCCTAATCGTTTGCTAATGACCGCTGATCTGTTATACGGTTCACTTAACTTTCGTTCTCGTTTATCGTTTGAAGGATCATACCCGGGATCTTATTACTTAGGTTCCCTTAACCTTTCTCAATACATTATATTCCTTTTTATGATCCTCTATTATAATCCTTTAATTTAAATCCTTTTTATCCTGTTACCTTATACTCAATTCTCTCCGTATCTTATGGATTTCCGGGAAAAACCAAAGTGTTCGGAATTGGATTCTGACGATCTTTACATACACTTATATACTTCATAGAGTACTAATAATATCCCAGAATATCCATAACAGAACCCCTACATAGTGTGGCATGAAAAGTTTTCTCATTCAGCTAAAACACTATTCACAAGGGTTACAAAAAGTTGAAAATTTTGGGGTTATTACATAAGGAATCAATTTCCTGCATTATAGGACCCAAAGTCCACTCTAAATCTGAGACTTGTCCACCAAGTCTCCTAACCCTAATCCAATTCCAAGGTATCCCATGCCTATATAAGGGGTCTCACCCCGCAAATCAGAACTACATTTTTTGACTTGATCCTTGGTAAACAGCAAGGTACGTAGGCATCTTGTGAAAGGCAGATCAAGTCACGAAACAAGTCAAATCGAGCCTCAAAGATCACGAACCCTAGCAGTAAATACACCCTAGTTTTTAATCCCTAACATTTGGCACCGTTTATGAAAAAGTATAACGACAACCATGGTGAACACACGGAGCAGAAACAACGCACTTGAAGGAACACCTGCTGGGACAACCCAAATAATTTCGTCAGTGGTGGAGATACCCCCACATTTAACCTACGCCTCCCCCCAAGGAGGAACTCTGGTGGGAGCAACCGAGGCACAACCTCAAGGGATGAATACCCCGAGTCTTCAAGGGAAGAATCCTTAATTTCAGCAACTACAAGTGCCTATAAACCCTCAACCCGTTGGGTATGAGTATTCAATAATTGCGCCCATAAACCCCCTTATGGGATGCCCCTATACCCAGAGGTTGGAGGGAGTGGGCACTCCAATCGGAGGGAAGCACAAGGACAGACACCCCATTATATACGTGGTTTAGCTCATATTCTGAAGGACCAGGAATTCTATGGACCTTAGACTGAAAGAGACTCCGAATCTTCGAACGACAATGTAGCTCTGAGAAGGAGGTGTGTTTGTAAAGAACCAATACATGATGCTAACCAACGCCCCAGAACCACACGAGGGAACTAGAGATGAGTTATTTAAGTTGTCTTTAGCTAAGCGACCCCCTAAAAGTATGTTGCAGCTCCAAGATAGGGCAGGGAAGTATATCAATGTGGAGGAAAGTATGAGGAAGACGGTAGTGAACAACGAGCCCGTTGGTGGCAAGAAGCGAAAGACTGATCTGGAATATAATGCTAAGGACAAGTATCCTAGAACCGAGAAAGACGTAGATTCAACCCCAAAGAAGGGAGGACCTGGACAAAAGTTCACCGAATATGCTAAGTTGAATGCCCCTAGGAGCCAGATCCTAATGGAAATTGAGAGAGATAGGGATGTTCATTGGCCCAAACCATTGAAGGTTGATCCTACTAAGCTAGATAAGAGAAAATATTATAGATTTCACAAGGATGTTGGTCATTACAACGATGAATGTAGACAACTGAAGGATGAAATTGAATTCCTTATTCGAAAAGGAAGGCTGAGCAAGTATACATGGGATGGAGGAGATAGTAATAACAGTGAAAGAAAGAACTTTGATGATTGTAGAAAGGATCAGGATGATCAAGGGAGAAACCCCCAACCCCGAGGGCCAATAATAAACACAATCTTTGGGGGACCTTAGCCCTGAGGGCCAGTAATAAACACGATTTTTGGAGGACCAATTGTTGTTGGAGTGTCTAAAAACTCAAGGAAAACTTATACCAGAGAAGTCATGCACATAGTGGGGGAAGCTCTGAAAAGAGCCAAGACCGGAGTAGCAATGGTATTTGATGATTTTGACTTGGAAGGGTTCAAGTTTCCTCATGATGATCCCCTAGTCATAAAACCCATAATAGGGAATAGTCCGGTGATGGTAGACAATGGAGCGTCGGTAGACATATTACTCTATGATACCTTCCAAAGGATGGGTTACAATGATTCTCAATTAACCCTAACTGGTATGTTGATATATGGTTTCACTGGAGTGGAGTGCCCTGTGGAAGGGATAATTCAGTTGCCTTTGACTATGGGTCAGGAACCTAGAGAAGCAACACAGATGTTGAACTTTGTAGTGGTAAAGGCTGGTTCAAGTTATAATGCAATCATGGGAAGAATGGGAATACATGCTTTCAAGGCAGTCCCCTCTTCTTACCATTTAGTGATAAAGTTTCCCATCCGGAACGAGATTGGAGAAGAGAGAGGAGATCAAAACATGGCAAGGAGTTGTTATGTAGCCTCCCTTAGGTCTGATAGAGTTGGGGGCAAGTTTTGCCTTTTGAAGATTTGGATATTCGCGAGAATGATGAGAAAAGAGAGAGCCAGCAGAAGACTTGATTCCGATCCCTTTGGCTCCCGAGGATCCTGAGAAAGTGACTTTTATTGGAGCATCACTGAAGGATCCCCTTAGAGGGAAGTTGGTTAGGTTTTTACAAGAAAATAGTGATGTATTCACATGGTCAGCGACTGATATGCCCGACATAGACCCGAAATTGATCACTCACAAATTGGGCGTAGATCCAAATTGAAAGACCGTGAAGCAAAAGAAAAGGAGTTTTTCCCCTGAGAGGCAGGAGGCAATAAAGCAAGAAGTAGAAAAGCTCCTAGAGGCTGGTTTCATTGAAGAGGTAAAATTTCTGGAATGGTTAGTAAATCCTAAGGAATGGTAATGGAAAGTGGAGAATGTGCATGGATTTCACTGATCTGAACGATGCATGCCCGAAGGATTGTTTTCCGTAACCAAGGATAGATACATTGATAGATGCGACCGCTGGTCACGAGATGTTGAGCTTTATGGATGGATTCAGTGGATACAATCAGATCAAGATGCATAAGGATGACATCCCAAAGGTATCATTCATCACTGACTTTGGTGTTTTTTGTTATCTTGTTATGGCGTTTGGTCTCAAGAATGCAGGAGCTACCTATCAAAGGTTGGTGAATAAAATTTTAAAGATCTTATTAGAAAAATAATGGAAATATATGTAGATGACATGTTAGTCAAGATTCTTAGGAACATTGACCATATAACCCATTTGAGGGAAGCCTTTGAGGTCCCGAGATACCACAAAATGATGTTAAATCCCACAAAGTATGCTTTCAGAGTGGGATCAGGAAAGTTTTTGAGATTGATGGTCTCCAAGAGAGGAATTGAGGCAAATCCTGATAAGATAAAGGTCATTTTGGACATGGAGCCTCCAGGAACTATCAAAGATGTTCAGAAACTCACCGGAAGGGTTGCTGTCTTAGGACGATTTATCTCCAAATCTGGAGACAAGTGCTTGCCATTCTTTAAATCCTTGAAGAAAATAAAATATTTCATATGGACTAAGGAAAGTCAAGAAGTGTTTGAAGGGTTGAATAAATACATGGTCCAAGCCTCGTTGGTGGCCAAACCAGACCTGAACGAAACTTTGTACTTATATTTGGCCGTTTCATAAAATGCCTTAAGCGTTGTATTGATAGAGGAGGATCTTAAAATCCAGAAACCCATATACTATGTTAGTAAGATTCTTCACGGGGCTGAGTTGAATTATAAAGTTATTGAAAAGTTTGCTTTAGCCCTAGTGATGGCCTTAAGGAAGTTGTGTCCTTATTTTCAAGCTCAAAAGATTTAGTTGTTAACGAAATAGCCTTTGAGAAACATCATCCACGACCCTAAAGCCAGTGGAAGGTTGATTAAATTAGACATTGAGCTGGGAAAATTTGACATAAAGTCTAATCCATGAACAGCGACAAAAGCCTAGGCCTTGGCTGACTTCATGGTTGAATGTACCATCCCCAACCAAGAAGTCGTGGGCAGGGAGATACAGAACCTCAGGGCATGGAGGAAAAAGAAAATGCTAAGGTCGATGTGTTATCCAAATTTTCCTCATCAGAAATAGAGGAAAGCTCTGGGAGCGTGTACTTTCGTGTTTTAAAAATATGGAGCAAATACATCAAGTTAATTGCCCCCATAGGACTTGAAGGGTCATGGATAGATCTTATTAAGGCTCATCTGCAAACCAGATGGCTTCCTAACGGTGCAGTAGAAGCGAGAAAGTTGTCTGTATGGGATCTAAGATACTCTCTAATTGATGGGATTCTTTATAAAAGATCTTTTATAATTCCTTATTTAAGATGTCTTAGGCCAGATGAGGCTAAACTTATTTTGGAGGAAGTACATGACACTACACCATATATGGCCTATCTCAACGCCCCTTTTCAAGAATGTTACCCAATATGTTATCCTAGAAATGGTACTCATAAGCTAATTTAACATTGTATATTTTGTGTTACCTTAGCAAAAAACGTGATGTTGCATTAGGTAAAAAGTGTTCCAACTTGTAACATTTTTGTCAAAGTGTTACCTTAGAGTATTAAAACATAAATATAATATGGCATGCTTGATGTCTTGAATCAGTTCAAAAGAGGATTTGCATGTAAGTATTTTGAAGTTTTCCTTGTTCAAGTGTTATATGGAAATTTTCCTTATTTAAGTTTTGGATATTAAATTAGTTGGTTTAATTAGTTATATTTACTGTTATTTTTGAGGTTGTAAACTTGAGATGGTTGTAGTTTGTAAATTAGTTGGTTTAATTAGTTATGTTTATTGTTATTTGCTAGTTCGATTTCTTGCTTGCAAATAACTTAGTTAATATTTCAGGGAACAAAGAAAGCTTACAAGAGAAAGCTTTGCATGTATTAAATGAGAAAGGGCCAGATGATGATGGAGTCGAGGAGAAACTGAAGTAAATTCAAGTATTAGCTTCTAGTAGTACTTTTTAAAATATATAATCCTTGGTTGTTCTTAAGTAAAGAATGTGAACTAATTTATAGTTAGTTTGGCCATTTAATTTGGTTGTATATTTGGATATTTAATGTTTGGGTTGGATGCATTATTTTGCAGTTATGAAACTGAATAATTGGGATTCTTCAGTTTACAAATAAGCATTTCAATTTGTTTGTGCTAAAGTGTTATAATAGCCTCCTAAACTGTTACCATATTATGTTTAAAATGTTTTATCAGGCTACTTATAATGTTACAACAACTTCTCAAAGTGTTACATTAGGTTCTATGGGCCTACTTGCCACGTCATCAAGACAACTCAGCACTGTGGGCCCCACACTTGCCATGTCAGCTAGTGGGTCCCATCATGGGGTCCACTTTTTAAAACATTTTAAAATTCTAAGGTAACATAAAAAATAAGTTACAACTAATCTCTCTTTCTGTTGCATTAGCAAGCTAAGGCAACATATAAACAAGTTAAAATACGATGTTGCCTTAGGCACCAAAGATGTTACCTTAGACCCTAAGGCAACATGGAAAAACCTATCATTAAGAAAATGTTACCTAAGCTTAAAAGTGGGACAAGATCAACATATTTACCCCCTAATGCAACATTTTTTTGGTGTTATAGTAGGCATTTTATGGTGTAGTGTGAGGGTATATGTGGCCAACACTTGGGGGGCAGGTCCTTAGCCCACAAAATTACTCGTTTAGGCTTCTATTGGCCAGAAATGATGGCTGACGCCAAATGATATGTAAAGAGGTGTGATCATTGCCAAAAACATGCCCCTGTAGTAAGGCAACCTCCCGAAATGCTTACTTCCATAAACTCCCCAATCCCATTTGCTATATGGGGAATGGATATTCTCAGGCCTTTCCCAATGGCCACTGCTCAAAGGAAGTTCTTCATTGTAGCAATTGATTACTTTACCAAGTGGATTGGAGCTAAGCCCCTGGCAAAGATTACGACTAAGCAAGTCGCTCAGTTCCTGTTGGAGAATATTATGTGCAGGTTCGGGATTCCCCGAATCTTGGTGCTGACAAGGAATATAATTCAATAATGAAGAGTTCAGGAAGTATTGTGAAGAGAACGAAATTGACTTGAGGTTCATTTCTGTTGCTCACCCTCAAGCTAATGGGAAAGCAGAGGTTGAAAAATCAGATCATTCTAGATGGGTTAAAGAAGAGGACTGAAAAGTCCAGAAATAATTGGGTGGATGAAATACTTCCAATAATTTATGCCTACAGGACCACATATAGAGTTAATACAGGAACAACACCATTCAGGCTAGCATATGGGGTAGAAGTGGTCGTTCCAGTGGAGATATCACATTTATCTCCAAGGATCCAAGCATATAATGCTGAAGAAAATGAAGAGGGGAAAAGGTTAGCCATGGACTTGATAGATGAAGTACGAGATGGAGCGCATGCAAAGATCATGGAATATTAGAAAAAACCTCTTTTTACTACAACCTGAGGGTGAAAGAGAGATTCTTCAAGCAAGGAGATTTGGTCCTAAGAAAGGTGGAAGCTTCTGAAATAGGGCAGAAATGAAAGCTTCCCCCAAATTGGGAAGGGTCGTACAAGGTTAAGAGCTTTCAAGGAAGAGGATCTTACAAATTGGAGACCATGGATGGGGAAGAAGTACCTCGGACTTGGCATGCTCAAAACCTGAAGGTTTACTACATATAGTTCGTTGTTACAATGGTGGTAACAAGGTTCAAAAGCACTGTGAATCTTTGCTTGCTTAGGGTTTTATATCTTAGTTTTAGTAGGATTTACATTTTAGTTGGTGACTATCAGGGGCAAACCCATTTTATGTAAATTTTTGAAAACCAAGTTATGTTTCAGAGTAAAAGATATTCTAGACTTTGAAAAACCATATTATATTCTTGTGTTAAAGTTATTTTAGACTTTGGAAGACCAAGTCTTATTCCCATTATTCAATGCATGACTCTTAGAACTATGTAGTTCGGGTTAATAATCTATTTCCTTGAAAGTACAAACTCCTAAAGTACTTGGAAAATTAAAGGGAAGCAGCTAAATAAGGCAAGGAAAATGACATAAATAAACCCCGAGGGGTAATAAGTTCAAGATATAACAAGTTAATACATAAATCTAGAAATAGATAAAAATCTACTCATCCCTGGCAGGATCATCCTTATCCTTCTCTACTTCAGTGTGACCCTCATCTGCATTAGCATAAGTCTCTGCATTCTTTGCTGGGGAGGAAGGAGGAGAAGTAGTGCTAGGATCAAGGATGCGATCTTCTTGCATATGGAAGTTAAAGAGAGTGTCCAAGCTGTCCTCAGTCTCTGGATGCTCAGGACTAATAAAATCCATGGCTTCTATCAAGCCAGGATGCTTCTCAGCCACATCCTTCACTACAGCATCCCAACCTTACATAAACTGGATGGGAAAGAGACCCTCATCATGAATGTTCATCAAATCCTTGAACTTTTGGGAGTCCGTATACTCATCGATGAGTGTTTCCTTATCACTCCGGAGTTTAACCAGCTTGACATGGGCCTTAGACAACTCTTCATCTTTATTCTTCAGCTTCTTCTCGAGGACCCTATCTCTCTCTTTCCATTTTTCATCTCCTTTTCAAACTAATCTGAATTCCCCTTCCAAGACCTAGCCTGGTGAAGGGCCTCCTGGAAATAGGTGTTGCTCTAAAAAGGAGGGTTTATTAAGAATTTAAAATGAAAAAGAGATTTTAATTAAAGGAAAAAAGAGAAATATTACCGAAGCTTGAGCTTGAGAACCCATAAGCTCAATGGTCTCTATGTCACTCCCTGTCACAAAGTCAATAAAATCTTGAGGAGTAATGGAGTGATAGGACCAATCCTTAGCATGTTTGGTGGACCCTAACACTGTGTCGCTTCTTCTAAAGCCCCAGTTGGGCCTAAAAAAATGCCCCTTGAGTGGGGAATCAACATCATCCCCTACTAAAACCTGTGGGACGTGAGGCTTTATGAATGAAGGGCCATCGGGCTTGCCCCTTGTTAATGTTGTTATTGGCCTCGCAAGATGAAAAATAAATATTGAAGCCCTTGAGTAATTAAGGCATAACAGAGTATAAAGAAGAAAAAAATAGATAGATTTATCCCTATCAGTGGAATGAGACAGACCAACTTTATTAGGGAAAACTCCTCTAAAAGGGTCCAAGTGTCTGTTTGACCGTTATACGTGATAAGGACTTGATAAGTGACCTCCTCTTCATCAGTTAGTCTAATACTAGAAGGGCTATCATCGACTACTTTGCAAAAGGGCCTACGAAAAAGATTGGCCCAATCGCCTCCGGCCCAAGTCAGTCTAACAAATTCGTCTCTCCATTTTGGGTTGTTCTCAACTATGGAGTTACCATAAAAATGTGGGGAATTTTGGGCCTTTGACGTATTAAAACTCAGCTCGGTTGAGTTAAAGAACTATTATAGAATTGGAATATCTTCCTAAAATTGGAAACAGAAAGGGGGAATTTATTCCTGAGACATAAAACCATAAAACAAATAATGTTCCTCCATGCATTAGGGGGGAGTGGATAAGGGTTTATTTGCACATCTGCAAGGAGACGCGGGATGAATTCATTAAAAGGGAATCTAAGACCTACAACTAGGGCTCCCCGATAAGTGAAAATAGTATCCCCCTCCCAGTTACAGGTCCTATCACCAGGGACAACCGGAGTAATCCTAAGGTTAGAAGGGAGTTTGTACAGGGTGTTTTAATATTCTATCCTACCATCTAACTCATGGAAAGTATTACCATGATTGTAAGAATCTAAATCAGAAAGAGATGGATATCATCCCCTCTAGTATTAATCATGTCTAAGAGAGAAGTATAAGGAGAGCGTATTTGAATAGCGGTACCTCTTTTAGGAGTGTTCATCTTTGCCATCCTAGTAAGGTCGCGATCCGCCATTGATGTTCTTGTGAAGGAGGCTTGAAACTCAGAAAATGGTTGAAGGTGGTGGAGCGACGGTGGCAAATAACACCGGAAATCGCCTTTCTAATAGAGAAAGTCAAGAGAAATTTGAGAGAAAGTTTGTAAGTGAGAAGTGAAATGAGGAATCCTGCTTCTCACCACACTTATATAGCAGAATATTGGGAAATGAATCGGCAAAAGCCCATTGAAGCACGACCCAATTAAGGAAGGCCCGCGAAAAAGACACTTCTGGGACAATCTAGAAGGTTGGAAGGAATTTGAAATGTCCATAATTGACCAGGGTTCTGATCGATGAAAAAGTGATTTTAATCGAATGTTTGTTCGACTAAAGTGGTAAAAAATTATATAAGTCGATCAGAATCCTGATCAATGAAAAAAGTGATTTTAATTGAATATTTGTTCGACTAAAGTGGTAAAAAATCATATAAGTCGACCAGAATCATGATCAATGAAAAAAGTGATTTTGATCGAATATTTGTTCGACTAAAGTGGTAAAAAATCATATAATTCGATCAGCATCCTGATCTAATCGATCAGGAATCCTGGTCAAAATCCAATTAGATCATAGTGTCGGAAATAGAGATAAGTCGATCAGCGTCCTAATCTAATCGATCAGGAATCCTGGTCAAATCCAATTAGACCACGGTGTCGAAAATAGAGATAAATCAATCAGTGTTCTAATCTAATCGATCAGGAATCCTGGTCGAAATACAATTAAAGCACAGTGTCGAAAATAGAGATAGGTCGATCAGTGTCCTGATCTAATCGATCAGGAATCCTGGTCGAAATCCAATTAGACCACAGTGTCAAAAATAGAGATAAGTCGATCAGCGTCCTGATCTAATCGATCAGGAATCCTGGTCGAAATTCAATTAAACCACAATGTCGAAAATAGAGATAAGTCGATCAGCGTCATGATCTAATAGCTCAGGAATCTTGGTCTAAATCCAATTAGACCATAGTGACAAAATTAGAGTTATGTTGACCAGGATCATGGTCGATTTCGATCAGGAATCCTGATCGAAATCACAGTCGACCGGGATCGCAAATTAGAAGATAATTCGACCATGATCCAGGTCAATTTTGATCACGAATCCTGGTCGATCTAGCATGAGTCCTGGTCGAAATTATTGGTAAAAAATAATAAATAAATAAAAAATGAAATTAAGGAAAATTCCAAAAATTAAGGGAAAATTCCGAAAAATTAAGGAAAATTCCAGAAATTAAGGGACAATTCCAGAAAATTAAGGAAAATTCCAGAAATTAAGGCAACATTTCAGAAGATTAAGGAAAATTCCATAAATTAAGGGAAAATTCTAGAAAATTAAGGACAAATACCAGAAAATTCCTAAAAATAGGAATAGGGCAAGGGAAATAATAGGGAAATTCCAAAAAATATCCTGAAGCCACGTATAAGGCAAATCATTGTAAATGTGTAGGTTGCTCCACACTTTACGCAGAAAACGATACCCTATAAGGGATTATATGAACTTAACTTTCGTGAAATCTTTTACGATTTCCCGAAAGTTGGGGGGCAAATGATAGGGAGAAAAATAAACCATGTTGCGCAATTAATATCGCATTAATTATGCCCATGTTGGGCCAACAATAAAGCCCGTTATAAAGGACCCGAAACCATGAATATTAATTAATTTTATAATTAATTAATATGGGAAAAATCAGCTGATAAGTAAAGTCCATATAAGAACATAATTCCTTGCAGATTGGCCTTCAAGAAACCCCATGGGATAAGGAATCAATTTCCTGCATTATAAGACTCCAAAGTCCCTCTAAATCTGAGACTTGTCGACCAAGTCTCCTAACCCTAATCCAGTTCCAAGGCATCCCATGCCTACATAAGGGGTCTCACCCCGCCAATCAGAACTACGAGAGCAGTCAAATTAAGCCCCAAAGCTCATGAACCCTAGCAGTAAATATACCCTAATTTTTAATCCATAACAACACCCTACTGGACGATGGAGTTTAGAGATGAAAAGTTTGTCAGAAGATTTTTCAGACTTGAAGACCAGCTGCAAATATTGAGCAAATAAACACTCAAAGAAATGCAGGAGATGCTGGATATCAATAATATAAAATGATGCTAAATTCCTTATACAACTTCAGATTCAGATTGAGGAGAATAATAAGAGTTTGGGAAATAAGACAAGGGATTCAAGGAAAAGGAAATAATATGCTCAAGCTAGAGGAGCACCTTGAAAATAATATGTAAATATTCTTTACTTTCTTGATTAAATTTTCAATAGAAGAATTTTGCAATTTATCTACTATTTATTGTAATATTTTTAATTGGGGTGTTTTTGTTATCATCAAGTTAACCTGAATTTATGCCTATAATTCTATTAGACATAAATAGGGAGAGATTATAGGGAATATGTTGTAGGGTTGCTGATAACTATTGGTGAGACTGCATAACTGTATGAATAGTATACGTGATAACTCAACACGAGAATAATACTAGAACAGGAAGGTTAATAATACTACGCCTCTACAAGAAATCAGGAAAAAATGAAGACAAGGCAAATACAAAGAATCAAAAGATTAGAAGAAAGCTTGAAGTCTGTTTACAGGTCACTGAAAGAAGCTCATTAATGTGTTCATGCCTCAGTGAAGAATAAAGGTTAAAGACTTTCAGGGTTTCAGAAAAGTTGAAGATTCAGTGCACAAGTGCCACCGAAAGATTTCAGTGTATTGCCATTGATTAAAGATAGACAGTGTTCGAAGCATAGGAATCTGAAGAATTGAAGATAGTGTATAGAAAAAGGTTAAAGAAGACTGCTGCAGTCTTGAAGTTATACTCACTGACATGATTTCATTTATATGTTCAAATATTGGTGAAGAACAGTGAATGAAGTATTTAAGATTGTAGTAGCAATGAAGACGTTGTCTAAATACTAGAAAGGACTCTAGTGAAAGTACAATTGTTTATTGACAGTCAGTGTTCAAAGTGATAAAGTTGTTGCAAGCTTAACAATATAATCAAGGCCATAATACGAAGACCTGAATCGAAGTTAGTCGCCTATGAACCAGACCAGTTTCATTAGGCGTCAACAGCTTTTGAAAGAAATCTGAGTATTATTTTTAGAAGAATTGTAAAGTTGAGGAACGTACTTGGATTGAACGTTTATCTGTTAAAGTATAAGAAGAGGTGCGTAGGGTATATAGCTAAACAACTCGAGGGATTAGCCAAGTTCAAAGTTTAATGGTTAACTTAAATATATTTATTTAATGGACTTTAATATAATTTATTTAATAAACTTAAATTGATTTATTTTATAAAAATATAAGTTTATTTTATAAATCTAAATTAGTTTATTTATATAAGTTATATTTAAGTTTATTTTATAAATTAATTTAGTTACAATTTAAACTTAAATAATAAAAAAAAAGAGAAAATAAAATAAATAAAATAAAAAAAGGAAAAGAAAAAAAGAAAACAAAACGAAATAAAGGCAAACGAAAAGGAAAGGTCATGGGTGTACATTTGTTTTGTTTCTAAACAAAACTAAGGTCGCAAGTAAAAGCTATACACAGTCGCAAGTGACTGAATCTCAGAAATAAACAAAGGCAACTCTCCTGTATACCTCCTGATTGCCAGTAAGTTTTTGGTGGAAATAAAACTAAGTATAAATGCTTCCCCCTCTGGTCGCAAATAAAAGAGTACCTTGTGGTCGCAGTAACTTTCAAGCAATATTTTATTGATTCATTCAATTAATTTGTGTGGTTAATATTTGACCACATATTTCGGTTGAAGATAAATCCTACACTCAGTAGCAGATCAGATTCAACAATTCAGATTGTATTGTTCTGTTCATCTTCTCTCCCAAAGAGCTAGTGAAAGTAGAAGCAAAGAGAGACAGAGGAGATACACACTCATATTCATATTCGTTAATCTTCTCACTAGAGTAACGTTATAATGCCCGATTTAATTCTTTTATATTCATAGAGGCATTATAAATGTTACCCGGTAATTAAATACTTAGACAAACAAAAGCTACATCATTGTATAGGATTTAATTTGTTGATCTTTGTAGAAACTAGGAACTTGTTGTTCTTAGATTGTATCCGGTTAATTTATTTACTGGAGTGTAGCAACACCCTCGTAGATTTATATATGAATAAACATATTTCCCCGAATATTTTGTGTTTCTCATTTTACTATTCCAAACACTATTCACCTCAAGAACACGGAACCACTAACTGAACACTAAATTTTATATCCGCGAAAGATTCAATTTTTTTTAATTTAGTTAGTATCGTATTCAACCCCCCTTCTACGATACTTCGGGACCTAACAATTGATATCAGATCTGACTGATTGACACACAAATCAGGATCCTTAGTTCAGTGGAGCTCGATGTGTAGAAGTTATTTGAACTCCAATTGACGAGAGATCTTGTTAAATAAATTTATTTTATTAATTTAGATTTACATAAATTTATTTTGGAAATCTGATTTAGAAAATTTATTTTATAAATTTAGATGGCTTACTTGGTTCTTGATAATCCTCCTTTAAAATTTATTATAATAAACTCTTAGTCCCATTCAGGTCATTTACAAGTCGTAATCGCCGAAATTTTAATCCTCGCCTTTTCGTTTTCACTTTCAACCATGTCGAATACTTACTTACCTATTCAATGACATCCCTTTTCATATTAGGTCATTACTAGTATCATCTTAAGTTTCTAGCCATCTTTAATTCTTCCCATTACATAATAAAGGGTTCTCTTCACATTGTCTTACTTCAATGTCATTCGTGCGATCCTTCTCATCAGTTGTTCCGAAGTTTGTCATCCTCAATCTATCTTTTCCTACTTAAGGTGTCGGCCACCATATTGGCCTTTTCGTGATGATATTAGATTTCTCAATCATAACCCTTGATCAGTTTGACTATAGCCTCTAACTCGTGTTTAGTATACACTCCGGAAAATAATAAAAATCCAAATTTACCTCATAACTTAAACTCTTTTTCCCTTTCAGTGCGAACCTTATCATAATTATTCTAGATCATTATTATGACATCTTATGTCACGGTTCTTAAGCCGCATAATAGTATTGTTATACTTAACACAAAATCTGTTAGGTCCCATTGTGTTTGTAGGAGGGGGGGTTGAATACAAACAATACCGAATAATCGAATTTAGTGCGGAATAAAAAATTGAAACAAAATTCAAGTTAAATAAAAATATTATTAAACTTGAAAGGTGTTACAACAACGGTATCGATTACAAGAGATTAATCTCAAATTAATTATCACAAATCTAGAATAAATTCGACATGAACTTTTTCTATTTTTGCAATAAAAAGATTCAAATGCTAAACACAATTTGAGATTAAGTTCTAGGGATTATGATCCGTTAGATAGTTACACAAGAACAAGATAATGATTTCTAGTGGTTTGGATTTAACTTTACTAGCTAGAAATTGTGATCTTGAATTTAGCAGATGAAAATGAAATATTGTGCTTGGCTACTTTTCTTTTGTTCTTGAGTTGTTGATTTTGGATGATATCTTTTGTCTTCTGCAGCTTCTGTTTTATATTTCAATCAACAGAATAGAATTGAACTGGCAAGACAATCGGTTGAACTAGCAAGACAATCCTCCTTCCAGTATAACTTTCGGTATGACAATCAGTTTAAGCTAGTATGACTTTCGGCAAGACTATTGAATGAACTAGCAAGACTATCAAACTGAACTAGCAAGACTATCTCCTTCCAGTAGAACTTTCGGTGAGACAATTGAAATGACTTGGCATGACAATCGGTATGACAATCCAGATTGTCATGCTAGTTCAATTTCAATTGTCTTGCTGAATTAAAACTGATTTTAATCCAATTAAAATTCTGAAAATTCTTAATATTAATTCAAAATTAATTAATCAATTAATTCAATTAATCAATAAATTAATCTTTGCAGATATAATTTATTTTCTTAATTAAATTATATGACTTAATTAATTAATAGAGAATTAATACTAATCTTGAGCAGCAACCACTCTTCTAAAAATCTTCTGAAAATCACTGAGAATTATGAATCAATTTCACCACTTCAATGTTGACACTCGATGTACTGTCTGATTCATGAGTGACTAACTTCCGTGACGTTTCTTCATGTCTTGACTTTAACACTTTGATTTTCTTCAGATTAAATCCTTGTAATTCTCTGATACCCTGACGAGATCTCTATCACTTGATTAAATCCACAATCTTTATTTATATCACTGGGCTTGATCAATTTCTTGAAATTCTTCCAGTGAAGTAATTCCTCAAGTTTGTAGATGAACCTTGTTTCTGAATCCTTTGACAGATGTTACTTTGTGAGATCTCTTTGACGGTAGATCCACTATTTACTTATTACATTCTTATTTGAGTTGAGTTAAATCCTCGAATATACAAATAGGCTATGACATATGCCTTACAATCTCCCCTATTTGTTTGTTAGACAATAACAAAAAATACCTAGAGGATAACTTAACTAACAAATAAGAAAAAGATATAAACAGAAATGCAAAGTAAATAGCAGAAAAGTTCTGGATAACATTTAACATTTTCCAGATTCCAAATAGATGTTCCTCTAGACTGAACATATCTTCAAGTAGTTTCATCTTCTTTTGTACAACCACATTTCCTGTTGAGAAGCACATATCTCTCTTGCTTCTCCCCCTATGAGAATCAACTGATTAAAGAAGATCACCTTCGTTTACCACATCTCCTGTACAATAGGATCCGCAGATAAAAACCAATGGTACTCCCGTTTCAGAAAACATCTTCTTCCCATACTAGGAAATCACCTTGTGTTTACCACCTCTCCCGTACAATAGGATCCGTAGTTACAAACAACAATGTTGTGGTGTAGTGTACATATGTAGGATCTTTTTCTTCCTCCCTGCTATTTCTCCCCCTTAGTTGAGGAATCCTCCAAACTATTACTTAAGCTTTTATCTCCCACTTAGAGAAGGAATGTATGCCGTTGTCTGAAGGAGTTCTCATATTTCACTTGGTTGGAAAAGAAATAACAAGTAGTTTCTCTTTCTTCCTCACTATGAGTGCGTGATTCTGTTTAGTGTACCTCACATGTGTTTCACTCTTCTCTCCACTCGTGTTTACACTCATTCTCACAAGTGTATCACTCTTCTCTCCACTCGTGTTTACACTCATTCTCACAAGTGTATCACTCCTCTCATAGCTCCAACATTCAGCTGTACCTGCAAGGAAAATCACCTTAGCCATCCCTAAGGAGGTCACAGGTGGTGCAATGGGAGTTCGCAAATCCCCATCCTTGTTAAACTCGTCAGATGAATCTGAGTCATAATCTACAAGTTGCTAGTTTCCCTTTTAGGGTTCCAGATTTGAATTTTGGGAAGATAAACAATGATCCAACGAATTTAGCATAAGATCAAAGTTCCCTTCTAATGTATGTGAAGACATTTCCCTGTGACTCATCAGGTAATAATTGAATCATTGTCAACAAGTTGTTGATCTGCCTATGTCAGATCCACTATCCGCAGATGCATTCAGGGGATTTAAGCCTGGGGAGGTAGACACTGACCACTGACATATGGCTTTTGGATCAGTATCCTCTCCTAACACCTGTAAAGGCAATTGGTGCATTAACGAACCTTGAACAATCGAATCTGACCTTAAAATGGTCGAAACTCTTGTTTCCGTCAACTCATCCTTTGTGTGTGTGACATTTCCTTGTGTATCAAGAATTGTTTATGTTTGAGGTGGTGACACTACAACAGATACCCTGACCGACAGGCAAATTTCAATAGACGCACCCTGTTGAGAGAATGAATCTAGTAACTATTTTTGTGCCTTTTCAGCCATTACATCTGTTTGAGAAGATGTATTGGGGCTAGCAGTTGTCTCGGTTTAAAATACTACTCATCTTTGTAGGAGACAGAGCTACTGGGTTGACTACAGAACCTTCCTTATGTGGTGCACTAAGGCACTATCTCCCTCACGCTCACTCATACTCCATTTTAGTGGTAAGAGAGCGTTGATTGGTTCTGTTTTTGTGTTTGTCTTTACAGTCTGGGATAGATGTTGTGGGTTTTCAACCTCATGACTGTCAATGAAAGAAAGCCATTGGAGACTGAACCTGTATCACAGAACATATGGCAATAGAGAGATAAAATGTACTTAAGATCTATAATGAATGAAAATTATACATTTAATCTTTTGAGAGAAATGATGTACACTAGTGATTTCAAAAGATTTTAATGAAATAAGAAATCACTAATGTTGAAAGAAGTTCGATTTTCTCCTAAAACTCACTGCACATATAAAATAATATGTTTGTGCCTAGTAATAAGAGATTTATTAATATGACGACTCTACTAGTTCATATTAAACTGTAACTTCAGTTAGAGTGTCATACCATATTTTTGACGATTGCTTGAGTAGTACACTAGTTCATACCAACCTGAAGTGAGATTGTGAAGAAGAGATTGCATAGTCCAATAGATCTGCAACTGCAAAGTCCATGAACTGTGGTGCATTGACTTCCTCTTTTGACTCACCAACCTGGAGTGCATTTGTACACATCTTATTAGAGTCCAATTCCAAGTGTAATGTGCATCAGGTGCCTGATATGTCGTAATATTCTCAAGTCTCGTCACTGGTGCTATATGTTAGATACTGCTTCCTGATAATAACCTAGCACAATATACACATTGTCAATGATAACATTTCCAGCTTGCAAACAGCCATATCCCTCAGTTAAACCTTTGCCGTTATCTCCAAAGGTAACCAGTGGGCCAGCTTTCTCAACCACATTTGATAGCAGAGCTCTATCTCCGGTCATATGTCTTGACGATCCACTGTCAAAAATCCACACTACCGGTTCCACCTGTTTACTGCCCTGCACTACAAATGGATTAGACCTTCTTCGGAACCCAAACTTGGTTGGGCCCGGCATACTTGTAGAATTGTCCTTTGTCAGGCAAAACAACATTTTTAATTTTAATGGTCTCAACTTTCTCAATGACTGAACATTTGACCTTGTAAACAGCCTTAACAAATTTTTGTTTAGGCTTAGGCACAAATGTCTCCTTTCTAGCCTTAGAAGGACTAGCAGTCTTAGACCTATCATGCTTTCTATAATTCACATGCTGACGAGGAGTAGTCTTATCACTAGAAACATGCTTACCATTAAAATAAGCATACATCAAATTGAAAGTACAAGACATAAAATTAGCAACACCACATGCTTTATGAGAGGGATTAACAGCAGACAATTTATGCATGGTAGACATGGCATTTTTGTTATCCAACTCATGTGTGTCTGAGTTAGTCTCAGTTGCTTTCACAACTTTGACTGGAACTTTCGACACACTTGACTTGGAAACAACCTTCTCATTAGCAAGATCTTCAGCACGCATTTCTTCTTGAATAATAGAGGAGGTCGTATCAAATAGTTCAGCAATTGACCTTTTATAGAGGGGTTCATCAACACCCTTAAGCACATGTGGTACTTCCCTACCTTTAGCACAGACATGAGGAGGGGAGTTTATGCCTAATTCTCCAATAGCATCATTGTAATTATAACCTATTCCAGATGTTTGATTAATAACTTACTTACTGTAGAACTCTTTAGCCTTCGAACAAGAATTGAAGTAGGCTCTAACCTTAGTCTCAAGACCAGTGATCTTGTCTTTGAGAATAGTTTCGAGTTGTCTATAACACTTAACTCTATTCTCTAGAAAAGATACTTGTTCTTTTAACTTGTCTTGATTAATGTGCACAAGTCTTAATTCATTGACCTCTTTCTCAAGGTCTTTGATCTGCTGACTTAACAGTTCATTATCACGACGAGCACAATCTAAGGAACCTCCTAGATGATAAACTAATTCAGCATCAGTAAATTTTACCTCTTTTCTTGACGATGAAGCTTTTCCATCAATAGCCATAAGAGCAAGATTCTCATCTTCTTCATCTTTACTATCAGTATCATCCCAGCTTTCTCCCTTTGCCAGGTAAGCCCTTTCAGAGTTACTCTTCTGATTTGAATCATAAGATTTCTTCCTTACTTGCTTTGGCTTCCTGCATTCTGTGGCAAAGTGTCTCAACTCATTGCAGTTATAGCATCTAATGGTGCTCCGATCAACCATCCCTATTTTGTATCCACCACTGCTGGTGTTAGAGGATGAAGATCCACCTGTCTGGAATCTGTTGTAGTTGGACTTGTACTTGAACTTGGGATTTCTCTTGAATCTGACATTGGAGAATCTCTTGACAATCTGGGCCATTGACTCATCTTCCAATTGCTCCATCTCTTCCACGGAATAAAAATCATCACTGGATTGATTTGTAGTAGGAGGATCATATTCTGCTACTAACACATTTTTCTCAACCTTGGAAAACTGTACCATTCTCTCCGACTGTTGAGATTGTTGTTGTTGTTGACCTTCCGCTACAAGAGCAGTAGATGTGCTGACCATTCTATCTTTCCCGTAGACTTCCTTCTGCTGAATCTGCTCCAACTCATAGGTTTTTAACACACCATAGAGTCTATCCAAAGAAATCTCACTCAGATCTCTAGCTTCTCTTATGACAGTGATTCTATGCTCAAGATGAGTTGGCAGTGTTAAAAGGAACTTTTTGTTGACCTCCTTGATTGAATAATATTTTCCATTTATGTTCAGGTTGTTGATCAATGCATTGTACCTCTCAAACACTTCAGTAATTCCTTCTCCTGGATTGGATTTAAAATGTTCATACTCAGAGGTTAGGATCTCCAACTTGTTCTCCCTAACTTCCTCTGTACCTTCATAAATCACCTCAATAGTTTCCCAGATGTGTTTGGAATTTTTACAGTTCATCACATGTCTGTTCATCAAGGGATCGAGGGAATCAACTAAAATTAACTGAAGGCTGGCATCCAAAGAGGCTTCTTCTTTTTCTGCAGGAGAAAAATCCTCAGGCACCTTTGGATAGGGTCTAGCTTTGGTAATCACAACATCATCTACTATCACCTCTGGTTCAATAACCATCGGAGATTTTGGACCCTTCTTTAATAAGTTCAGATATTTGGGATATGCAACTTGTAAAAATAAGAGCATCTTCTTCTTCCACATGATATAATTTTCTTTATCAAATAGTGGAATTTTAACGGTTCCAACTTTTTGTGAAGTCATTATGAATTTTTGAATAAATAAAAATTCAAGGAGTTGAAAAATCACAAAAGTCTAGGATCTTGATTTGTTCGTTAATCAGAAGGCTCTTATACCAATTATTAGGTCCCAATGTGTTTGTAGAAGGGGGGGTTGAATACAAATAATACCGAATAATCGAATTTAGAAATGAATAAAAAATTGAAACAAAATTCAAGTTAAATAAAAATATTATTAAACTTGAAAGGTGTTACAACAACGGTATCGATTACAAGGGATTAATCTCAAATTAATTATCACAAATCTAGAATAAATTCGACATGAACTTTTTCTATTTTTGCAATAAAAAGATTCAAATGCTAAAGCAATTTGAGATTAAGTTCTACGGATTATGATCCGCTAGATAGTTACACAAGAACAAGATAATGATTTCTAATGGCTTGGATTTAACTTTACTAGCTAGAAATTGTGATCTTGAATTTAGCAGATGAAAATGAAATATTGTGCTTGGCTACTTTTCTTTTGTTCTTGAGTTGTTGATTTTGGATGATATCTTTTGTCTTCTGCTGCTTCTATTTTATATTTCAATCATCAGAATAGAATTGAACTGGCAAGACAATCGGTTGAACTAGCAAGACAATCCTCCTTCCAGTATAACTTTCGGTATGACAATCAGTTTAAGCTAGTATGACTTTCGACAAGACTATTGAATGAACTTGCAAGACTATCAAACTGAACTAGTAAGACTTTTTCCTTCCAGTAGAACTTTCGGTGAAATAATTGAAATGACTAGGCATGACAATCGGTATGACAATCCAGATTGTCATGCTAGTTCAATTTCAATTGTCTTGCTGAATTAAAACTGATTTTAATCTAATTAAAATCAGAAAATTCTTAATATTAATTCAAAATTAATTAATCAATTAATTCAATTAATTCAATTAATCAATAAATTAATCTTTGCAGATATAATTTATTTTCTTAATTAAATTATATGACTTAATTAATTAATAGAGAATTAATACTAATCTTGAGCAGCAACCACTCTTCTTAAAATCTTCTGAAAATCACTGAGAATTATGAATCAATTCCACCACTTCAATGTTAACACTCGATGTACTGTCTAGTTCATGAGTGATTAACTTCCGTGACGTTTCTTTATGTCTTGACTTTGACACTTTGATTTTCTTCAGATTAAATCCTTGTAATTCTCTGATACCCTGACGAGATCTCTGTCACTTGATTAAATCCACAATCTTGATTTGTATCACTGAGGCTTGATCAATTTCTTGAACTTCTTCCAGTGAAGTAATTCCTCAAGTCTGTAGATGAACCTTGTTTCTGAATCCTTTGACAGATGTTACTTTGTGAGATCTCTTTGACGGTAGATCAACTATTTACTTATTACATTCTTATTTAAGTTGAGTTAAATCCTCGAATATACAAATAGGTTATGACATATGCCTTACAAAATCCTCTTTTTTATAGTCAAGTACTGCTAGCACGGGGTTGTTACTAACCTTACCATCACTTTTTGAAAACCATATTATTTGAATTCATACCCGCTTGGTCGTTATTAAGTACTCATTCTGAAAAAATTTCGAGTGAGCATACTTTCACTAATCACATCAGTATCTTTCATATTGTCCTTCTTCAATCATATTAAAGATTCATACGATATGTTATAAACATTATTACCTCATTACATAAATTTACCCATCAATAAGTTTTAATGGCACAATCATTGTACAGAGTTTTCAATCTCATATTACATCAATCAGTTCTCAAATACCTCTCTTTGTTCGGAAGGCAATCAGCCTTGGAAAAAAATGATTTTCATGATATCAATGTAATTTAGACAATCTTAACAAGATTTTAAAATCAAATATCTCAAAAAATAATGAGCTCTAAATTAAAGAATCGCAATACTCAAAAGATATATGAATTGGAAGAAAGAATACAACAAGGATTATTCTTCCATGTCCTTAAAATTTTATATTATGATATTATGGAGAATATCCCTTGAAAGCAATGATTGCTGAATAATAACAACATACGAATGATATTTATAAGATTTTCCCATTGAAAGAATACTTTTCTTTTGAATAATGAAAGAAATCTCGACTAACATCATCAATGAAAGGTTAACCATTAAGGTCTCAAAATGATGTTATTTTGAAAGAAGGAATTTTATCCAATGATTAACAAATAAGAAAGTATATCGTTCTTCAAATACTTTATGATTTTAAATGGATATTCGTTATATAAATGAAAGAATAGAACATTTCATGAACAAAAAATTTCATAAAACTGGATATGAATTCTCGTTTGAGTGGGCGACCTAGTTAGGTCTCAATCAAATCATTATTTAAAAATTTCATCAACAATTAAATTTGCATATATAATAAATTGTGTAATAATAAAAATTTGATTGGAAGTGGAACTAGACAAATAATAGCTAGTCTATATCAAGCAATATTATCAACCGACTAAGAAAATAGCCAGCTCAATTGGTGTGGCACATAACAACTAGTTAGGGCGATTAGCTAGGTTTCTATTGTATTAATTAAAATTTTGACTAGTTAGGACAATTAACTAGTCGTTCATAAGAACATATGCAACTAAGTATATTTCAGTTTGTTCGTAAAAATCTCAACATCGTAAGCACTGAAGCAATTTGTGGCTACCTGGATGATGATTTTGAAATAAAGAGCTTTCAAATTTGGGCCGAGAAAGGCAATTATAACTATGAGTCGAGTGGTCTTGGTATCGGAACAATCGATAACACCTCATCAAATATTTCTTTCCAATGAAATGGTACACTCAGAGATGCCCTCGTTCACATACTTGATCAGATTCTCAAATAGAATTGAATTCGGAATACCAATATCAAATTGATACCCTTACTATGATTTCAAAGTTCAATATACAATCTCATTCCGAATAGAAAAAAAGGATTCCCGAGGAATCTATGGATATCAGATCAACCATATTTTAACAATTTGTAAAATATTTACAATCTTGAATGAGAAGAGTAATTATGAAAGAAAAATCAAATGGAGATATTCATTACGAATATTCGTCAATTAATTGAGGATTTTTTTTAAAAATGCCTCGGATGGTTGAAATAAAGTATAGATAGATCTGAGTCAAACAAGAAGATCATAATCTATAAATGAAAATCCATGGATCAACAAAAGACTTTGGGCAAGTCCTTATTCGGAGAAAATTATTTAAGTTATTGGTCATATCGGAATTTTAAAGTAGAGAACTAAAATGATTTCCTGATATTATTATCAAGGAAATGCGAATGATAAACACTTTGGAGGGAGTAACGTGACACTGAGTAGATGCCAAAATAATTCACTGATTATCCTAATTATGGTTACTATTCGTCCAAAGATGATCCCATATCTTCATCTTCGTAATTTCATATTTCAATTAGTGACTCTCTCAATATTATTTTAAAGTCGCTTCCTAACTTAACTTTCACAAGTATATCTGTCATTCCGGTGTTTTATCTCGAAGACCTTACTCAGAATTATCCTAAAAGCATCTATTAAGCTGATATAGGCCTGCTACACGCATCCGTTATAAATTACAAGTGGCCAGTCCCAGACCCCCCGGAAACAGATCAAGGAGATCTCTCAGGGATCTCAATGCAGTCCATAAGTTCGGTGGCATGTGTGTGTAAGTGAATATACATAACTAAATATATAGAGGTCTACGAGTATGTATACGTAGTCTCTAACAACATTTTTATCGAAAAATTTCATTCTAGACTCACTGGTCTGTCTTTAGTCCTTGTAGTAGGTTCTAAGATCGAACCATCGCTCGTTATAATCATATGCCATTTAATTATAAACATGCTATCAATTCATGACGCTCTTGATCTTTGAGTTAAACCATCATAACTGTAACCCCCCAAATCCGGGGTCGGGGATCCGGGTTGTCATTAATAACACTTAATCTTAATAAACAACCAAAAACTGCGTACTATGACCCCACAAAAAACACACACACCACAAGTTATAGTCTCAGAGATGAATACTAAAAATAATACAAGTCATATTCCACAATTATAAGTCATTACACCTCAAAAGGTTTTCTAAATAAATTTACATGTTCTTTGCCAATATTACAATTCATAAATATACATAAGTCGGGTATATCAAAAGTTGAAAACCTAGCCTAATGGTAGCTCCTACCTCGGCCATAGCGGAATCAACGCCTACAGGAAGCTGCAGAACGTTTCCAATTTGCTCGCGAATTGGGAACTTGGTCATGTTCATCTTTCCTAGCTGTTGTTGTGTGATGAATAAACGAAGCAAGGGTGAGCATTACAACTTGTAAGATAATATATAGTTTAATCAATAATGCAAGTATCTGAATCGATAACTTACTGAAAATCTTTATCAAGTGTAAGATAATTACTTACTGGATATAAGCTTAAAAAGATGAAGTTACCAAAATACTCCAATATAAATATACCCTTTAGAAAAACTACTTGAACTACTACTGTTCAAAGTATAATAAATTTTCAAAAGCTCATCATATAGAAGGAGCTACAAAATAAAACTTGTATAGAATCAATCTTTGAAATATCATTTAAAAGAAATAAAGTTACGAGATACTTTATTAAATCCCAATATATATATACACACACACACACATACACATATATATATATATATATCTCATACACCCTTGAAAACCTCTGTTATGAAAAGTGTAAATAGGGTTATCATTCCCAAGAATTTTGGAAACAAGAAACTTTGGCATAAACATGATATCTTGCTGATCAGGAAAAGTTATCAATCAAGTCACATTTTCTACTAGTAAATGGATGAATTCCCCACTGGTCATCACCCTGGATGCATTAGGACCTTATGCTGGACTGCCACTCAGCCACTTACGCTTTGATGGACTCCCACTGAGCCCATGTGACCTATGCTGATGCATTCTGATTGGGCTTACTTCCCAAACGTTGGGCAAGTAATCAAAGGTTCTATTATAATTTCCCAACTTTGTTGCGACAAAAATATACCACGGCGCCGGATCCCCTAGGTTTTGTGCGAGTATTTAATTCTCTCAATTAAAGGAAAGGTTTAAGAAAAAACAAGTTTTGGGATCCGCTCTAACTTTTAAAGTCATTTTGAAGACTCAAAAACATTTTTGAAAATGTTTGGAGTAAGGATGATTTAATAAAATAAATCAATTTCGATATATTAGAAAATATCTGAATATTATTATTTAAATAATATTCCCATAAAGGATAATCATTATAAAAATAAATAAAGTAAAAGTTTTTGAAACTAATACTTGAAACGAATAATAAATAACAAAAGATATACTTATACGAAAGTAAAATCTGTATTTGAATAATCGAAAATAAAGTTTGATTATTAATCAAAATTATCAAATACCTTATTCGATTAATAGATATAGAAGACTATATATATACATATAGTCTATACCCAGGGGCATCGCCTCCCGGTTTAGGAAAATATTCAACTTTGGGTCCCCTATACTAAGGGTATACGCAAATAATGCCTAACTATAGCATATGTATTATGCAGTTTATAAACGAGGGAATTGACAAAGAAATATTAAGATTCTGAAACAGGCATGCATACATATCATATCAACATGCTTCAATATATCGCAATATTTTCTAAACAACAATAATGCACTTATCTCAAGATAATGCATATATATAATCATCACAACAACATTATATGTGTAGAAAACTTGCCTGAGCGATCAGTGTAGAATTAGGTGTGGGATGAGTCCGGTAACCTATAAACAACATATAAGCTGGAATTAAGCCACGGTCGCTTAAGAAATTAGACTTTATCCCCTAATGTTTTCATTTACACTTAACGATTTACATTAGTCGCTCGCGTACCCTCGGCTCCACCATTTTTAGAAAAAAATAACCGATAAATGTGTTAAGGCGACTCTTTCGCGAGGACCTTACCAACTGTCTCATACACCTTACATAATTGTTCCGTATTTCAATAAGTCCTTTAGGGGCCTTAAACATGATCACAAGTTACTCGAGGGGTAGGGGTTTGTTCGCGAAATGTCGTAACTTAAAACGGTCGTTTCTCCTAAACCGTAAATTGGTTCTGAGCGAAACACATATCAAAATGAAGCTTACAACATGATTTATCTAAAAATGGTAATGGTAAGGTTTAACAGTTGGATTTTCGAGTCCTAATGTTACTCACAAAATAGGAGATAGAAAAATTGAACATTATAACTTTATGTTTACTATGATTCCAAGATTGTTAATCTTTGATATCCATTCAAATAACAACCCAAGCATCATCAACTCTAGTTTATCTTCACAAATATCTCCGGAACCTCATCTAATACTCAATTTCATCAAATCAAGGTTCCCACCATTAAAACATGCTTAATCATGGTTCGAGGGAATAGATCTAAGCATACATGTACTAAAACATAACTATCATCAAACCAAATAATAAACATCAAGATAAACTAAGAGTATACCTTCCTTCGATCATTGAACACACTAACAAGAGCTTGTAATCATTAAGAGAGCCTTGATCTATGTTTATCATGTTTATCTTACCATGCTTATATGGATGAGACTTGTGAACAGGAGTTGTAGTCCATCTCAATACCTTTCCAACTAATTATAGAACACAATATTTCAGTGAGAATAGAAGGAGATAACGCAGTTTGAAGTCGTTGTCTCTAATTTGTCTGAGAGCAAAGTGGTGAGGGAGAAATGCAATGCTTTTTGTTTTTGTTTTGTGAAATGTGTGGTGAATTAGCCTTGGTTAAGCTTAACCTTGGATTAATCAAGGTTAATTTACTTGGCCACAAATCACCCAAGAAAAATATCTAATTAACCAAGGTTAATTGGTTGGTTAAAACACTTGGTCCAAAATTATTCTTACATAAATATCTTTTCCAATTGCTTACATCATCCTGCTTACTCCATTCCCTTGCCACTTGTCATTTTCTTGTGGTTTGATGATGTCACCCTATATCTAGTTCCTTGCTTCTTGTACAAGCTTGATTTTTGGTCGCTTATTCATTTTACGGTTTGCTTAACCCTTGTTCTCGTTGATCGTTTGAGGGATCATATTCGGGACCTTATTACTTGTGCTCCTCTGAACCTCTCTTAATATCTTATATTCCTTTAATGATCCTCTATTATAATCCTTAAATTATATTCCTTTTTAATCATGTTACATTATACTAAATTCCTTCGGTATTTGGTGGATCTTCGGGAAAAAATCAGAGTGTCCGAATTCGAATTCTGACAACCTTTACATATAATCATTTACTTTATGAAATACTAATACAATCTCAGAATTTTCATAACAGTAAATCTATATAGTGTGGTCTGATAGTTTTACTCAATCAGCAAAATCAACGCAAGTTACTATTCATCAGGGTTTCAAAATTTCCAAAAATTGGGGTTATTATAATAACCTTACATGTTAAGCGCACTAATAATATCATGTAGTGTACTCGCCATATGATGACATTCGTATATTACGTTCAAATCTTCTTTAATGGAAATAAAATCCTCAAGGGTATATTGGACACTATCTCTAAATTCGTTATTCATACGGTATTCAAATCGTCATTGGTAAAATAATACCTTCAACTAGTTTGGGTAACCTCAAATGTATATTAATAATTAGACCTCATGGTTGTCACATGTGATGCCCCCTCATGGGCAACCTATAAAGAACTACGAGTAACCAGGCTCGTGTTATCCAAACGAACATATGGTTTTGGTAATATCGTCTTTACCTCAAAGGCGCTGGAAGCTCATCTCCACGTTTTATATCAAAATATTTCCCAAATCATATACGATTATAAATTATCATCTTCCATTTTTATTATCTCTAGTGATTCCAATGGTCTTAGTATAATACCTCAAGTAAACATCTTAACCTAACTTACTCATTGGTACTACTTTCGGTAGTCCAACGATGAACTCTATATGAGTTCTTATATAATCTCCTATCTAGAAAAAACTCCCAACAATCACATCTCTATGTATTATAACTTAATGCTCCGATACCATTTCTGTAACGCTCCCAAATACGGGGTCAGGAATCAGGATCTCAATCAATTATTCACAACCTCTACATGAGGTCACAATAATTACTACTAACATCTTATACCTATATGAATACTTTGGTCCACCTGAGACAAAGCTGCCAGGGATTCTCCCCACGGTTGCAAGTGACTAAGTCCCACACTGCCATACCGGTAATCTGTTGTGTTGTGACATTTAAAAGAAATCAAGAGTGAGCAATAATGTTCATCCATAATAATCAACAGTATGAAAAAACTGTTTAAGAATTTATATTAACCTGTATAAGGATCTGTATTTAATCAAAAGTAGTTTTCTGGGTGATAGACACCGCTTTTCGAAACACTGTTTCTGATTGACTTATTTAGTCTATAAATACCTGAATGGTAAACCCAGCACCTAGGCTTGGGTTATAGTATTGCATCTCAATTCCAATTGAAAGAATATGACATTCGACGGAGCCCTGCCATGTTAGATATATTTGTGATGTCATGTCTAATCTGATTTGTTTAGTTTTAGAACTTACTATCAGAATTTAACTAGAATTCAGAACTTGCTGAAGATAGGAAGTTATCAGAACTTAAGCCATCAGGACTTATATCAGAACTTAAGTGCGGATACACTTCAGGGATAAAAAGCGGCAGATTTACAGGAGAGGATCTGGATTAAACAAAAGAAGATATGCTTGGAGGGTTATACAGCTAAAGGACTACAATAGATAATCTCTGATTGATGTATTTTAGGAAACAGAACATATCATATCAATTAAGAGATATCTTGTAACTGTGTAGTATATAAACACAGATTAGGGTTTACATTATATGTGTTATCATTCACGAGAATATTATTCATTGTAACCCTAACAACTCTTAGTGATATCATACATCACTGAGAGTAGATTAAACCTACTGTAACAGAGTTTGATATATTGAATAAACTTGTTTTCTGTTACATACTTGTGTTTATAATCTAATTGATTGTAGATACTATATTCAACCCCCTTCTATAGTATCATTGAGGTCTAAAAAGTGGTATCAGAGCCAATCTGTTAATCTTACAAACAATTAAGATCCAAACAAACAATCAATCATGTCTGAGCAATAAAAAACACAAGACCCTCAAGAACCTGCAAAGGTTCAACCCATTCAAAACACCAGTAGATATGAAACCATCAGGGTTCCTATGCTCAGGGTGTCTGAGTACCCTGTATGGAGTGTGAAGATGACCATGTTTCTGGAAGCTACAGATCCAGAATATTTAGACAAAATTTATGAAGGTCCACACAAGCCCACAAAGCATTCTGTTGCAGTTGGGAATGAGCCACAAAAGATGATTCCCAAAGAAAAGAGAGAACTCACCACTGAAGACATCTCTTCACTAGGCAAGGATGCAAAAGTAAGACACTTTCTTTATAGTGCATTTGACAATGTCATGTCAAACAGGGTGATTGGATGCAAGACTCCATAAGAAATCTGGGATGCATTGGAAGTGAGATGTCATGGAACCAATGCCATTAAAAAGAACAGGAAGACAATACTCACACAAGAGTATGAGCACTTTGACTCAAAATCTGATGAGTCACTAACTGATACATATGACAGATTCACAAAGCTGTTGAATGATCTGTCACCAGTGGATAAGGAATATGATCCAGAAGATTCAAATCTGAAATTCCTACAATCTCTTCCTGAAAAGTGGGATTTAAAAGCTACTACAATAAGAGACAACTATGAACTTGCTAATATGTCTCTTGATGAAATCTATGGGATGTTCAAGACTCATGAACTTGAGATGGAGCAAATAAAGAAGAGGCATGGAGGCAAGTCTAAGACAGTTGCTTTAAAGACTGAAGAGAAGCCAATTGTCTCTAGGAAGGCAATAGGAAAGGCTCTCATCATATAGTCTGATTCAGAGTCATCAGATTCTGATGATGATGATTCAGAACCTGAAAATTTATCTGAAGTGGATGTTGATGCAGAGATGATGCAACTGTGTGCTCTTGTGGTGAAGGGTATCACAAAGATATCCTACAAGAAATTCAGAAAAGGTAAGTAGTTTTCCAGGAAAGGTGGAAGTTCTGACAAGAAAGGGTTCAGAAAGACTAAAGGCAAAGGAGGAAAGTCTGACAGAGGAGACAACTCAAATGTCAAATGCTACAATTATGGTGAAAGAGGCCACATCTCTCCTGCTTGCAAGAAAGGAAAAGGTGTTAAAGGCCAGGCACTTATCACAAAGAAGAAAAACTGGGCAGACATTTCAGAATTTGAAGAAGAGGTGAACTATACCTTAATGGCAAATGCTGATAGCAGTTCTGATGCTGCTGAACTAAAGGTACCTCAATCAACTCTTGCTTTTGATACAGAAGATATTACTGAGTTGAGATTATTTCTGAAAAACCTTTATATTAGCTATAGAGATCAGACTTTAGAGAATGAAAGATTAAAATCTAAAAATTTAAAGTACAAAAACAGAAATAGCTATCTTGAAGAAGAGTTAGTATAACACCCTCCAAATCTGGGGTATAGATTTGGGGCATTATTAACAACAATTACCAACTATACCTGCACAAGCGGAATATAAATATAATAATTACCCCGAACTATCACTACTCGGGATCTTTTAAGGGTTGAGTTTGAAAACAAGAATCATGCACTACACTTTATTACAAACCCAACTAAATAAAACCTGTCTCAATAACTCTCTTTATTACAAACTTTATTCTATCTACAGTTTCACTACACAATCTTTTATTCAAACTACACAAAACTTTTATTCAACCCAACATTACTACTTATCCTGCTACACCTGATCTGGCAATTCAAAACTCTCTTTGAGAATAGGAAGGAACACTCTTGGTATAAGAGGGTCCCGCTACTTGACTCGCTTCTTGACTATGTGGGTCCTGATGGGTTTCATTCTCTACCTTAACTGTAAAACAATAGGAGTGACAATAAAAGAAATGAGCCAAAATTGCTCAACAAGCCTGCAACAATATATATATATATATATATTATAAAGAGAGAGAAATAAATGAACCAATAAGCTGCTGGTTTGAACAACCATCTGTATCTGTATATGATAATAATTTGCCAATGATGGCGAGTGCCAAATGAACAAGACTGGAAACAAGAACCAACATATGCACTATAATCTGCTGATCAGTCAGAATATAGTGCGGATCTATACCCAACTGCATAGACCCAACCAACATAAGGAGTACTCAGGCAACTATGGCCTATTAATTAATGGTCTGGGAAAAACCCACCCTTTATAGTAACCATCCAGTCCAAGGCTGAGCATCCGGAACAATCGGTATGCTATTGATATATCCCAACACCAGGATATACCAGAGTATATGTAGGGTAAAAGAATTGAAATATGAACAGGGAATTCAATAAATTGGGTAAATCAAGAATTGAAATGAAACTGGAACAAGTAATAATAAATGGATAACAGTGTATATGAACAATGATTATCAAAGAGAATTGATACGATAGAAAAGAAATATAAATCACTATTCTGAATTTAGAATAGGGGAAAAACTTGCCTTGCGCGTACTTAGCCTGGTTTAACTCACTGTCTTCTGACCCTAGCTTGCTCTGCCTTGCTAACACTGAACAAATCATGGAAAGATAGGTGTTTAGATAATTTACTATATACGCGTATCTTGAATTGATATCACGCAACCTTATCAGTCTACCCATGCGTTTCTATCTGACTCGCATATATATATATATATACATTTATACAACACATCTATTCACATAATCACATAAAGCACGTAGCACGTAAGGCACATAATTAATTTTTAGATTTATAATTATTTTTAGAATCAATTCTGGGCTTATACCTACATTACTAGTCGTATCTGATTTTATTATAATTTTTCGGGATTTATTCAACTCAGTTATACCCCTATTAGGGCCTACGAACTATTAATTATCACAAGATCACTCTCTTCCGGGAGAATTTATGACTCACAATTATTTTTATTGGATTCGTCTCATTTTTCTGAGTCTAGGGGTCTTCGTTTTGCTCAAATCGGACTAACGGTTTAATTATTATGAATTAAACAAGATTTAATTAATTAATAACTAATTATAAATAATTAATTATAATTAAATAATCCTTAATTATATTTTTAGATAATTATTTAATAATTATTGCATTTTAAAATAATTAATCCCTAATTAGTAGGATTAATTACAATTTACTACACTAATTTACTAATTATTAACGCTTACCCGATCAGATCGATTATTTACAAATAATCAATCGATACAATTAACTGATACGTTATTTATCAAATAACTACGAATTACTCGAATTATAAATCACTTAACGATTAATCACTCGTATAATTATGAGCTACTCGCAATTCTCGCCTAATTATCGAATTATTCTATTATTATTAAAACTTGTACGATTCGCTAAACAGATAATTACCGATAACTATTTATACGGTACGAATAATTATTACAATATTATTCGAATAACTAACGCTCCAATAATAATTCTAATTATCGAATCATTATTCGCACTATTAACTAATTATTAGATTATTAATTACCTCACTTAATTATTTCTAATCTTTATTCACTAATTAATTACCTAATTATTAATTAATTACCCAATTATTAATTAATTAGATAATTAATAAATAATTAGATAAATTATTAAATAATTAATTAAATAAATAAATTCAAATTTATAATTAAATAAAATAATTCAGAAATTATAAATACTATTTTTCATAATATAAAACTAATTTTTAATTAATTATTAGAATTATTAAAACTGATTTTTACTTACTAAAATATAAATAAATAATTAATTTATTTAGAAACACAAAAACATAACAGGATTTAGGGTTTTTAGGATTGAAACCGGGTCGAAACCGGGTTGCAAACCGGGTCGTCCCCGACCCGATCGGGTCGGGAAGAACACCGCCCGCATTCCCAGAATCCGACGCCGGCGGAGATTTTCCGGCGAACCAAACGCTCGATTCCAGGTTCTTCTCGAAGCATAACAACACAACGACATCTCCCCTTCTGCTTCCTGGCCTTTCCCCGTCCTCCTTCCTCGTCGAACACCGCCGGAGACGAAGAACAACGGCGGCGTCGCCGTTTTTCCGACGAACCCAAAACCAAAGCCAAACACCACGAATCCGGTACCATACTACTCCCTATTCGACGATCTACAACCTCATGGCAACGAAATCATTAAACAATCAACAGAAATTCAAACCCGAATTCGCGATTAAAACCCGAAAATATGAAAGTAAAATCAGATAATCAAACATTAAAACTAATTACATAATCAAAAACTACGATTCTTGGGCTTCAAAACGGATACTTACACTAACGATTTGGACTCCGGAATCACGATGAAAATCGCCTTTGATTCTCCTGCTCTGTTCTTCACAAAACCCTAACCCTAATTTCTTTTTCTTTTTCTTTTTATTTTCTGATTTTTCTGAATAATTAACTGATTTAATTACTAATAAATCGTGTATTTATATTTATGAAAATAATACCCCTAAGTAAAATTAAGGGTCTAATTACACTCCTAATAAAAATATTTGGCCCCAATTTTTATAATTTTTGGGTATTAATAATGAATTTTTAAATATCCAATAAATACAAAATAAATACTAAAAATTCCCAAAAATTGTGAAAAATACAAAAATACAAAGAAAAATGATATATGATAATTTCATGATCATATAAAAATAAAAATGTGATTTTTGTGGGGTTTTTGGTACCCGAAGGGGTCCGGAAAAGTCGTTTTTCGCGAAAAAGGTCAATTTGTAAAACGTCTAGGGGTTCAAAATAGTGATATGGTATAGGGCATTTTTGGTAAAATAGGACCAATAATTTTATTTGAAATACGGGCTTTTAAAACACTGTTTGAGCTGTACGGGTTTTGATATAAGATATATAACTTGCGATAAAACATTCAATAAATATCCAAAACACATTCGGATCATAACAGACAACACGTAGCACATAACGATTAGGGTTTAATGACTCAACACAGTTAATCACATAATAATACACACAATTTATCTTTATTATGATATAATACAAGCGTAATTTCTCGGTCGTTACATTTTCCCTCCCTTAACAGGATTCTGTCCTCAGAATCACATTATGCAAATAACTGAGGATACCTTTCTAACATTTCACTCTCAAGCTCCCAAATTGATTCTTCAACCACTGGGTTTCTCCATAAAACTCTCACTAATGACACAGACTTATTTCTTAATACCCTCTCTTGTCTATCTAGAATTCTTATCGGCTGCTCTACATATGATAAATCTGCCTGAAGTTCTATTGGCTCATACTCTATTACATGCCTTGTATCAGGATTATACTTCTTAAGCATAGATACATGAAATACGTTATGAACATGCTGCATATGGGGTGGTAGAGCTAACTCGTACGCAACCTTCCCAATTTTCTTCAAAATCTCCAATGGTCCAATATATCGTGGCTTCAATTTTCCTTTATTGCCAAATCTGGTCAATCCTTTCCATGGTGATATTTTGAGCAATACGCGTTCTCCCTCCTGATAGTCCACATTCTTCCTTGCTTGGTCTGCATATCTGCTTTGCCTGTTTTGTGCTGTCTCGATTCGTTTTCGAATGAGTTTAATCTTTTCTTTTGTCTGCTGAATTAATTCTGGACCCAAAATCTTGCGTTCTCCAACTTCATCCCAATGCACTGGTGATCTGCATTTCCTTCCATATAATGCTTCATACGGTGGCATTCCAATACTGGCGTGATAGCTGTTATTATAAGAAAATTCTACTAGGGGTAAATGTTCATCCCAACTACCTTCAAAATCGATCGCACAAACTCGTAACATGTCTCCAATCGTTTGAATTGTCCTTTCACTTTGACCGTCAGTTTGCGGATGATAGGCTGTACTCATATTCAACTTCGTTCCTAGACATTCTTGGAATTGTCTCCAAAATCTTGAATTGAAACGAGGATCTCGATCCGATAAAATTGATACTGGTACTCCATGACGCATCACAATTTCTTTGAGACACATGTGCACTAATTTGTCGAGCGAAAATCTTTCATTAATTGGTAGAAAATGTGCCGACTTCGTAAGTCTGTCAATGATTACCCATATCGCATCATGATTTGCCCTAGTCCTCGGTAGTCCTACCACAAAATCCATCGCTAGATGTTCCCATTTCCATTCTGGAATGTCTAATGGTTGCAATAACCCACTCGGACGTTGGTGTTCTGCTTTAACTCGCTGGCATGTGTAGCATTTACTCACCCCTTCTGCTATCTCCTTCTTCATATTCGGCCACCAAAAGTTTTCCTTCAAATCGCGATACATTTTCGTGCTTCCTGGATGAATGGAATACTTCGAATTGTGCGCATCTCGCATAATTTCTTCTTTTAATTCTGCCACGTTAGGGATCCAGATTCTTGACGCAAAACGTAAAATTCCTTCATTATCTTTCTGAGTTGTAATCTCTTCCCCTGTTAAGTTGTCGTCTTGACTCATCACTTCTTCTTGACAACGGCGAATCTTTTCCAGCAATTCTGGTTGGAAAGTCATAGCGTAGATAGTTTCTGCAGATTCATTGGGAATACGAATTTCGATTTCCAATTTGTCGAATTCCTTGGCCAATTCTTCGCATGAAGTTAACCGATTCAATCTTTCTTTTCTGCTTAGCGCATCTGCTACAACATTTGCTTTTCCCGGATGATAACTGATTGTAACATCGTAATCTTTAATCAATTCCAGCCATCGACGTTGTCGCATGTTTAGTTCCTTTTGCGTGAAGATATACTTCAGACTTTTATGATCCGTGTAGATTTCACATTTTTCACCGTACAGATAATGTCTCCAAAGCTTCAATGCAAATACAATTGCTGCCAATTCCAGATCATGCGTAGGATATTTCTGCTCATGAGGTTTAAGTTGTCTCGACGCATATGCAATGACGTTACCATGTTGCATCAACACACATCCTAAACCACGATATGAAGCGTCACTGTAAATAACAAAATTTCCTTGCTCGTCTGTCAGTACTAATACTGGTGTCGTCACCAACCGATTCTTCAACTCTTGAAAACTTTCTTCACACTTACTATTCCATTCGAACTTTTCACTTTGTCGAGTTAACTTGGTCAGTGGTGTTGCTATCTTCGCAAAATCTTTGACAAATCTTCGATAATATCCTGCCAAACCTAAGAAACTTCGAACCTCTGTCGGCGTCTTTGGTCTTTCCCAATCCAACACAGCTTCAATCTTTGCTGGATCAACTTGAATGCCTTCTCTGCTGATGATGTGCCCTAGAAACTGCACTTCTTTCAACCAAAATTCGCATTTGGAAAATTTTGCATAAAGCTGCTCCTTCCGTAATATCTCCAATGTCGTTCTTAAATGCGCTGCATGCTCTTCTTCCATCTTTGAATAGATCAAGATGTCATCAATAAATATAATGATAAACTTATCCAAATACTTCTTGAATATTCGATTCATCAAATCCATAAACGCTGCAGGTGCATTCGTCAATCCAAAAGCCATTACAAGAAATTCATAGTGTCCATACCTTGTTCTAAACGCTGTCTTTGGAATATCTTCGGCCTTGATCTTTAACTGATGATAGCCTGATCGTAAGTCGATTTTCGAAAACCATGCTGCTCCTTTTAGTTGATCAAATAAATCATCAATGCGAGGTAAAGGATATTTATTCTTGATAGTTAACTTGCTCAGCTCACGATAATCAATACACAGTCGCATACTACCATCCTTCTTTTTCACGAACAATACTGGCGCACCCCATGGGGATACACTTGGCCTTATAATTCCTTTGTCAAGAAGTTCTTGCAACTGCTTTGCTAATTCTCTCATTTCAACAGGTGCCATTCGATATGGAGCTTTCGAAATTGGTTCAGTCCCTGGCGTCAAGTCAATAGTGAATTCGATTTCTCGATCTGGTGGAAGTCCTGGTAATTCGTCTGGAAAAACATCAAGAAATTCACAAACTACAGGAATATCTTCAATCTTCAAATTTCCCTTTTCAACATCCCGTACATAGGCTAAATAAGCTTGACATCCTTGACGTAGCAATCTTCTCGTCTGCATTATTGATAGGAATTTCTGCTTTTGCTTCTCACCTTTAAATATTACCGTTTCATTTTCTTCAGTTTGCAATTTCACTCTCTTATTCACACAATCAATTTGAGCATTATTACTAGACAGCCAATCCATTCCTAAAATAATATCAAACTCCCCTAACCTAAAAGGTATCAAATCAACTGAAAAATGACATCTCCCTATCTCAATATCACAGCTCGGACATACTCGATCTACTGCAATCTGATCATTATTTGCTAATTTTATGACTAACACTTCATCCAACCACTGAATCTCACAATCTATCTTAGAGATAAAAGCTTCCGAAATAAAAGATCTAGTAGCTCCTGAATCAATCAATACCAAAGCATATACGGAATTTACAGGGAGTGTACCTGCAACCACATTCGGACTCTGTACCGCTTCCTTCATTGACCTGTTGAAAGTCCTTGCTCTGGGCTGATTTTGCTGTGGTAGTGGAGGTGGAGGTAATGCTAAAATTCTTGGAATACTGGCAGCCATTACAATTCCTCTGCAGTCTTTGGCGATATGTCCTTTTCTCCCACATTGGAAACAAGTAACTTCTGCCTTTCCCATTGGACATTCTCCAGAATAGTGTCCCCTTTGCTTGCACTTGAAACACGTAACATTTAGCTTGTTGCAAACTCCTGTATGCTTTCTACCACACGTTCTGCAGTCAGGTATAAGCGGTCGGATAAGTCTCTGCTGAATTGGGGCTGGAAGTCGATTTCCCATCCTCTGATTGTTCTGCTCTGGCCTTTTAAAATTTACTTTTCCCCGAGCTTGAAATCCCGGCCTTTTGTTGAAACGATTCTGAAAATTCCCTGGTCCTTTCTCTTTCTGAGCTGCTTCGCTTTCTCCTTCAATAATCATAGCCTTCTGAACAACAGCCATATAAGTTGTCAATTCAAACACAGCTACCCTGCTACGAATCCATGGTTTCAGTCCTTGCTGAAATCTCTTGGCCCGCTTCTCGTCCGTATCCACCTGCTCTGGAACAAACCTTGCCAATTCAGTAAACTTGGTCTCATAATCCGCAACCGATAAGTTGTCTTGTTTCAGCTCCAGGAACTTGATCTCCATCTGGTTCTTCATAAAACGAGGAAAATATTTCTCCAAGAAAAGATTAGTGAATCTGTTCCAGGTCACCACACCTTCTTCCAAAGCTTTCTTTGATTCCCACCAGTAATTAGCTTCGCCTTTTAGAAAATAGCTAGCGAAATCTGTCTTCTCCTCTTCCTCAACCTTTACCAACGAAAAAGCCTTTTCCATCTCTTTCAGCCAAGCTCTCGCTTTTGTGGGATCTGTGGAACCCATAAATTCCGGTGGCTTCACTGACTGAAATTGCTTGAAAGTAGTCGTAGGTGCTGCTGGTGGTATTTGATGTCCTGGATGAGCGGCTTGCTGTAACATCTGTTGCTGGAACTGCTGTTGCTGCTGCTGCATTTATTGTTGCATCATCAACATCTGCTGTTGCATAAGATTAAACATCTGATCCATCTGTTTATTATTGTTTTGGCCATCGGTGTTTCCATTCGATGAGTCGGGCTGCGCTTTTCTCTTAGGTGCCATTTTTCTGGTAAATAAATAATGGATCTTATTTAATAACAGTATATTAAACATATATTAAAACAGTCGATTTGAGAAAATAAAATAACTTATTAAATAACTGAATAGATAAAACAGTATGATATGTTTTAAATTTAATTAATAATTTTTTTTTTTTACAACATGATCGTGAATAAAATTACATTTGTAAATATGCAATGGTACTGAAATAAATGTAAATGCTTAAATGACTGGGAATAAAATAAAGAAAACGTGCAAAAGATTATCTCATATATATATATAGGTAGAACACCAGCTACACGTGTCAATGCTTGATACAAAAACCTATGATATAACAGTCGTACTGCTACCACTATCAGTCAGAGTCAGTAGCTACACTCATACAATACTATACTGCCTCTATCTACAAAATATACATAATACAACACTCATCGATCTGCTAATCTCAAAATCCTGGTGGTACATGGCTCAACTCCTCCTGCAATGCCTCTAGCACTGCCTCGGTAAGTCCTAATGCTCTGCGATATGCTGTCTCCGCGCTAAGATCCTGCTGTCTCAAATCAGTAAGCTGCTGAAAACTATTCTGACGAATCTGATGTAGTCTCTCTCTCAGTATATAATCTGGTCATAATGCTCTGACAGGACCATATGTCTGCGTCTCATACAATCCAAGGATCTCTCTACACTGGTTCTGCCATCTAATCCTCTCCTCCCTCTCTGCCTGAAAGCGCTGGTAAGTCACTGTATGATGCTCATGAAGATCAGTGCTGGAACCTCGATGATAAAGAAGCCATCTAATATACATAAAAATAATAACACAAAAACAATCAAATCACAATCCTAAACTCATAAATTCTAATCACATAGACAAACAATCCTAACACTCTTAATCTCATCCTATCTCATTTTCCTATCTTATCTTAGCCCTAACGTTCTTGTTTTCAAAGGTCAAACCTAAGCTCTGATGCCAACTATAACACCCTCCAAATCCGGGGTATAGATTTGGGGCATTATTAACAACAATTACCAACTATACCTGCACAAGCGGAATATAAATATAATAATTACCCCGAACTATCACTACTCAGGATCTTTTAAGGGTTGAGTTTGAAAACAAGAATCATGCACTACACTTTATTACAAACCCAACTAAATAAAACCTGTCTCAATAACTCTCTTTATTACAAACTTTATTCTATCTACAGTTTCACTACACAATCTTTTATTCAAACTACACAAAACTTTTATTCAACCCAACATTACTACTTATCCTGCTACACCTGATCTGGCAATTCAAAACTCTCTTTGAGAATAGGAAGGAACACTCTTGGTATAAGAGGGTCCCGCTGCTTGACTCGCTTCTTGACTATGCGGGTCCTGATGGGTTTCATTCTCTACCTTAACTGTAAAACAATAGGAGTGACAATAAAAGAAATGAGCCAAAATTGCTCAACAAGCCTGCAACAATATATATATATATATTATAAAGAGAGAGAAATAAATGAACCAATAAGCTACTGGTTTGAACAACCATCTGTATCTGTATATGATAATAATTTGCCAATGATGGCGAGTGCCAAATGAACAAGACTGGAAACAAGAACCAACATATGCACTATAATCTGCTGATCAGTCAGAATATAGTGCGGATCTATACCCAACTGCATAGACCCAACCAACATAAGGAGTACTCAGGCAACTATGGCCTATTAATTAATGGTCTGGGAAAAACCCAGCCTTTATAGTAACCATCCAGTCCAAGGCTGAGCATCCGGAACAATCGGTATGCTATTGATATATCCCAACACCAGGATATACCAGAGTATATGTAGGGTAAAAGAATTGAAATATGAACAGGGAATTCAATAAATTGGGTAAATCAAGAATTGAAATGAAACTGGAACAAGTAATAATAAATGGATAACAGTGTATATGAACAATGATTATCAAAGAGAATTGATACGATAGAAAAGAAATATAAATCACTATTCTGAATTTAGAATAGGGGAAAAACTTGCCTTGCGCGTACTTAACCTGGTTTAACTCACTGTCTTCTGACCCTAGCTTGCTCTGCCTTGCTAACACTGAACAAATCATGGAAAGATAGGCGTTTAGATAATTTACTATATAAGCATATCTTGAATTGATATCACGCAACCTTATCAGTCTACCCATGCGTTTCTATCTGACTCGCATATATATATACATTTATACAACACATCTATTCACATAATCACATAAAGCACGTAGCACGTAAGGCACATAATTAATTTTTAGATTTATAATTATTTTTAGAATCAATTCTGGGCTTATACCTACATTACTAGTCGTATCTGATTTTATTATAATTTTTCGGGATTTATTCAACTCAGTTATACCCCTATTAGGGCCTACGAACTATTAATTATCACAAGATCACTCTCTTCCGGGAGAATTTATGACTCACAATTATTTTTATTGGATTCGTCTCATTTTTCTGAGTCTAGGGGTCTTCGTTTTGCTCAAATCGGACTAACGGTTTAATTATTATGAATTAAACAAGATTTAATTAATTAATAACTAATTATAAATAATTAATTATAATTAAATAATCCTTAATTATATTTTTAGATAATTATTTAATAATTATTGCATTTTAAAATAATTAATCCCTAATTATTAGGATTAATTACAATTTACTACACTAATTTACTAATTATTAACGCTTACCCGATCAGATCGATTATTTACAAATAATCAATCGATACAATTAACTGATACGTTATTTATCAAATAACTACGAATTACTCGAATTATAAATCACTTAACGATTAATCACTCGTATAATTATGAGCTACTCGTAATTCTCGCCTAATTATCGAATTATTCTATTATTATTAAAACTTGTACGATTCGCTAAACAGATAATTACCGATAACTATTTATACGGTACGAATAATTATTACAATATTATTCGAATAACTAACGCTCCAATAATAATTCTAATTATCGAATCATTATTCGCACTATTAACTAATTATTAGATTATTAATTACCTCACTTAATTATTTCTAATCTTTATTCACTAATTAATTACCTAATTATTAATTAATTACCCAATTATTAATTAATTAGATAATTAATAAATAATTAGATAAATTATTAAATAATTAATTAAATAAATAAATTCAAATTTATAATTAAATAAAATAATTCAGAAATTATAAATACTATTTTTCATAATATAAAACTAATTTTTAATTAATTATTAGAATTATTAAAACTGATTTTTACTTACTAAAATATAAATAAATAATTAATTTATTTAGAAACACAAAAACATAACAGGATTTAGGGTTTTTAGGATTGAAACCGGGTCGAAACCGGGTTGCAAACCGGGTCGTCCCCGACCCGATCGGGTCGGGAAGAACACCGCCCGCATTCCCAGAATCCGACGCCGGCGGAGATTTTCCGGCGAACCAAACGCTCGATTCCAGGTTCTTCTCGAAGCATAACAACACAACGACATCTCCCCTTCTGCTTCCTGGCCTTTCCCCGTCCTCCTTCCTCGTCGAACACCGCCGGAGACGAAGAACAACGGCGGCGTCGCCGTTTTTTTCCGACGAACCCAAAACCAAAGCCAAACACCACAAATCCGGTACCAAACTACTCCCTATTCGACGATCTACAACCTCATGGCAACGAAATCATTAACAATCAACAGAAATTCAAACCCGAATTCGCGATTAAAACCCGAAAATATGAAAGTAAAATCAGATAAATCAAACATTAAAAACTAATTACATAATCAAAAACTACGATTCTTGGGCTTCAAAACGGATACTTACACTAACGATTTGGACTCCGGAATCACGATGAAAATCGCCTTTGATTCTCCTGCTCTGTTCTTCACAAAACCCTAACCCTAATTTCTTTTTCTTTTTCTTTTATTTCTGATTTTTCTGAATAATTAACTGATTTAATTACTAATAAATCGTGTATTTATATTTATGAAAATAATACCCCTAAGTAAAATTAAGGGTCTAATTACACTCCTAATAAAAATATTTGGCCCCAATTTTTATAATTTTTGGGTATTAATAATGAATTTTTAATATCCAATAAATACAAAATAAATACTAAAAATTCCCAAAAATTGTGAAAAATACAAAATACAAAGAAAAATGATATATGATAATTTCATGATCATATAAAATAAAAATGTGATTTTTGTGGGGTTTTTGGTACCCGAAGGGGTCCGGAAAAGTCGTTTTTCGCGAAAAAGGTCAATTTGTAAAACGTCTAGGGTTCAAAATAGTGATATGGTATAGGGCATTTTGGTAAAATAGGACCAATAATTTTATTTGAAATACGGGCTTTTAAAACACTGTTGAGCTGTACGGGTTTTGATATAAGATATATAACTTGCGATAAAACATTCAATAAATATCCAAAACACATTCGGATCATAACAGACAACACGTAGCACATAACGATTAGGGTTTAATGACTCAACACAGTTAATCACATAATATACACACAATTTATCTTTATTATGATATAATACAAGCGTAATTTCTCGGTCGTTACAGTTAGTCAAGATGAACACTATTCAGATAGAGAGAGATAATGCTGTATATGTAAGAATGAATTGCTTAAATAGAATAATTATCTAAAGACTGAATTAGAAAAAGAAAGAGAAATCATCAGGACTTAGACTAACTCAGGCGGAACAACTCAGAATATTCTAAGTAGTGGAAACCGGAAAGAGGGGTTAGGTTATTGTTAGTTCCTTAACAATATAGCAAGAATTATAGAAGGGGGGTTGAATGGAATTCTTGAACCTTTTTCTCAAAAATAAAATGTTCAACTCGAATATAAATATAATGTTTTGATTAGCACAATACGGAATAGAAATTTAATTGAATCAAAACATAAGTAATTAAAACAAGAGTCTTTAAAAACTTTCTGGTGGATTTAAACAATTCCACCAGGGATATATATTATATATCGAGAGGACTCTGTGTGCAAGAATGCTCACAGCTGCTTACAAAATGAATTGCTGAGAATACAGGGAAATGCTAATAATTCTGCTTACAAAGATTTCTCTGTTTTTGTGTTTCTCAGTTCTTTTCTATTTGCTACGTTCTTGGTGTATATACCAAGATTACAAAGTCAAAAAGACTAAACAAATATAAAAACTATCAGTCTTAAGCTTTGCTGCTTTTCGTCCTCTATTACCCGGTTAATGGGCTTCCACGGTAGATTTGTATACATCTCGACGGCTGTGCTCAGCTTTCACTGTTCAACTATTGTTTAAAATTCTTTATTAGTTGAGTACATGATCATCTGTCGGGTTGTTGATCATCCGTCGGTTGCTTTGTAGGTTAACCGTCGGGTAGCAATCAAGTATATGACTTCATTTCACTTATACAGAATTACAAGACATCATTTATGTACAATTAATCAACCTATTCTGCATATCTAGTTAAAGTCAACATGACTTATTTGCTACTACAGATTCTATACAAAGGTGTATACATAACTGTGCTACAGACTTATTATTCCATAAGCTACTCACTCGATGGATAATTAGTTAACATCCGTCGGGACTATAATGAGTTATCCGTCGGGACTATAATTCTTATCCGTCGAGTGCTTCATTATTTCACTAAGTAAAATCCACTTAGATGTTTTATTTATGAAATCATCAAGTACACAACATATGCACAACAATCTCCCCCAATTTATGTCTACTGGAATTGTAGCCATAAATTAAGAGGTACTTGATGATAACAAAACATCCTAAATATACAGCTTTAAAGATAAAGATAATACTGAAAGTGCTTCAATTAAACAAAATGTACAAGGTTTGGCTCACAGTCATTTTCAAGATGCTCCTCTAGCCTGAGCAGATTTTTCTAGTTTCTTGAAGGTCTGGTTCTTCTTCCAAGCTTTCTGTTATTTTCATTAATCTGATTTTGGAGCTGCCTGTGGAATTCCAGTTCATCAGATTCTGAGAGATCTAGCTTTTCTTGCATTTCCAAGAGAGTCTCATTGCTAGAAATACTCAATTGGTCTTCTAATCTGAAGAATCTTCTCACACCTTTGTCATCTATGAACTCCATCAGCCAATAGGGCCTTAGATGCACTCTTCTCCCTGTGTATGGGATGATTAGAGTCTTTGGGAGTGCATCTTTAGCTCTAATACTCCTTAGTTCTTCAATCTTCTTCAATACTAGTCTTTCTTGCAGTTACATTGAACCCAAAGTTTTTCTTGAAGGATGAATAAACTTTAATCAGAACAGCTTGGCTCTCTTGAAGAATCCTGTGAAGAGGCCACACAATCTCCTTTCCTCCTGTGTACTTGAACACTAACCTCTCAGGTAGGTTCCTGTATGCATCAATTCCCCTCACTTCATCCAGTTCATCCTGATAGAGGTTTAGATCTGAAAATTCTTTGATGTCACACAAGTACAGTAGTCTCCCTTGTTGACCTTTGGGTTGAGCTTTAACTACTAACTTGGATTTGAGTGGTGACAGCTTCACTTCTTGACTGCCCTTGACTTTTCATTTTTGGCTTGCTAAGGAATGAAAAATTGAAGTCAGGAATTGGTATTTTATCCCACTCTATTGGCTCATCCTTGGGCACAATAGGTTCACCATGAATATTCCTGTAGGGATCCACCACCCTTATATCTTCAAATGCCACAGAGGGCTTTGATGCTTGAGTTGTAGCTGGTGTGGGTACCTTAGGAAATTGATCTTCCAATTCCTTGTCAACAATATCCAGTTTCCTTTTTGTTCTTCTAGCCAATTCTTTCTTCCTTGGGGATTTCTTTTATTCTTCAATTTTCTTCTTTGATTCAGCAGCTTCGGATGGTTGAGAGGGAATTTGTTGAGATGAATTCACAGCCTGTAGCTTGGCCAAGATAGCAATTTGCTCTTTCTTTTGTTTAGACTTCTTTGCATCTAGAGCAGCTTGCTTCTTTTCCTGCTTCAATCTGGCTTTTTCTTCTCTCTTTGCATGAGCAAATTGTGGATGTCCAGCTACCACACAAATTTCCTTTCCATTTCTGAATATCTTAGCAATTCTCCTTTTGAAGCTGAATCAGCTGGATCTTTATAGAAGACAATTGACCTTGATAGAAGCTTCTTTTCATCAGGCTTGGGTGTCTCATACACAGTGTCCAAGGGGTTCTTCAAGGATGATTTTGGATAATTTTCCCTTGGTTTAAGAATTGTTTCAGCCTTTGGAGACTTGATGCAGGAAGATTATCCTATTTCCAGATAATTCATGCTCATCTCATTCACACTGATTGGCTTGACTTGAGAGTGATGGATGGCTGACTTAACTGGCTCCTTGACAAGTTCAAACTTTTTATGTATCTCTTCATAAATCTTATTCCAGTTGATCAAACTCAACTTTCCTTTCTCAGCAACTTTCAAATTTTCTGCTGCTGCTTGAATTAGATCTATACCATCTGCAACTGGTGGCTTAGAGACAGTAATTGAAGGTACAATTACTTTGCTAATTTGTACTTGAAGTTTCTCCCCCTCACTTGGTCCTTTCTCCCCCTTACTTGATTCTCTCTCCCCCTTTTTGTTATCATCAAGTTGAGGAGTTAGGCCTTGTGCTTTAGCCAGTTGCACGAGAAGATTTTCTGAGTCTGTTGATTTTGAAGAAGGATAGCCACTGAATTCTCAATAACCTGAACTCTGTCTTCCATCTTGGCCAACTTCTTTTCAGAATCTGATTCTCTCCTCAATCTTAGTAATAGATCTTGCATGGTACCATATGGCATGACTGAATCCAGCTTCTCAGAATTGTAGGTCTTCAAGTTAGCTATATCCCTTTTTAGTTCATCCACACTCAGATTCTTTCTTAACTGCTGGATCTTCATGCGATGTAGAGAGTCTAGGTGAGCTTGAAGAATAGCCTTGGTACCAGCATCTGAAGTTTCCTGAAGAGCCTTTTGAATAGCCATCACTTGCTTGACCAAAGATACACCAAATTGTCCTGGTGTAGATTCCTTTGTCCATGCCCATGCAGGTAAATCTGAAACAGAACTTGGGCCTTCATCTCCCCCTAAGTTCATGCTTCAATCCAAAGAAACAGATTCATCATTAGAATTTACTTCATATTCTTCAGATGGCTCACCAGCTTGAGAAGGCATCCTATTGCCAGCAGCTTTATCTCTTTGAAGAGATTCTGAGGTGTGTACTAAGTTCAAAGTCTGTTCTGCCTCCACATTGCCCTGAGCAGCCAACAATTGATAGGCTGACACAGGATGAGTAAAAGTGTCAGCATCCAAGGAAATGTTATCAATTACACTTTGGTAATGTTGCTGAAATTGTCCTTTCCTTTTCAGCATCATCCATAATCATTGAATCACTAGCAATGGCTGGATCCACCCTTATTTCTCCTGCTTTTCTCTCATAATCTCTCTTTTGTTGCATCAGGGTCTCACCCGGGCTCCCCCACCCTCACACCCTCACCTTCACCTACTAAGGTGGGAATCCTCTCACTCACTTTTGCCAATCTTGAATAAATGGATTGCTGAGTTTCAATCTTTTTCTCTCCTTTTGCCTGGGAGCAACCCAGCCTCTCACTCAATACACTCTCCTCTCTCAGTCCTAAGAGTGACTGTACAACCACTAAATCTGCTGCACTTGAAATAATTGAAGTTTGAAGTTGTGCAGAGATACTCGACGGATAAGTGATATCCGTCGAGTGAGTGGTAATGCTATCCGAAGAATAACTGCTGTTAAGCTTATCCGTCAGGATACAATCACTACTCGACGGATGAGCAATATCCATCGAGAGAGTAGAAATGAATGAGGTGGGAAGAGAAACTATTATTGACTCTGTGTTGATTGAAGATATTTGAGGCACAGATGTCACAATAGAATCTGAAAGAATTGGCAAGTGAGCCAACAAATCATCTAAAAGATGATGCTCACTTGCACTAGATTTTGGCTTCCCCAACAGAGTTAAAGAAGGGGAATCAGGAATTGAAGTGTTTATCATATCCACTTTCCAGAGAGTTTGTTGGTGAGTATGGTGTTTCAGGATGCTTCTATTATTAGAGATTTTGGCTGTGACTCCACATTATTGGCAGCCACATCAAACTGAATTGAGGAAATGCAGGGATTTGTGTCTTTAGCACCAGTTTGCACTGTGTGTGTGCCCTGTGCATCCCCAGTGGTTTTGGATTTCTTCTTTCTTGTGTAAGTTTGGGGTGAGCTTGTGTCCTAACCTTTTGGGCATGTGCTCTGGCTGAGAGCTTTGTTCAATAACTACATCCTTTTGGGAGGATGCAGCTAGAAGTGAGCTTTTGTCCTTTTTAAGCACTGCAGTTTGTTGAGAAACTGCAGTGTGGCTAGGCTGGGATTCACTCAACTCTCCAACCTTATCCTTGGGGTTTCTTTGATGTCACCCATTCCCCTCACCTACTTACCCTCCTTCACACTCCCCTCTTTGGCTTTGGTGGATTTTTCAACTGGTACCTTTTGAGAGACACCAGAGGGGTTTTCTTGATTTGGATTTAGAAATAACAGTTGTTTTGTCAGATTTGGTAGGCAACTGTTTGGTCATTGTCACAATTGCCATACCTGCTCCTGAACTCAAAGAAATTGAGGGGTTGGAATAGTTGAAGGATGGATGAACTTACCTCACTTACCTGAGGTGCCTGCATTACAGGAAAGTAGAATATTGGCACATCCCTGTGATGGTTGGCTCTGTTCAAGTCTGTAATGAGTCTTCTCTCTTGAACCCACAAGCCAGTTTGTTGTTTGGGTTCTCAAGCACAATTTCTGACATAGATGGTTAGGCAATAACATGAAAAATCTAGCATAATACACATTTTTTTCCTCTTTTAGCTAACTCACCTAGTTTAAAACCTAACTCAATCAAGACAAGGTCACTGAAATTGTAAAATTTATTTGTGACTAGCATGTATAGCAAGTTAAGCATGGAAATGTTTACAGAATCAAATTACTGATTTTTCTAGAGAAAACCTTAGTAACTACATCACACATGAAACTCCACTCCTCCTAAGACCCATTCTTCTAATATCACTTAGTTTAGAAGTAAAGTATCATAATGCATGAAATTAAGCATATTGATAAGATCAGTGTCAGTGTGTGTGAAGTCACATTAATTATCAGAATTTTGACAATGCTTTTGTCACATCACTATTGATACAGAATTCGTTACCTTTTGATGGTTAAGAGTGATGGTCTTGTCAGTTCGAGTTGTAGATTGCAGTGGTCCACATCTCTTCAACAACTTCACAGAAAATTATGGGTGATTCCAGCATGGCGTAATTTAACTTGCAGTTCTTTACAAAGTCCATCATCTTGTGATAGTCTTCTGATTGCTGAATACCCTTTTTTGACCAAAGCAGTGAAGTTGTTCTTCTCATAAATGAACCCAGTTTTGAGACCTATTTTTACTACAGTGCCATTGTTGAGAAAGAAAGCTTGAAGAGAGAAAGAGAATTTGTTTTGAGAGAGATTGAGATATAAGCAGTTGAATTTGAGAGTGATAAAAGAAATAATGAAATGCAATAAGCTTTTATACTATCTCAAAACAACGGATAAAAATAAAGAAGAGTAATTAACCAATAGAAATTGCCTAAAATAGCCGTTTAAAAATAAACTGTAAAAATTCCACCCATTATCCGTCGTGTATGCTTATAAACTGTAAGTATACTCGATGGATAATGTTCAGGGAATTAACGCTGAGATTAGAACAATTCGACGGATGAGGATAAACTGTTATCCGTCGAGTTTTAAAAGATTCCAGAAAGGTAATTGATTTTTTATTGGCTAATAGTATATCGACGGATGACTAACTCTATGGATAAGGGTCATCCGTCGAGATGCAAATTTTGACTTATCCAAAATTCATCCAACTTAAAAATCAGCTACATTTCTGGCTACTTTTCAACTTGTAATAACTCAGATAAATTAAGAGTAATTAAGCATACCTAACTCACTTACCAACCTTGAAAAG